>NC_049169.1:21944872-22262685 GCF_009769625.2 Cygnus olor | reverse complement strand
GCAGTGCAGGGCGCGGTGGGGTGGGCTCGGCACGGCTCGGCGCGGCTCGGCGCCGCACTTGTAGCTGTTCTCGGTGCTGAAGGCAGCGGCTCTCCCCGGCCCGGCTTAGAACACCTTCCACCCCAACCCCGGCTCGACGAGGGCTGCGGCTCCGGGTCCCCCGCATCCCTCGAGTACCTGGGGTCGCCCTCCCCTTCCCCCCCCCTCCCCCCCCCCCCTCTCCCCCCCCCCCCCGGTACCCTCGGACTTTGCACGACGGGTTCCCGAGCAATTTTCGGAAGGCGGCTGTCAACAGGGGGGGGGGGCTTCCCAACACGCTCCCCCCCCCGGGATGCGGTATCTCCGCACCTTTCGCCCCATCCCCGGTTTCTCACGGGGGTGCCCCTCTCCCCCCCGGGCACCGGGCAGGATTCGGTACCACGGGGCCGGGGCCACCCCGCGGGACGTGGGAGCGCTTTGCCGGGTCGCTCTGGAAGTTTGCAGCCCCCACCCCCCAAAAAAAATAAAAAATCCCGCAGGGTCCGTGGGCGCGGGGTCGCTCCGCCCGGGGCCGCTCCCGGCCCGCAGCGCCCGGCGCAGCCTCGGTGCGAAGGTTCCACCTCGAGGGCAGCGCCCGCAACTGCAGCCTCACGGCTCGGCTCGGCTCGACTCGGCACCGGGATGCTGCAAGGGGAAAAGGCTCCACACTCGGCGGTCTGTCTGAGCAGGGTGGCTTAGCAAGCTCCTGACAGCGAGCCGGTCGTTTCCAGCTTCCCGTTCCACGCTAGTCCGAAGTGCTTTCCTTATTAAATCATGTTTTCCTTTGCTTTGCCCCAAGCTGTCTCGCTTACTTGGAACATCAGTGATGGGAAAAGGAAGAATCCCAACTGCGCTCTGCTATATCCATCCAGCACTGCGATGATCGCCTTTGTTATATGGTTCTGCCTGAATTTATGCAGTAAAAGTCTTGCCCCAGGCAAGCCACGGGACTCTGACAATATCCGATGAGTCTTTTGAGCCTGTAACTTCTCTTTTGGAGAAGATCTTTCACTATTGGTCAATGACACTGGGAAACTGGCCAGGTCTCAGACAGAATTTATTAACTCATGTTTGCATTTGCTTTTTTTTCTTTAGACCTTCCATGAAAGTAGACAGACAAGCTGTGATTTCGATTACTCTATTGTAGAAGTCTGAAATATAGTCACATGGGTTAAACGCCAATGTTGAGCCATAAGCAAAAGTCTTAGAGATCCTTCTTAACCCCCATCAGGAAAAGAAGCCACACATGAATTATCTATACTGTAGGGTAGACTCCAGCAACTTCAAAGAAAGTTCATCAAAACTAAAAGATATTCTGCTTGAGCCTTTGTGTAAATCTTGCAACTGAAGATGCAGGCTCAGGTCAAAAGACTAGGATAAGGCAACCTCTGCTGTGTTTCTGGCCTGAACACTGGCCTGGATGTGATCTATTGCCTCTCCCTACCTCTCCCAGACATGTCTTTTCCAGAGCACAATTTTGGGCACATAGGGACTATATCTTATTCTGTATGTTTACAGTGAGTAGCATAAAGACTCTTAGGCAGGAGTATGATAAATAAATCCATAACCAAAGAGATGCATGCTGTGTTTTGACTAAATAAAAGCAGAGAAGATAAATATTTGGGGGCGGGCAGGAAGGAGGGAAGGAAAGAATGAGAAGCTTTGTAAGAAAATGGTCACATTTCCTGAGGATATATGGCACAAAAGAGAGGCAATATACATTCATCATTCCTTGAGTAGGATCCCTTTGATTCAAGCCCAATGGCAGCTAATGGCAGCTAGGACAGCATACTTATGTGAGGACTGGTGCCATCTTCTACCTGCACAACTAACTCAGGCTGGAAGAAAACCAGTTCTGGACACCAAGCTATCACAAAGGAGCTCTTAAATGACCTTTATTTGAGTGAGAAGGCCTGATTCTTGGAGGAAGCATCTTACATGTTAGGTCACGGGCATGGATTAAAGGCAGTACCAAAATGTCAGGACCACTGAGACATGGCCTGAGAGACTTCAGTTTGAATTACTGTGTAGAATAAATGCTTGCTGTAAATAGCTCTTCAAAGCTAAGCAAGAACAAATGCACCAGTCCTTCTCTGTGCCTCCCTTTCTCCAACAGAAAAGACATCGTACTGACCTGTATCCAAGTAGTGATTTTGGCTGAGCAATTCATGTTGGAACAGCATCACTCCCTAACTGCACTCACAGATTTTAATGACATTCAAATGGGGCTGATTTTTGTAACTTTGAAATAGTGTGAAGTAAGGCACTCTGAGTTCTAGGGCTGGGTTTTTGTGTGTTGTATTTTTTTTTTTCCTATCCAAGTGACAGAAATGCAGCTTTTGGAGTTATTCAAACACAGGAATGAAACCTACTGAGGCAATAAAACCACTTGAATAATCACTTTTAGGCAAAGGTATGCTGATTAATAGCCATTAGGGAATACAGAGCCACAAAGCCAGCAATTTCCACTTAAGTGATGGTGGATGCTGGGTTCTGAGTTGTAAGATGTTTTGGAATATGGGTATTGGAATTTTTCAAGAAAACATAATCACTAAAAAAAGAACTTGACATACATGTCTTCTGTGCATTTCTCTAAGGCTAATATTTCTTCACAAAATGTATTACATGGTGAAAAAATAAAAGTGAGAGAAAAGGCATTTCATGGTAGTAACTATGACAAAAAAGTGTTGTCTGGAGGCCAAAGAAAGTGTGCAATCATCTGTAAAATAGAACATACCTTTGGAAGGCCCAAATTGTGACTTATTTTAAAATAAAATTTTCAGCAGCGAGCAAGGGATGTCAAAGCTTAAACTATAAAAAAGGAAGCTAGCCATCACATAGGAAAGCTAGCACTCTTTCCAGGGAAGATATTTTCAGAATCTGAATATTTTTAGTATCTAATTTCCAAATGTGTCTAACGAACTCCAATGTGCTGGAAGATGTAGCAGTTGGAAACCATCATGCTGCCAGAAGGAGCAGCACCAGCACACCATGCTGTAGATGGGGTGTGAATCGCTACGTGGAGGGGGCAGCAGGAACACGATGTTCTGCAGGGAGGGCATGCCAGGGGGACTATGGCAGGCAGGGGCAGTGTCCTGGAGGAGAGATGAACTCCCACGGCAGCCAAATGACAGAGCAGAGCAGGTCTGGTGGCAGAAATCGGGGCCAGCACAGCCCAGTGATTGCCGGAGCAGGCCGCAGCAGTGAGGCAGGCCTGAGGTCAAGCTGGGAAGTCAAGCTGGAGGATCAGGGTCTTTATCAGAGGGTTATGGTAAAGCACATGGCTGCAGTGGCTCAGGAAAGGGCAAAGAATAGAGGGCCGAGCTTAATAAAGCCTCCAGGTGATGCTGGGGAGCCCCTTGCAGCCTTCCCACAAAGCCCTCTCTTCAGCAGCCTGACCCAAGGGCACGTCCCAGCAGGCCTTGAGCACAGGCAGCCAAACCCACAGGAGATGTCAGGGCTTTTGGCCCTGACGTATATCCTTGTCGTAGTCTGTGTCATCTGCTCTTTTATCGCCCTTTTCTGCATTGAGCTAGAGGATCACAGTGACACATCTGTCCTGAAGACTGACATAAAACTTGATAAATTTTCTTAACGCACAACGATGTGATTGAAATCTGAAGGAGACTCATGCAGAAGCTAGAGGTAGTGGACCCATACTAAATTTAAGTGAAGGATATAGTATATTTATGAATCAACTGCCGTGTTTCCAAAATACAAGTGGATGATGAGCCTGCAAAATCTTCTCCCACGCAAGTCAGAACACTGAAGTCAGCAGAGACAGTTGTGAAGCAATGTAATATTTGCTAAAGAGAAGAGAGACTCAGTCCTAATTAACTAAAAATTACAACACCCACAGAGGGAGTTATGCATTGTTATACCTTTGTAATGGGGACAGTCTCCACTAGCATGTCCTCTAAGATAATGACTGTGTGGTTTTATGTCTATACTTAATAAAGCGTGTATATAGGTACTAAGTTCTGCAGCTTCTAAAAACTTAGTCTTTCATTTTGTCCTTCCACTAATGGAAAAATAAAACCATGTTCATTCTAGACCACTTTACTAAAAATGATAAAAAGCTATAGATAGTGATTACTTCACCAGCCTTTGAAATCCTGACAACTTTGAGGTGAGGTACAAAAAGGTTTATAAATCAGGAGGTAAAGCCACATTACCTTTTCAACATGTGAGCCATAACTTTCCCTCTTAAACGACAACAGATGGACATAGCTATTTTACATGAAAAAAATCTTTACATTTCTGTACCCTTCCAAAGATGTTATTTGCATAAATGTCATTTGCCAAACGACAAGTGGAGCTGATCATGCTCTGCCTTGTTCCAGCCACTTTGTAGGCTGTTGGCAAAATCCTCTGAAGTTAGCAGTGCATGGAAATAGCTAATCTTCAGGTCCAGTGTTGCCATCATTTTTGTGGAGAGCAGAATTCTTCAGAAGACCGTTTTCTAAGCTAAGTGCATGAAATGACCTGCAAACTCCCTAGATGAAAAACGTACTCAAGGCTTGATATAAGGATAAGTCGTTTCTACTTTTAATACCACCTATTAGACAGGAAGAAAACAAACCATTAATGCATCGTCTGGAGTTCAAGGCATTGCATTGCAAAGCCAAACATTTCTTTTCATGGCTTGTTGCGGAAGCAGTAGAATTGCAGAACTAGGAGTCATCAAAATTGTGAACAAAGACTCACTTGAAGTAACAAAATAATTTGCTTAAATGTGATTTCAAGTTTAAATGTTATGAGACTTACTGTCAAACAGTGTTGCCTAGGGGGAGCATTTTGAAAAGGCTCTGAGAATTCACCTAAAACCATATTGCCCATATAACGTCCATAGGGGCTGCTGATACATGTTCAGCCTCACATTTGGCCTGTACTTATTCTCTGAATGGATATGTAAACTCACACGAATGATGTTAAGTAGATTATGGTGTCACTTCACATGCCTAGACTTCTAACCTCCAAGTAAACAGGTGAACATGCTGTACTAACTGAAACTATTCTTTATAATAATGTCAATATATTGTTGGTTCTTATATCGAAGACATTAAAAATGAAGGTGAATTTTCTTTCTTAGAGGGACAAAATATGCAGGTCTTTAGGGCAGATTCTCAAACATTTAAAATGTAAACTCTACTTTAAATATTCCTCTAGGCTGTCTGTGTAAATGCAAAATATGGAAATGGAAAGAAGTAGCTACTTTCCAGGCAGTGAGTCATCTGATATTACCATAGATGTCTAAATAGAACATCTAAATCATGACTGAGAAGTGTGTTTTTCTCTCCACAGACTATAAAAAGAGTCTAGACAACTGGTTCAGATGTAAATGTCTGCATTGTAGATGATCAGAGTGAGGTGAGGTATATCCACCACTGGAGCACTGGAAGATGCAGAGTAAAGACAACAACAAGGACAACAGGTCAGGCTCAAGTTCTGAGGACACACACCACCAGGCTGTGACTCGCTTACTGTTCATTATGTCTGTTCTGCTCATAGGTAATACTCCAGTAGTAATGATTATCTTCCTCTCCCCTTTCTTTCCTCACAGTAAGTTGCTGACAAATATTTTAAATGGTCTTAACAAGCAAATCAACTGTGCACCAATTATTCAAAAGTGAAAGGGCCTCAGAAAAAAAAAAAAAAAAAGTATTTATTAAGGTTACATATTTAGATGGAGTCATCCTGCAACTTATTCCTAAATAAATAAATAGCAAATAATCAGTATGAAATTAAGCAAACATTTTAATTAATTGCCTGTAAGAACAGAAATGGTCATGGTTGGGGTTTTTCCTGCTCAACTTTCATATGAACAAAATGTAATTGAGCTGCAGCTCAAGATATGCATATGATGACTTTTTACATCCATATGGCACTATGTGGGGGAGTTCACATTAACATTTCAGCTTGGATCATGAGCACACTTTTGAAGTAAACCTCCCAGTTGTCCCCACTTCCTATATGCTTTGGTTAATGTAGCAGAGCAGTCTTGGACTCATGGGCCAGATTACTCTCAGGGGAGACTAACCTAGAATTTGCACTCCAGGAATGCACCAAAAGCACTACAACTGCTAACAGACCAAACTGGAGCTAGTCTGAAGTAATCATATAGTGTGGACATCAGCTCATCAGCAACAGCTATTTTGCTCTATAGACCAGTGCTGCCCCACACTGCTTGTTAAGACAGACATAGCCCGTGTTGGATCAAGATTACAGTCTTGAACACTGTCCCTGCATTCCCCTGAGCACCAGAGCTGTAGGACTAGACTGGAGTTCTAAGATAGCTAGATCATGTAACTAATTAAAGGCTAGCATGATCATGGCATGTTTCACAAAGAATTTCACGCCTTGTTCAACGGTTACTAAAACTCACCAGCTGTAAATAATGTACATGGTTCTATCTTATATGTGTAAAGTGAAGACTGAGCTCTTTTAATACAGTGGAGAATCAGAAAACGTAATCTGCTGTGGGTTTTGTGCTACTGAAGTAATAGAAACTCCCTATCAGTGCTATTGGGAAGATTAACTGTACAACGATGCAACATTCATCCAGCGTTCTGCTTTGCATCTGTAGCTCGGGAATTACCTTCATTTATCAATAGTAAGGTGATCTTAATAAATCCCTTCATTATTTAAACTCTCCTTAAAGTATAAAACAATCAATGACACTATTTTAATCAAAAAAGACCAATTGCAATGTATTCTTATGATAGTGGAATTTTCTTGTCTAAAAAAAAAAAAAATCACCACAGATATCTAAAAGCCACTTTGTCATGTCATTGGTATTAAGGTTAATGATTCTTGCCTTCTTGTGCTTCATTGCTTAACTCTGGCCTAAAGACTGGTAATCACTAATGGTAGAATTAAGTGAGTGCTGTACCAGACAGTTACTGAGTAGGAATACTTCTGTGGCAGAAACATTTACAGTTTCTAACTGCCACCTCATCAGTCTTCTTGTAGGGCAGCTTTGGGACTGGCAATAGGTATAGAGTTATTTGATGTGAAATACAAATACTATATTAGATGCTTAAAGACTTCTCTCTACTTTCTCACTGCACAACTTAAAATCGGCCAGAAGACTAAGACATGCATAGGTGGGATTTTCATTAGCATAGTTACAAAACCATTTCAAGGAGGACATATGCTCATACACAGAAAATGAAATGGGGGAAGGCTCAGCAATTTGTCCCTACCTTAAGCATGTCATTGCTTGAATGGGTTCAAGAAGAGTTTAGAGGTTTTAATGGGTAAATGAAATGTGCTGAAGTAAATAACATACACATTCCCACGGATTTATAGAAAGTGCATTACTCTGTAAACACAACATAAAATTTACGTGTTCCCTAATGCCTGTAAATGCTTTTTCCCAGACTACCTTGTATTTCTCCTCAGTATTAGCTCTTCAATAATAGCCACAATTCTGGAGCAAACAAAAGACTTGTATTCAAGATTCTGCTTGACCAGGAACATGTAAAATGGAACAAAAAGCTTTTGAACTCATACCAAAGGCTTTTCCTCAGTAGAAGGATTAATTCAAGTATTCAGTCACAAGTTTTCATGAAATAAAATATTCCATTGGGACTATAGTACCTTTAGATTTCTGTCACTGGGGACAATGAAGCTGAACAAGTCTATAGAATAAAACTTATTTTGGGGAATAACTGACAAATATATGAACAGTGAGACAGGGCAATGAAGCAAACAATGTATCTGAATGAAATCAAATTAAAATAAGCAATTTAGGGTCAAACAAAAATATTTGCCTTATTTTTTTTTTTTTTGGACTTCCTACATGCTATTTGGGGGAAGGTGTTGGTTGATTGGTTGTTTTTTTTTGGGGGGGGGGAGTTTGCTTTAAATATTTTTATTCAACATTTAAAAAAAAATCAAAGGAAATGATCTGAAAATCAATCATAATCATAGAATTTCTTGGTTTGGAAGACACCTTAAAGATCATCCAGTTCCAACCCCCTTGCCATGGGCAGGGACTCAAAAGGTTGCTCAAAGCCCCATCCAGTGTGGCCTTTAACACGTCCAGGTATGGGGCATCAGATGAATGGCATTGGATATGCAAGAGGAGAAACCTGTAGGATTAGACCCCTACTGGAATGTAATAGCCCTATTATTCATTTGCCATGACAGAAACTAGTGCAGATCTTCTCTTTCTGACTCATTGCAACCTGTGATTGAAACCAACACTTCCTGACATCAACAGACTTCCTTAATTACAAGCATACTCCAGGATGGGTTTCACTGTGTGTCTCCACACGAGCATTTTTCTTGGATTAGGAGTGCTATTCTGAGGCAAACCTCTTTTCCATCCCTATTTACAGCACTTCAGATTGTGCCCCAGAGATGTTTTGAAGCAAACCAACAGGGTCACCCTCTTGGATGAAACCAAGGTGCAAGCTGTGCTACTAGTCCTCTGGGCACCCAGACCTCAGAACCAGGCTAGGCCTAGTCCCAGGGGACACCCCTGGGCCAGGTACAGGGTGGACACGGTGACCTCAGTGCCCACCCTATGGGTCTTTGCCTGTTGTGCTACCTGACCTGCTCTGCATATCTTCTCTCTCTTTCTCTTGTGCAGTGTTTTCTGCTTCAGATCAAAAAATATACCTTATGTTCAGGCATGAGCGCAGATCAATGCTGACAGGAGCAATATTTGCCCCTTTTCTCAGCTCAGAGTCATGCAGTAAAATTGCCCCGAATCCCTGCTGCTTGGGATATTATCCCTTCAGCATGCTAGATGCAGAAACGCTCTATAAGCATTGAAGAAAAAATCAGTTTCGGATACATATTTTACCTGGAAAAGACTGTGTGGTGAGGTGTCCCAAACATCTCTTTTTAATATTTTTGGTTCACAGAAAAATTTAAAAGCTTGTAATATTTAACAAAAAAAAAAAAAAAAAAAAAAAAAAAAGTTTTAAATATCAGCATTTTTCCACAAAAAAATAAAAAAATCAATTTACTGCCAGCTCTGTCAGGAACCAGTTTTGTGTAGATAGATCCCAATATGCACTGTTGCTAACTGCTGGATGAGAGCCCACAGAAGCAATGGCTGCAAGTCAATAGTCTCATTCCCTTCTGCCACTTCTGTTTCCTAACAACAGGAAATAATCATAGCAAACACCAAATAATCATTTACAAAAACACTAGATAGGTCTTGCTAGTTACGCACTAGTTAATTAAACCAGTAGTTTTCAGGATTGAGTTTGTAGGTCAGAGGTGAGGAGCATGCTAAGTGCATTTACAACTAAGCTGAAGGTTTCATAGTGCGTCATGATCTGTGACAAATTCTGAGGACTGACAGTGGTCATCCAGAAGGTCTGGAGACCAAGACTCATGTGCCCTTTTGGTATAGGCATGTTGCAGCTCACTTAGACATATAAGAGTAACCCCTAAACTACTTTTTTTTTTTTTTTTTTTTAAGGCAAGGAAGAGAAATAATCTTCTCCAGGGCAATCATTTCATCCTCAAACTGATATTTTAGAAAGGTTTGGTAAATTGACTCCTAGCCATGGTGTTTTCTCTCCATTGACCACAGAGAGTCTCAGGGACTAACACAGGGACGCGAGCCTTAGATGTCTACAGCCACGCTATCTAGACATAAGGAGACAGATCATTACTGACAAAAAAGATGGCAAAATCAAAGATCTTTGATACTGTTTCGGACACAGATTTCATGGTGGGAGGGTCTGGAGGGGTTTGCCTTTTCTTAGCAGCCCTCAATGTCCCTCTTCACAGCCTCTGTGCAGACAGCTCCTACAGTCCTGCTCTGAGCCATGGTTCCTCCACCACTTCTTGTGAAACACTGACCTCTCACCTGGGGGCTTTGGGGAGAGAGAGGAGGACAGCCCTGCCCCACAGCTCTCCACCACCAGCCAGGACCACACATGGGACATGCTCCCTGTGCAGGGAGCAAGGTTCCTCAACGTGGGCTGCGTCTGCTGGGCCGGGCCGTGGTGCTCCTCATCACTGTGCAGCGACAAGCACCTGTGTCAGCGCAAGCACTGTAGGTGAAAATTTCCACCTAATCCAGCCTCTCTGCGTAATCTAGACCAATGTCAGCACAGGTGTTTTTGTAGTCACGTTGCTGAACTGGAGGAGCTCTGCAGCCCTAACAAGTCCTGGGGAAAAGAAGTACAAGCACGTGACTTAATTGGGAACAAGGCTTTACCCTACGTCAGCACAGGAGTTTTCTTTCTTTCTGCGGTCCCGTGGGGGCCATGAAAATCTCTCTTTTCATACAACACCTTCCAAAGAGGAATTTGAAATTGAAGCAAACCGGTACTTGTGTTCAACTCATCTCCATTTTATTAAAATATCCCAGCATTTGTCTGCACGTGCAAAATTCCAGAAGGGGGCAATTTGGATGCAGGTTTCTCAGTGCAGTGCAGATATATCCCATGAATTAGCTGTTGTATAAACAGGCTTTTAATGTTTAATGCTCATAATTGTAGCCTTGCAGAGGATTGCTCAGTGAGCACACTTTGTCAGGATTCTTAAATGCTTCTGTTTCCAGGCTGCGATATTTAAAGTTGTCACATCAACCATGAAAAGTGTTTAATTGAATAAAAGGAAATTAAGATTAAAACATATACACATTTACTAAAATAAAATGTAATTTGCTCTGGTATCTGTCAGTTAAAAGTACACTTTTACAATTAAATTTTAAAGCTCTAGAGAAGCTAATTGGGTTAATCTGGAAAATTTTTAAACCTTTTTCTCAGTGGAGTCAATTTTAATTTCAGGATTAAATGAACAGCAAATAGATATTCTGATTTTTTTTCCTCATATATGATGCTTTTTTTTTTCCTCCTTGATGCTTGCTTAAGGACGTTTTCTTACCAACCACCCCTTCAAAACCACACTGCCTTCAATGAATATTTAGAACACGTGACATTAAAAACTTAAAATAAGCCCTAGGTTATTAAATTTGCATCCATTAATACCCTTGCTTTGAGAAATGACTTTGCTATAAGAGCCTGTTTTAATCTGCTGGTACTACTTGTTTGTGTAATGACTACAGGGTTTTACCAATATCTTTAGAATTTAAAAATTGTGCAGTCATCAGCAGCTGTTGATGACATACTTGGCACTAATACTACTACAACCTCATGCATGTACTCCATATCATGGTGCCTGTGTATGCTCCACGTACCACATTTCCTCTTCAGTAGAAAGAAGCATGAAATCAAAATAATGTAAACAGTGTGCAGAAAAGAGAAAGAAAAAAAAATGCTCTTGTCTGTGTACACTGACTCTTTGTGAAATAACCCTTGAATATTCCCTCAGATCAGGAACAGTCCTGTTAAGCTTGTAAAAGCCTTATTTAAAAGTTTTCCAGACAGTAGTTTACCTGGGATTAACTGATCTACAATATCATGTGAATGAAAAATTGATCCATTTTGGAATGGATTTCTTGAGAGATTTCTTGTTTTCCAGCCTGATCCTTCTGATATCCGCACCATCCATTTGCCACTTCCAGTGTTCAGTATACTTCTCTATAACTCAGCCAGTTTCAGTTCTGCAGCTGCAATTCAATCAAAAGTCACGTCAGGGCTCAGAGTTATATTATCTGAAATTAGGAAGGCTGGCCATTTGTTACTTTTGGTGTCATATTTGTCTTCTGGGTCTCAGCTTTCTACTGAAGACAAATTCTCAAGGTTTTTATAACAACTGAAGAATTTCATTTATTTATTTATTTATTTTGCAGAAACTTAGTGCCCCCTAGTATTTACCCACTGTCCAGGTTTTTACAAATGTTCACATATTTCACAAGACATATGACCAGAATCACAAGAGCTGACAGCACTGACATTTACCCACCAAAATTACAGGGTGAACAATTACAAAGACCATGTATGAGTTCATTAGACGTATAGAAGAACTGTTAAAATATTTTTTTCTTATTCATTTTGGTTTGGATCCAGTAAAGAATTTAAGGGCTGCAACACCTAACTTTTAGGCTGACTTCCAGAACGACATCCAGATGTAAATACCTGAGCTCCTTCCAAAACTTGAGACAGGCTGCTCAGCAGGAAGAACTAAAAACCCTGCACAGAGATGAGAACCCAGGTCTCATCACTGCACTTTGTCTGCCTTCTCCACAGCTAAATCCTCAGGAGACTGCTGAGCCTTGCTCCCCCTGAGCCTCACCAAAAGGCCTCACCCTGCCCAGTGGTTACAGTGCTTTGCTGCATGAGCAGGAGCCTGAAGTCCCTCAAGATGAGGATGTCCCACCCATGTTTCTACCTCCTGGATGAGTGCTCCAGCCACAAGATTATTAGGTATGAGAGGTTCATTAGAAACAGCTTATGTGTAGTTATCACTTGGGAGGAACCCTGTTTTATCAGTGCATAAGGCAGGCAGGATTTTGCACGTTTCTCCCTCTAGTTTCGGGACCCACTGAAGCCAAGGGCGGGCAGGCAGCATTGTGAGCTGAGTAGATAGGCTCCAGAATTAATTAGAAACCATCAGGGTTAAGCAGTCACTGGGCAGGGGTGCTTGGATTAAAAAGCACCAAGAGCTCATCCCAGTTGTCTAGCCACAGAAGATGCCTGGTATTGTTTGTCACATCCTAGCAAGGAGCAGCTGGGGGATATGACAGAAGCCACACAGGAGACCACTGGAGTGGCAGCAGGAGGCCAGTAGATACCCTGTAGTTCCCATAAAGGGAACTAGATCCCTAAATTTTAACAACTGGAATAAGCCTATACAATGACCAAATCCCGTGTTAGGCATGGAAATCTTGGGCCTTGCTTCTAGCCTTTGGTATACTGGGAGGATGCTGCCAGGAGCAGTAAACACCAACCAATTAGCAAGAGGTGAAAAGCAGCTGAAAACGTGAGCTCTCCTATACATTATTACATTAATAAAATGTTATGGGAAACAGTCCGTGCCAAAGCACAGACCTAGATCTGCAGCTGCATAATGTAAAAAGTAGTGGGAATTGAGAATTACAAGAAGGTGAGATTCAGCTGCCTCCAATTTCCACTCTCTTAAGTCAAACAGAACTTACAATAGTTTGCAGTTTTCCGGACAGAGAAATCTATCCATGAGTCTAGTCTAGTCTAACTAGTTGTAGAGTGAAAGCCCAATGAGGAGGAAAAAAAAAAAAAAGAAGCAGCTACATAGCTTTGGGATCATATGCTTATCCCAGCAGGCTGCTTGTTTTAGACACATTATGGAGAAGGTTTTTGCCAATTTCTGTTTAGCTTGGCAAACCCCATGGCAAGTGTAGTCAGAGTGAGCATACTCTCAAATCAGATGCTACACGTGGTTCCAGAGCTGATACAAAATGGACAGATGAGGGCTAGAGTATAATGCAACCAGTTTAAATATTGTGTGACAGCAGTAGCTTCGCATACTGTTGCATTCAGCATATCCAGCCAAAACCAGTGCCATAAGGATCTTAGATTTTTTTTTTTTCAGACAAATAGCAGTGGGAGTGAAGTCAAAGATGAAATTATATCCAATTGTGTATCCAGACAATATTTTTTCCCAGACACAAAAGCTGGTCTTGGACACAGTTACTAGACAAGACTCACAGCAAAGTCAAACTCAATTATAAAACAGATAGCAAAACATTAATTTTTAGCAACTGGGAAATGTGAGCAGGAGGAAAGAGACAATATCAACATGCTGGTGTGAAATCAATAGGAACTGGGGCAGTCAAGCAGCCTAAGGCTTTTTTTTTTTTTCCCATCGTCTTTAATGGGATTTTTATTTTTTTTTTTAATAATCATTTAATCCTAGGTGCTTCAGGAGCACTGGATTTTTGAAAATCTGACCATTTAAATCTTGGGCATTGTGAAGTTAACACTTCAGGAACTTTCAGAAGTTCACATAGCATTCAACTTTTATCTGGTTTGCCATAATTTTTGCTATGTGCAGCAAATAGCACCATGACAGGATAAATAGGGTCCATCTCAGAAATTTATGTCTGTAAATGGATTTGTTATAGTTAACACATTTTCTTGTTTGGACTATTAATAAGTCATGAGTTCCTTATGCCAGTGGAGGTTAAAAAGGCAGTACATGTATAGTACATAAAAACTGCAAGAAAGTTTGAAAATCATTTTGCATTGCTGTCACATGCTGACCTGCTGCAGTAACTAATTGGCTTTTCCTTATTCACCCATCTACTCTGATACAACTCAGCTGAGCCCTAGATGTCGAGCTGATATCTTCTATGTGTCATCTTCTTACCAATCTGTTCTCAAATTGCAGATAACTGATACCACCTTACCTAACCACAAGGTCCTTGCTACAGTAGGTCAAACCAAACAATACAAATGCAGGGCTTCAGAGCATCAAAAAAGTTGTTATAATTCAAAGTAAATCAAAATCATCTTCCCTACTGCCTGCACACCTTCATGATGATGGACAATCCTCAGTTAGGTTCTCCAAGCACTCGCACACATAATGTGGCTGCACATTTTCCCTGTTTTCCCATGAGAGCAGATGGGGAGAGTCATGGGCTGTGACTCACATGCATGAACAGAGCAGAGAGGTATATACACAATTTGTAAATAATATTTTCAGCTGAGGTATGTAATATCTTCAAGACAAACATAGATGCCATCTTTTGATTTTCAGATACGGAAACAGAAAGTTTGTTACCAGAAAGAATGGTACACAAAACGCCATGGAAAGCATGTGGCAGAAGCCAGCTGGGACATGGGACAGCCCTTGTCACCCCCTGAGCTTGGGTCCATGCTCAGGGACCTACAACACTCTGCCTTTCCCATGCTGCTTTACCTTTCCATCTGGCTAATGAAGCGCCATCACTAACATGAGGTGACTGTGTGAGGTCTTGCCAAGATCACCTTAAGTAGTTCAAGGTGTTACAGCCTAACACATTTCTCCAAACTACAGTTAATTAAGTATACAGTTTTCACATCCCTGGGAAAGTTCCACCAGAAACACATTTCCCTGCTGCATACAACCAAGTGTAATACAACTGCTTTTTGAATAGCTCATCAGCATCTGGCAATGGGACCTGTGTGTATAGTTCATAAAGCCTCAGCATTCCCTATGAATTAAAAGGGCTTTGTCCTTGAGCTTCTTCAAGAAACAAGAAAGTCTGGAAGAAGATGGACATTGATTTTTAAGAAATATTGGTATAATGCGGAGAGAAGAAAGAGCTACAGAAAATCTAATTAGATATTAGGAAGGTTAAAAAGGATGACCTAAAGGGATAGACTGGTATTGATCGCAAACAAAGTGATGGAAGGCTGATAGGGATGCCATTTGCCATGAATAAGAGTATGGTAGCATAATTAATGCCATTCAGTAAGATTACAGGAAACAGATTTTGTCACACAAATACCATTACTGGAGGAGACTAGAATTTTAGGTGATAAAGGTAATTATACTGACATAACAGGCTTTGACAAGGTATTTTACATCATGCTGCAGGACTTTCTGTTTAAAAATAAGTTTTGTATAAAAAGAAGTGTAGCATTATAAGAAAAATAGGATTGAAAAGCTTCATAAGATTATCTAGTTCATCATCAGTTGCAGATGTTTGATTATTCAAAATGGATTTCAAATGGAAATTGGTTTTATAGATATCCAAAGAGGAGTACTTTAAATGGTGTTGTACAAAGTTTCTATTCTTGAATTAAAACTATAAAATATCTTTGTTATTGAATACAAAAGAATCACTGCTACTAAAGTACAAACTCTGAGAGCCAGCTAAAGGATCAGAATAGGTCAGCTCAACACAGTGACTGTGGCACTAGAAGTGCTAGTTTCATTTGAAAAATGGAATGTAGGTTAAACATTCAGATATGGAGAAGCAGTATCCTGTAATTCAATGACTTTGAGAAGAACTCTAGTTTAAGGGAAATAGCAAATGAAAAATAAGCTCATAACATGACTGTGTGATTACGATGGTTAGTGTGATGCCCAGATGTGTAAATAAGAATGAATCTGCTAGAAGTAGGAAAATTACATACCACCCAACTGAGAAGAGCCATTTAGAATTTTTTTTTCTGACATATTTTTCATCAGAAGACTCCATGTGTTCCACAGGGAGGTAGAATTTCAACAGAACTATTCTTTAGAGGAAACAAACAAACAAACAAACAAAAAGTGGGAGAAGGTTTTGATTTCCACAACATTTCTCTTGTATTTTTAAATACATGTTTTGTTTTAAAAAATTTGGTATGACTTCTTAAACCTTAGGTAACACCATATCATATTAAAAATAATAAAAAAAAAAAAACATTATTTTTGAACCTACAGTTAAAATCTCTTTTTGTTCTGATTTGGGAAAGGGAATCTCTGATTTCCCACATTTTCTTCCATCTGAGATTGTAATTCAAATATTGGAACCTGAGTCCAATGTCAATATCTGAAAAATACAGGAGGCCAAGAAATGTTATAAACAAACTGCAAGATGAATCTGAAGTTGGACTTCAAACCTGTTTGAAAACAGGGACTTAAATATTTCCTTAGCTTGCTAGACCAAGAGAAGCAATAGAAGACCTAACACAAGAACCAAAAGAATTTAAATTAGAAACCAACTGAACATAAAGCAATAATGCTTTTGTCTTGTGGTTTTAGATTAAGAAATACATTTTCACAATTTGCTAATCTTTGTATAATGCTTGCTTCACAAAAACAGGCCTATTAATAATGAAATTATTATAAAAACAGAAGTAATTGTGAAGCTGTATGAATATAAGAAATGTTTCTTAATTCAGGTCCAAAAAAGAGGGCAATTCTTACATAAATGACCAGTCATAAGCTGAGGTTTCCATCAGTATCAGATAAGCAGTCATCTTCCAGATCTATTCAAAATTTAATAAATACAATTTCATAAGCTCCATCTACTTGCCTTTCTCTATCTTTAGACTGCAAGTTCTCAGACCAGAGACTGTCTTTTCCTGAATTTTTGGAAAGTGTTCAGCAAATTGTAGGAACTGTCATAAATAAATAATAACACTCTAATCACTGGGGACATTTACGTAAATTACACTCTGCTTTAACTGTTAAACTCTTCTTCCAAAATCCCAGGTGAGCAACAATGTTCAGAATCCTGATTTTCGTTTATCTTCTTTCATTAGGAGTTTCCTTTCATCAAAATACTGAAGAAACTATACGTGGCTAGTTCATATACTCTTTCACCATGCACCTGTTGATGCTCAAGACAATCATTTTTCTTAAACGTTATGTGACAGATTATGTTTTATTTGCTTCTTCTAAGTTGCTGTTATTTTATTTATTTATTTATTTATTTATTTTTCGCAATACAGTCAGCCAGAACTGAAGAGGGAAGAACATGAATCTTCTTTTGGGAGTTTTGCGCCAAAGGGATGCTTATGTTAACAGATGACGTAAGGGAATCATCGCATGGAAAAAGAAGACACCAAGGACCCAGCTAGCCCTCGGGGAGGACAGTGAGAACTTCCTAGGAAAGACCAGACTAGAAAGAGTTTGCCGCAACTCAGCAAACCACTGAGGTCGCTAAAGCAAGGACTCACATGGAGGAGCAGTAATTAATAATTTTTTCATTCCCTTTTTGTTTCTTTTAAGAACTTTAGGTTGTCTCTATTTGAAAACTTAATTTCCTATTTTTTATTCAAATAAAGTTTGAAGTTCCAATGATAATAATAATAATCAGCGTTAGTCTTTTAAGACCACCTAATATAAGAAGAGGTCTTCAGAAATCCACCTGAAAACTGTGTTTGACGCAGGGTCCCATCACACACAACAGGGACAGGAAGAGGCCTGCCTTCAGTGCTGTCCCCACAGCAGGAACAAGGATGGAGTCCTTCACACCCGGAGGCTTCACTACCATCAGAAGTGGAGCAGTAAGTGTAAGAGAAAGAATGAAGCAGAGAAATGGGAGGTATTTTGAATGATAACAGGCCTCCTCACCTCCCCACACACCAACTGTCCTCCTGCAGAAAGGACAAGTCCAAATGAGAACAACCAAAAGAGAATGAAGAGGGAAAGCAAAGGAATATTCAAAGAGAACAGTGAAAAGTGAAACAAAGGATGAAGGAAAGCTAGGAATCATATGATCACTGGTAGCAAAAGCAGAGCAACAGAACAACACAAGTAGGTCTTTCCTTCACATCATCCAGAAAACCCTTGGTTATCCTAAAAAGAGTAAATTATCTCCTTGAGATACTGAGTTCAAGAGTGAGGAGACAGCTACCGCTCAGATGAGATGATGTGAGATCACCTTAGACAGGTGGCAAAGGCTGGAGACAAAAGTTTCTGACCCATAAGAGGTGGTGTAAAATACAAATCATGTACCAAAACAAGTAGCTGCAAAATTGTGTCTTCAAAAGAGGAGGAGGGTGTAAATACTCAAGTCCTTCTTAACACTTAGCACCTGGAAAAGATATGTGGTTTTTGGGTGGCAGTTTCTAACACCCTTTGAAAAATAAAGTTAGAATGAGGTAGCGCTACAAGACAAACATGGATTTTGTTGGTACAACCCAAAGTTTTAATTATATCAATGAAAAATGGGAATTTAAAACCAAATAAAAACCCCCAACCCCCCTTTTTTAACCACAAAGCTCACCTTCATTTAAGTTTGCAGGACCTGCTGCCAACTGAGATGCAGTTTATCTCAGAAGAGACATTATATTTGTGGAAGGGTTCAAACACAGCAGTCTTTCTTCCCCTTTTTTCCGGTGTATCAGTTTGGCCTTTGCCAGAGGACCTGAACAATGTGCAACAGCAAACCTTCCTTTCCTCAAAGGGGAAGAATAAAGGCTGAAATCTATGCTTGAATGTAGTGGTTCTACCTGGCACTAATACTTTTTCAACTTTTGCATCCTTCTAAACAGTATGATTGCTTATATTTTTTTTCCCAAAATCAAAGTCGATAGAATTAATCAAAGTAGATACACAAAACAAGGAGAAAGTCAAAATGACAATCCTGTGGCCAGAAAATTCTCAGACTGGGAGTAGAGGTTTGCATCTGTGCCAGAGCATTGCCATATATATGAGTAACCATTAGAATGAAAGGAGAAGTGTCACACAGGGTTCTCCGGGGGTCTGTCCTGGCTGCAATACAGTTCAGGATTTACTCCATGATTCAGAGAATGCATATTCAATTGCAGATGACATGAACCCTAGAGGAAATAAAAGTATTGCAGAAGTCAAAATATTCTCAGCATGAATGGAAATAAAGTCTGGGAAAAAAAAAAAAAAAAAAAACATAGTGTATATTATCTTCACTTTGTAGTATATAGTGTCTTCACTTTGTCCATGTTGGATACTATAAAAGCTGTTGAAGCACATAAGCATTGGTGCCTCTGTTCAGTACTGGTGAGGCCATACTTGGAGCAGTGTGTCCAGTTCTGGGTTCCCCAGTATGAGAGAGACTGGGACATACTGGAGGGAGTCTGACTAAAAGCTACCAAGATGACCAAGGGACTGGAGCACGTCTCCTAAGAGGAGATGATGAGAGAGCTGGGGCTGTTCAGCCTAGAGAAGAGAAGTCTCAGGGGGCATCTCATCAATGTGTATAAATACGTTGATCTCATCAATGTGTACAAATGTGAAGGGAGAGTGCAAAGAGGACAGAGCCAGGCTCTTTTCAATGGTGCCCAGGGACAGGACAAGAGACAGTGGACACAAAGTAGAATGAACACAGTTTATTCCCTCTGAACATCAGGAAGCATTTATTTGCTGTGTGGGTGGCTGAGCACTGGCACAGGTTTCCCAGAGAGGCTGTGGAATCCCCTCCTTGGAGATCTTCAAAAGCCACCTGGACATGGTCCTGGGCAGCCTGCTCTGGGTGGCCCTGGGGGTTGGACCAGGGGGCCTCCAGAGGTCCCTGCCAACCTCAGCCATTCTGTGATGCTGAGATAAGAGAACATAAGAGGGAACAACTGGTTAGAAATCAGTTCTGTATAAAAGGACCTGGAACTACATCACATGGGAGCCAAACGTAAATCAACATCAAGCTACCACAGGACAGGTCAGTTCCTTTAGGTACCAGGAGGATTCTGCATGCACCCAAGAGCCAGAATAGCACACAAAGCACAACATAACTCTTGTGCTCTGTGCTACAGGGTGCGGCTGTGATACTGCCTTGTTCTCAAAATATAAAAATAAGTTAGTAAATAAATAAAAACTCAGCTGGGGCAGCTGGAAGGAATGCAGAGGACAGCTGGAAAAACAACACCGTGAAACATTACCTTGGAAGAAAGATGGAGCTGTGAGGTTTTGAATCCAAGGAACACAAGACCAAGTCATGGCATAACAACAGCCCTCAAGCACATAAAACACTGCTGCAAGGAGGGATTGAATTAGTTCTCCATGTCCGTTCAGGAGAGGGTGAAAGTAACAGCCTTTAATTTTAACAGCAAGGATGTTATTGAAGACAAGGAAATATTCTGCTGGCAAGAATAATGAAACGTGGAAATAGATTGCCTGAAGAAGAGGTCAGATAAACCTTCCTTGAGAAAGATAAAAGGTATAACCGACCCTGTGTTGGAGTAAAGATAAACTCCAAAAGTCCCTTTCAGCCCTATCATTCTCAGCTTGCCTGTACATATATTTTATTTTTTTTAAGTGAACATCTCACACCTTTTAAAAGCAATCTCCTCATTGTGAGTAGCGAGCCTCCCTCACTGATTAGATAACTATGCCTTGCTGTGTTCTTGCTTATCTGCCCTCCCCAGATCAGCACATAGGCTTTACTTGCTCTGGAGGTACTACCTATTTCCTGTGCATACACCAGGGCTATTTCTGCTTCCTCCGAGCAACTCTCTGTAGAGGATACAAAAACTTTTATGGACGATTAATAGCTAGCTTTCAAGGCTTAATGATTTGGCTTAGAAATGACATCTTATAGATCAGTCAGCTAATCTAGATCTTGGCCAGCTTCTCTTCTACTCTTTCCAACAGACAAAGTGACTATTCAGCTCAACATCTTTCATTCTTTCAGTCATTATTCTCCATTATTAACCACCTATTCAGATGCCTATTCCCAAGTCGCACCGCTTTGCTCAACAGCCCATCACTACCGTATTCCCAAAGGGTAAGCAGAGAGACATTAAACACTGATCAAAAGAAACTGTTGCTACAGACACAGAAGCAGTTCAGGAATTAGTCTAGTTTTCCAGTTTTGTGCATTTAGTTTTCCATTTTTCAGCTCCGCAATGATGAGACTGCATTATGTCTAAAGAAGAAAACACCCGTTTTACTACACATTGGGCAACGTATACAATTTCAAACAGCAGAAGCTCTTTCCTTCTGTTACTGGAATAAAGATGAATAATAATGTTAAAATTAGTTACAGCCAGTATGTGGTAGATGGACTGTTGCCATATGGTGGTTATGTAAATTAAATGACAAAATAAGGAGCTAGCATTTATAAGCAACTTTTGTACACTACAGAAACCCAGTCTGCATGTGCAATATCTACTAGCCTGTACTTATGGGTAAAGATGACATCAAAATCCACTTTTTTTCCAAGCCACTTTAACAATTATTTCAATGAAAATTCAATTCTCTTACTTGCCTAATGCACAAAGAAGATTAAATCCAATCTCCACTCGTTTGATATGCAACGTAGTCTTCTCCAGTTAATTTAAATGTCTATTTTCACCTGGCAAAACAATCTCCTGATA
Organism: Cygnus olor; assembly: GCF_009769625.2. Classification (NCBI taxonomy): domain Eukaryota; kingdom Metazoa; phylum Chordata; class Aves; order Anseriformes; family Anatidae; genus Cygnus; species Cygnus olor. The sequence continues at coordinate 22,241,044 of NC_049169.1, read as the reverse complement.
ATACATGGCTGTGTTGCCTGTCTAGAAAGGTGTCTGACCACACTTTGTGGATGGCTTAAATGACCAAACTTAGGGCATACAGGATCTCTGTCTGGAGGCCATCAAAGCTACCTACCCGTTTTCCTTGACTAGATCAGAATTTAGGACCATCTTTAGGAGTCCTGATACTCCATGTATGTGTCATTTAAACAGAAAAAGAGGACTTCAAATAGGTAGGCAAGATTGTCCCACACCACCACTGCTCAGTAAACTTTAAATATATTCTGAAAGCAGCATTTCAAAGTCCATACGTAGCAGCAAATTGTAGTTGAACTTACTATATATAATTTAAACCATTTCATATTTTTTTTTTTTTTTATTATTGAGCAGGCAAGGGCAAAAGGTACCAAGAGAAACAGATAACTGAATCAGAAATCAAAACAACAGTTTATTTCAAAAGCTGGGCCACTGTATTAAGAGACCAACCCTCAATTCTCAGGTTATAATGAAAGCATAGCACCTGCTATAGAAAATAAAAGTTGAAATTAATTATGTTATATAACAGCTTCATGAATCCTTGACATACAACACAGATTAGATTCAGGACTCCTACTGTCCCACCGCATAAAACCACGAGTATTTTTTCTCTAAACATATGCACAGAGGCTAATTAACACAAAATCCTTTTTCCTTACTGGAAAAAAAAATAGTCTTCAGGCTTTATTAGAAGAACAGGAAAGCAATTAACTAAAGATTAAAGGGGCTCCATCTGCATGAAGCATGATAGGAATTGCCAAAAGGAGCAGGAGACAGGTAACAGAGGATATTACAAAAGAGGAGGTGGGGGAGAGAGAGCAAGAACAAACAATAGGAAGTTAATATTAAAGTCAAGACTGGAGATCTTTCTCAGTAACCTGTTGGAAGTCAGCCAGAGGGGGGACAGGTCTAATGTAGGCACAAGCCTGGGCAGGGTATTCAGGTCGGATTATCTGATTGCAATGGTCCTTTCCAGACTCATAAATCTAGAGGACACCTGTATGAAGGCAGAAGTAAATATTAATCATAAAACCAAGGTGTAAACTGATGTTGAACTGAAAAACTTATATTGTCAAGATAGCAGAGACAATATCTAAAAACCATAACTGTTTCTTTACATCTCTATCCAAATATATACTCCTCTACCAGTTTTTACAGGTAGTGATATAACTTATAAGGAGTAGTCCCTTGGCATCTTTCTGAAGTCTACAGGACCATGCCAAAATTATCATTGGCTTTGACCCTTCTATCATAGAACAGCACATAGTTTACATACGGTCTCCTGTACAGATTTCTAGCACTGGAACAATGTTTAAAAGCCATAGAAGTTGGACAGACCACAGTCTCTGTGGATCAAATGCAGCTCTTTTACAGCACAGCTCAAAGAAGGTCAAAGTTTCTACATAGGTGTCTCTTTTAATACAGCCGAGCCTTTTGCCCTATGGAAAACTGCAATCCATATTAACTGGCTTACTTCTGTCAACATCAAAGTTGACATCTATCTGAAGCATCCCCTGTGGTGGAGATGGCTTGGGAAGGGGAAGAAAAAGGGAAGGAAGATCTCATTAAGGAGTTCAGTAAGTCTCAAGGAGTCCCAAGGTGCTTTGACACAGAGCACACAGTGGTCAGAGGTCCTCCCATGAGCACCCACATCCCCACTACGCTTCCAGATATTAGATCAACTTTGCAGTCCATTTTGATAGAACAATGCAGGTGTGATCCATACCAATGAGCATGTCAAACCTGCCAGACAGCTCCCACAACACCATGGACAGACTTGATGACATGAACAGAATTATGCACTTCTCTCATAAGAGAGAAGCAGCAATATATTTATTGATGAAAATAGTGATCTAGCAAAGCTTAACCTTGAACAAAGCAGTGATTCAACAAAGTTTTAATGGTAAATGCAACATTAACAAGATTCACAATGGCAAGGTCACTTGATACTTTACTGCACAGAGGACAGATTCAGACTAAAAGCATCAGGGAGATCCTCATGTTGAGTCACAAGGTTCACAAGGGAGTCCCTTTTGCCATCTAAACTCTGAGGAGTCTAGATACGACCAGATCCTATCCCAATCCCAGACTTTATCGTTTATGCCTAAAGGATATTATGCACAGTCAATCCTTTATATCACTTCAATAAGGTTACAAAGTTTCAGCATGTTTAGCAAATTACTTGCAAAGTTTCAACAAGCTAGCTATTAGTATTAGTAATAGCTATTAGTAGCTATTACTTACTATTTGTTGCAGGTGAGGAATCTCTCGACCTCGAGGAGTAACCTTGAGACATCCCTGCTCAAGGGGAAGATCCTGGCATGCAGCCCCCTGCAGCACAGGCTCTTGGCTGCCCCCTGTTTATAGGGTAAGATGGTTGACTACTAGACATATTTGTACACCAGCCATATGGCTCATGCATGCCCCACTAGCTCCCAAATCCAGTCTGAGGCCAGTTCAGCTATCAGGACCAGACACATTTATCACGGCCATCACTATGGCCTGAGCAGGGCTACAGGTGTAGGGTCAGGTTAGGGGAGCAGGGGGAGTACAGCGCCACACTCAACTGCCTGGGTCTCCCTGTGAGACCCCTTCCAAAGCCAGGCACTGCAGCACACAGCACCGTGGCTCACGCTGTCAGAAAACGGGAGGAAAGCTGACACATCAGGGCCTTCTCGGGGCTTATCAAAAGATGAGAGGTCCTTGAAGAGAGTGACTAGTCCCGTAGATCAGCTGGCAATGAAACCATGACAGTGAAATTGGCAGATGGAGCATCCTGGTAACTCATTTCCTCTGCAGATAAAAATATTCTGCATATTGGATGAACAGCTTCTCCCTAATGACTGTAACTGGTCATCACCGATAAAATCAGAAACACAATGATAGCCCTCAGAGAACAGCTCATTCCCTTAAAGAGATGAATTCTCACTTTTCTTGAGACAACACTAAGGAATTTAATGGAACAGAGCATCTTCACTAAAAATCACAGGGCATTATTTATCTATAAACAGCTGAACTTCAGCTGTTTTCAGCCAGAACAGAAAGATCTGCAAATCCCAAGGGAATGGCAAAGACTGAAAGGCAGGAATTTTATGCTGGTACTAGTAGTATTTCACTCACCCAAAAGCAATACATAGACCTTGGTAGGAAAATAATAATCTCTTCTAGTACAGATGCAAGTCAGAAACACGTTCCTATGCTGTCAGATGTTTGTTAATATCATCTGGTTGTGAGGTATATGATGCAACTGCAACAGGCATACAAGGACCATGGTGGGGTGGGTGTAAGGATGGGACAATCTTCTGAGAGAAGCTCTCCACAGCCCAGAGTATTCTTCACTCTGCAGAGCTGAAACTTGAGTTACGTGTACATCTCCAAGTTTAGGAGGAGCAAGAGGTCTGACCTGGGTGAAAGTGTGGCTGCAATTAAGAGATAAGCAGAAAGAAGAGGAGGAAGAAGGAAAAAAGCAGAAGAGAAGTAGCATTCCTGGAAAACACACATGGCTCACCTTCCCTCATGATCTTAAGGTGCCATGGTGTCAGGGAAGCTGGCAGATCTATTGCATTAGTAGTGGGTGCTGGTGGCAGAGAAGGGCTGTCGTACGGTGGGGACACCACGAGTGGGACAGCTCCACATGGGAAGGTGGACCTAGGACCTGGAGGTGGCCATGAGAGCAGTGAGCAGGGAAGTCCCCTTACTGACTATATGTACTCCCCCAGTGCCCATGCAGTACTAAGTTTTGGTGTGTAATTTAGTCATTTAGTACCTTGATTCAAGATTTCTAGATGTTCAGAACTGCAGATATAACCATTGCAGAGCACTCAATTGCAGCAATCTTGTCATTTCACATAAGTACTAAATTTAAGCTGCACACTTTGTGCATCCAACAAATGCAACACAAAGTGCTGGAGAGTGCTCACACATGCAAATGGGCTCGCATACAACCGAGCAGCATCCGTGTATTAAATCCAGCATGTCCTGAGGAGGTCTGATTTGACTGTACAAAGAGAATAACAGCTCACTGCATACATTTTAAACAGTATGCACAAACATTTCTTCTCAAGCAGAATTACAAGCTGTGAGAGCAAGGGACTCTGATGTGGCACAACTGATTTTAGCCATCACCAAGACAGAGCAGTCACTATACCATACACTGACCTGTATATGCCTCATCACAGCTACCAAAATATTACTGCATTCCCTGCAGTTACTCCTCAGAATATGAGGCACCGAGTTATTTCCTCTCGTCTGGTGCCTGAGGGAAGAAAAAAAATCTGGTGTACTTATTTGAAAAATATGTTAATTGCATTTTTTGTTTGTTTTATTTTGGTAGAGACTTTGCTAACTTGAAATTAGGCAGTCATCTTTACCAAAAGCTCAAGAAGATGGTATCTATCTGTAGACACGATCCGTGTCTCTGCTTTCTGAATGATAAGTCTGAGAATATAATAGTATTCAAGGTCTGAAAACAGCATGTTTACAGACACTAAATAACATAACAATGCAGCAATTTCTATTTACGATATCTCTTCCATCATCCCCCAGATAAAGCTTCAGCATTTTAAAAGGTAGAGCTAATTTTGCTGTCAGTACTTTGCTTTTTAAAAGCAGAGAGATGTTAAACGAAGCTTGGAGGAGGTAACGCATTAATAAAGTACAATTCCTCTATTGATATTCAGCAAAGGATTAAATAACAGCACTGAGCCTGAATGCTGTTGAACTGCACAGGTTCTTGGTGTGCTGATTTTGAGTGTGTGTGTCTGAGCAGATGACACCTTACCGTGTGACAACGCATTGTCCCCAGCCCTGTCCCAGCGCTCACAGCCGGGGTTCCGAAATGAATGCAATCAAGCAGACTTAAAGTCTTTGTCCTTACAAACATCATTCAGGAATTTCAAACACCACAACCTAGAAACTGTTTAGGGAAATTACAATAATGACTCATTCCTTTAACACAGACTTGACCAAGGCTGACCTTTCCACAGTCATTTGTCTTCACTTTTAGGATATTCATCTTTTTTTATTTCGATTTTCTTCCCACGGATGTGCCCCCAGAAATCAGCGATATTAAATTAAAAAAAAAAAAAAACACAACTTGTGGATTTGCCATCTCCAAAATCCTTCTTCTCGGGCTCTCTCCCACCACAGCAGACGGTGTACTGCCATCTCGCGGTTACTGAGGCAGGTCTCAGCCCAGCGACTAGTTTCTGTCACTCAGCCCCGCAGGAGCACCGAGACACTTGGTGACAGGTGACAGGGAACACTGCAAATGCCTTTTTTTGAAAACAGCTACAACGCCAACTAGGATAAGTGATTTTCATTCAAACCTCTGAAACTCAGACCAGTGGGAGCTCAGGCTGTGCGCTTCCCACACCATCCTAGGAAAGGGCTGAAGGTGCAGACGGGCTCCCAGCAGTGCCCCCGGGCATCACTGGATTTCCTCTGCACCTGCTCCCCAGCCTCATTCTGACTTTGGCTTCAAAAGCCACCAGAGACCCCGTTCCCACACCAGAAAGAGCCTCCTTCTTCATGATCTCGGGGCTGCCCTCCCCAGTTTGCTCCGTGCGGCCCCTCACCATACCCCACCCTTGGGTTTTGTGCCATCCGTTTGCAGTAACCACCTCAACAGCCAGATTCCACCTTGTCTCAGGGTTCTCATGTTCTTCTCCTGACATCTCCCTGGTGGAGGGAGGAGGTCCTACCAGTGTAACAGCTGATAGACACAGCTGAAATGTAACCATAGCCCTGGTTTCCTCCCTGCCCACACACAAAATCTTGTCCAAAGCCCTTCACTCTTTATACCTAAGTAAAGTGAAGACAAAATAACAATTGTGTAAGACTGTGAGCTCCTCAGGGCATGAACTATCCTGTTCATCTCACATGCACTTGTTATAAAGCAATTCAAACACATACACCAACCTCAAATGCTTTCATGAGACTTACTACAGTTACGTAGCTATTCTGCTGAACATTTAAGATTTTTTTACTATTTTGTTTTGCCACGAAGATAAAAATAAGGTGCACATCCATAGGCAGTAAACCCGCTTCCAGCAGGGGACAACGGGGTCCCTTAATGATTTGAATTGAGGTTTATGCTACCTTTCACGGGCTCAGAATGACAATTTAATGACTAGGAAGAAAATAATTCAAGTGCACCTAACTTCACCTGCAGGGGGAAAAAATAGAAAAATTAGCACTTCATTTCTGATTCAGACACAGAAAAAGTGCGAAAAGTAGGGTTGGACAGGGCCTGAAGATTTCAAACCATTTGCTATGTGCCTAGTGCAGGGAGGGAAATGTTATTGCTGGCAACTGCTCCTCTCATCTGTTTTTAAAGGCATAAATATAAAAGGATTCACATTGTTCCTGTCTCAATCTCTCCCTGCCTTGCCTTTTCCAAAATCATCATCTAAGAGACTCCATAAACTAATTTTAAACTCCCAAATTGTGGGGTTTGCATCGTCTTGCTCTCCAGAAAAAAAAAAAAAAAAGTCACTGACCCAACACTATCAAATGCTAATCAGTTTCAAAAGAGATACATTAACAAAAATCTCAGTTTACACAATGTTACCTTCTACATAATCTTACTCTTACCTGTCACAATCAAAGTAGGTCAAAAAAAACCTCCAACTTGCAGTAAGTGGAGTTGATAAGTTGATAAGCTAAAATAAGCATCAGCTAAATAGTTCAGCATAATTCAACTACAGCCAAACAGTGAAATGTTGAAAAAATAGTCTGGGGACTAAACAGCTATATAAGCAGATGACCACCTCACTGATGAAAATAGAAAAACGATGCAAGGGGGTTGTTTTTAAATTAAAGAATGAGAGATTTCTCCTGCTGCTGTACTACTGTAGCTGTCATAGCTACATTGTTCTGCCCTTCTCTCATTTACAAGATTATTACTCACTTATTAAGTCTTGTCCCCCTAAACCTGTTCAAAAAATGATCTTGATGACCCTACTGCTTTTAGATTATACTGCCCTGCATTAGACTGTTGTGAGCACTGGAAACCAGACTACAGAGATGAGAAGATCAGCTCCAAGATAAAAAATTATAATGTTCTATACTTCAAGATGCAGCAGTATCCTAGTCTGCTAGTCTGTTTTTGAAGCCAAGAATGTGAATACATCGCTTGCTATTTCCTACCACAGTGAGTCAGTCCATGGCTGTGCATGCATTCTCAGAGAGTTTAAAAGCCACACTCCATGCTCCTCAGTACGTGCTTTTCCATGAGGAAATTTCTTTTTAAAAGGAAATCTCACTCAAAACATAAGGGAGCACCTGACTCTGCATTGCTGCAATCAGTTAGTTGCTTTAACATTCATGGAAAGTTGACAAGGAAAACAAACACTGTATTATTGCATCTTGATAAGCTGACTGTAAACTATCAAGCATCTTACTGAAAACAAAGCCCTGAAAACAAATCTTCAAATCAACGTAGAATATCTCCAGGATCACCTCAAGTAGAATAAAAGCAAGTTATTAAGTTAGAAACATGAAATAATGATAATTTAACTGTAACTCAGCATAGCAATGGACAGATTAAGTACTATTCATGAGATGTTTGCCTGCTGTTACGCTGCAGAAATGATGGCATGCACAAATGGAACTAATCCCAGCCTGAGCTTCTAGATATTATTGAAATTTAAGAAAATAGTCCATTAAATCTTTTAAGCATGCAAGACTATTTTCATAATGCCTAATCTGCTAATAGTTCCAAGCATGTTTCCTACATGCTTTCAGTACCAGCTGCAAGCATTTCCACTTGTAAGAATCCATAATACTAAACAGTTGGCTTCAGCTTCTTAGGAATAGCACTGCAGCCAAAACTCTTTAAAGTGAGATGTCAGTACTGCTAGCTGAGGTATTTGGTGTTCCGAAATCATTAATGCATTATACATAAAATGGATCAATCACCTTAGTAGGACACAGACAGATGCTTAGGCAAGGATAATTAGAATTAACCTTTTAATTAAGAAAATGCACATTGTCTAGAAATCTACATAAATAAATAACACTCTTACGATGTTTTTCAGAAGTCCCCAGGCACAGCCTGTAGCGTATGTTAAATTCCTGGAGACTTGAATCAAACCAGTCCACCTTGGCACTACTCTCCTGCAAATGATGGGACCTAAGAGAGTGCATGCCTACTGTCCTGTGATAACAACACCCTGCCAGGGAGAGGCAGTTCCCTCAGAAGGACGTTTATGAGAGTCACAGGTTTACCAGTGGTAATTCCAGCTTTGGACACCAAGAGAAGAGGGTTAGCCAGTGCAAGTCACCAAAGATGCCCTCACAGGCAGGTTTGCTACCAGTCTCCAAATGTTTCTACACTATAGCTCTGCCTCCACGCAGAGGACACAATGAGACAACTGCTGCCATTGCCCTGGGCAAGCAGAAGCAAAGAGGAAGCTGGTCCTTTCCCAAGGGTAACTGGAACATGATCAGCTGGGAAATGCCTCCAGGCTGCTGGACAGAGACAGGAGGGACGGAGCCTGCTGTAATGCTACTGGACTTCTAAGAGAAGCAGGAGAATTGCAGCAAAATGAAAATCTACAGTCATGGTGGGGGAGTCTTTGAGGAACCTCAGGAGAGACAGCAAGCAGTTGGTGCAATCCCGAAGCGACTGTGAGCATTAATCTTCCATTTTAATATTTTGTGTTCTAGAGTTCTACACATATCAGTAGTCCTCCACACTGTGAAATAACCACTTAAAAGAGAATGTGGGACCAAGGCTCTGGTCAGCTCAATACCACCATTTAATATACCTCAGTCCTGCTATCTAAATTCTCCCAAGTAGTCCATCAACATTCCCTCAACTTTCTCATTTTTGTATTTAAGAGCTAATTTACATGAACAATTACATTTCAGCATACCAAAAAAGATTCACATGTGCATCCTTCCTTACACGTTATTATTTACATCCTTATCCATCCCCAAGTCCCAAGTACACAGGGAAAAAAAAATAGTACAGGGGTGTCTACCATATGCAAGTGTTGCATATCAAGTGTCCACATTCACCTACTGAGATCTAATAAAAAAGTCGCCCACAGCCTGTTCAGTTCTGAGCAAGATGAAAAGTGTGCACCTTGTTTTCCTCGTTTATACTGATGGGAACAAGTACCCTAAAACGGTATAGACTCCTGAACTTAAATGGTATGAACCCAAATATCACCTAATCTACTACCATTTTGACATTTTGCACGGGAATCAGGGAAATTTCTCAATGAACTTGGAAACATCTTCCAACTTTCATATCTGAGATAATTGATCTTCAGTGACCTGCCAGTATTAGGAATGTATTTTTGATGGAAAATGTGGCTTCATACATTTAAATGATGAAATGTGTCCATTCTAGGCTTGCTCATTCTTAGGTAGTTATGTGTCTTCAAAGAGAGAGTGACAGATCAGATTTAGATATGTAATGAAGGAAAATGATTACTGTGTTTTGCACATCCCCATCTATTTTAAATCTAAGCTGTAACTGACCTGCCTTGCCACAAGACAGTGACTTCAAACCAGCATTTTCATGATCTTATTCATCCCTTTGTTTGCCACAGATAAGCCGAGGAGATAAGTCGTTGTAAGACCACGACATCCTGGAGAACAAAAACAGATTGTGTTTATTTGTCTACATTCTGCATCAGAGCCCACTGAACTATTCGAGGCAGCATTAACGACTGCAGGAAAATCAGCAAAGCAGATCGTTTTGCTTCTAATAAAGGAACCAACTCCCAGGACCAAAGAACATTAGTTATGTGGAAAAGCAAATCCTGTTTGGCCGACAGAGCTGAACTAGATATTACTTGGGAAAGGCTTGGTGCTGAGAGGTCAGACCAGGTAAATCTGAGCTCTCTTAGATTGACGTGGTAGAAAAACCATTGCCACAAAAACCCACCAGTATTACCAGATGCCAATACGTTTAATGCAACTGACGCAATGAACCTCAATCCCAACCCTAACAGAAGTAAAAACACTATGAAATCTACTTCTGAAGAATAACCTTATAGCAAGATACAACAGCGTACCCTCATCAATCATCCAGACTTCACAGCCCTGTCAACATTGCTCCTGGCAACACAGTGAAACAGTTCATAGTTTAATCTGCTTTGAAGAAAAATGTACTTGGCCTTACTTGCTATCAAAGGCTCAGGCTATCTTCATTTTCCACTAAGTCCTCCGAAGTCAATGATATTGTTTCCTCATTGGAGATATTGTTCACAACATTTTTATTAAGATTACCAATATCTTGCCAATCCCCAAAGGGATCGACGAACTCAAGCAATCATAACTTCTCAAATTGCATTCCATTTTGTGTCTATGAAATTACCAGTTTAAGACTATAACCGAGGGATACAGGAAAGCATGCTCTGCAAGCTCCAGACAAAGGGAACTAAAAAGTATTCCATGTAATTCACTTCCCCTCCACTCCCTTTTTGAAGATGGGTACCGAACCTCTGTACCTAGCCAGCAGTCCCTCATGGAAGTCTCCTTACTTGCACAAATGCCAGGGGTTCTCCATCAACATGGGACTGAGGTCCCGTATCTATCATCTAGACAACTGATCTGAGACCACTATCAATTACCCCTTCCCCACTGTCCTCACAGCTGACTTCACTGTCAATCCCCCCCCTTTCACCAAAGACCTTCACTCTCACGCTGCTTCCAATACACTTATTTTCTTGGCATATTAAAACAGAAGCTGACCACCTGTACAGCTATGATCACCTAAGAAAACAGAGACAACTTACTCTGCTGACTTCTAAAATCAAAACCAAAATCTTAATTCGTAACACTTTACTAGTTCTGTGTTTAAATCCTGCAGCATCAATAATTCATAATAAAAGGAAATTTTGAAGGCTGTACAAACTAATCTGTAGCTATCTAATGGAATGGGTGTAGCCAATAATATTAGTTATTCCTGAATTATACAAGCATAATATATTGGTATTTCAAAACAATGGAAATTACTCAAAGTAGTATGAAAGGGTTACAGAATAGATGCATATATCAGAAAGGGAAACAGTGTATTTATTGTAACTCTTCAATGTAAAGGAGTAATTTACTGCTCAAATTAGAAGCTTCTCCTGTTAAGTTTATCAGTAAGCGAATTAAAGCTTTGCACTAATGTTAAGCCAATAAAAGACAGAATTATAAATCAAATTAAAATCCCATTAAGAATACTGATTTTTAATACAATTAAGTTCCACAATCCTTATACTTCCAAATTCAAAACACATCTTTCATTAGAGTCCTCCTCAGAACAAACTTTCATACCAAGGATAGTTTGTATTTGTTGAAGACAGCCTTACTGCTGAAGCTACCCAGCTGTTACAGGCCATGCCACTACTTTGCCTACTATTTAAAATCAAGTTACTAATTCAAGGGGGCGACCTGAACTAAGAGCCACATGAGCTCTGTTAGGTGGCAAAATCTGTTCACTTTTTGGATTCACGCCTTCCAAGATCAGCAAGGCCCTGTATCAGCCTCTTAGGAAGAAGAAAATTTTTCATTTGTTGTTTAAAAAAGGGATTCTTTTTTTCCTCCATACAAGAGATTGGGACAATCAAAGGACTTACCAGTGTCTCAGCAGACTTGTTTCCACAGTAAATATCCAACTTCTTGGATATCCAGATAAGCAACGTTATTTCCTTTCTACTTCTCATCCCCCAACCAATATATGTACGTTTGTGGTTAACCAATTGCTGTACTTTGCTCTTCAGCAAAAGGGAAACGTGTAATTATCTACCCACAGGTTCTTACAGCCAGCAGTCAAAACTCATCTCCCATTTCCAAAGTACTTCAAGCATTTGACAAGTCACACAAATCCTTCACACAGTAGCTTCAAGTTCACCTCGCTGGAACCCAGCAAAAAACAAACGGTGATAATGACCATAAGCTATCTCAGCTACAACTCTCTTCAACTCTCTTAAAAGAGAGTGAACCAAACATTACAAGGATTTCAGGCCCTGGAATCTAAGATTTCATAGAGAAAAGGCAAGCAAAACATAAAAAAAAATAAAAATAAAAAATTAAACGTAACAAATAAATAAATAAAGCCAGGAAGACACTCTCAGCTACAAGACGATTGACTAATGAAAAGGTGGTTTTGAGACAGCACCCAGCACTTCATTAGACTGGGAACTTCGGCAAGTCTCAAGTTATTTTCACTCATTTTTTTATGTAACGTTTCACATCAGTTTGACATTAAAGCTAGCTCTCGTAGCCTTGGCATTAGAAAAGATATATGCTTCTTTTCATTACAAGTCAGTCTTCCATACAAACCATTTAGAACACCTTCAAAGTTTTCCATAAGGTATGTCACGTGCACTCTGAACCAAAACCTCTTTCACAAGGCTCAGCTTCATTTCTGAAGGCACACTAGACAATTCACATTTGTCTTTGGCCATTTCAAGCAACACAAGCCAAACCAACATGTCTCCTCAATGATAAGACCTATGCAAGACTCCATCTTAGTTAGCAACTTATATCCTGACACATTAACATGGAATCCCATTTATAAGTGCCCACATGGATCTTGATTACATTCAAAGTTCTATTACAGATTTCCAGGATTTGTCAAAAATATATATATATTGTGTTAATTAAAAGCAGTTAGCAATCCTTCTCATTTTTCTTCTTCTGTTCAAGACAGTTGCATGAAAAGATTTTAAAAAATAACTGATTTGAACAAGCCCAACATACTGTATATGTTATTTATTTTCTTGTGCATCAAAAGAGCTACCCAGTAGATTTAACTAATGGAAGATTTAAAAAAAAAAAAAAAAAAAAGTGTGGCAATTGCTAATTATTAAGCCACATCTTTCAAAGGAAATATACTACCCAAAACTTCGAGTGGAACAAGAGAATTTAACTACATGGATGCAGAACTGGAGGTCCCTTAGCAGAAAGCTTACCTTCGAAACAGGAATACCTTCACCTTCAAGTAAGTAAAGATGCAGTCTGCACACCCACCCAGACCAGCCCAGAAACCACAGAAAGGCTCAGCTGAGAAATGAACAGTTATCCTATCCCTATTTCTTCATTTTAACTTCCTAATCTTAATCCACAGGCACTCAGGGCCATGGCTTAAATTGCACTTACATAAATAGCTTACCATCTTCCTTTGGAGAAGAATAAATGATGACTATGGCAGTTCTTATATTCCAACCATATAAAGAATTAACATTAGCTGGCCACCAACATAATTTGCAACACAAGCTATGTACACCAATTTTCTTATTAAAAATGAAATGCATAGCCTATCTCCTTCAATATCTATATTCAGTTTTGTTGTAAAAGGATCATAAAAACAAGCTCTGCTCAGCTAAAGAAGAGACACCTTTACAAATGACAAAAATCCAGTATCAAAGGGTTTTCTAAAAATACAGCAAGGGTCAACCATCAATGTGGAGAAATGTTCACTCCACAAGTGCCAAACTTTTCATAACAAAACAAAAGCAAAAGAATTTATTACAACAGAATAATACAAGCAACTAGTTTCAATGATCAGAAGGTAAAATTTTACAAGAAAAAATGCAAACATTGTAATTTCTGCTTAAGGAGTGACAAATATACCAGGTTTACAAAAACAACATCATCTTGTTTATGCACGTGTAAGCGATTTCCAGTCTGCTTTATTTTCAACCAAATACAGTACATTTATCCAAACAAAAGCATGTACATTCAATATAAAACATTTCCAGCAACAGCTACAGTCCAGTTCCCATTCACAGTATTTTTAGTGCAATGCACTAACAGGGCCAAATATTTCTCTATCCATAAAAAGTATTTTTACTTTTGATCTTGTGATCAACATTTTTAGATATATTTTATACAAAAAGTATATATGAACATGAGGCACCTCCCTAAGTAAGGGAGTGAACCTATATAAAAAACATGGTATTTCTTCTGATGTACAGTACCTTTCAAATTGTAGCAATTTGACACAAATCACTAACAAAATATTTTCTAAAAAGTAAAAAAAAAATAATAATAAAACAAAACAAAACCGCTGATGCACGAAACCTGCCAAGAATCCCATAATGGCAGGCATGCAACAGTTTTACTAAAATTCTGATTAAAAGGTTAAAAAAAAAAAAAAAGGATCTAAAACATTTTCCAAATTATACAAAGTCAAGTGCTATCTATAGTGGTCATTCATCATATTGAGAGAAAAATTACTTTGAGTTTCTCCCATACTATCCTCCCTTTTTATTAATATTTAAAGAAATAAACTAACATTATAAGTGGTTGTGCACAGATTGTCTGTCTATAATACATCAGCAAATATTCACTACCTTCATATTAACATTAGTGTGTTGATCTTTCAAAAAATAAACTGAAAATATAAACTGCAACTATCATTAAAGTGCTTGTGTATAATTTTTTTTAAAAAAAATTCAAGAATAGAGGAATGTGGATATTCTTGTAAACATCCTAGATGTTTACCAAGCTGTCCTATGAACCACATATGGAAAAAATACGGAGATCTTTGAAGCAACTGTAGTACAGTGAAATTCAGAACGTCCCACAACTGGGAAATTAGTCAGTATGAACAAACTGATGTTATGGCAAATACTAAAAATTAGTACAATTCAGCCAATATACACTACATTGTTTGCTCTTATACATTCATTTGTAATAAATTTAAAACAGTATATAACACAACAATTGCCAGAGTAGATATCACAAAAAAGTTAAGAGCTGTTCATCAGTTAGCGCTATTAGGGAGGAACAGTATGCACGATGAGCTCTCTGAAGATGGTTTCCTAAATGAGGAACAAAAGTCTTCTTCCAAAGCTGTTGTTTAAGTTGCCTCTGTTTGTTTTTTTTTTTTTTTTTTTTTTTTAAGTTCATGTATCAAACCTCAACTGCATAGACATAAGCATAGTTAACTGCTAATTTAGAAGCACGTGTGCATTTCAACTACTGCAGTGTTTTGGGAGGAAGCACTGGCTAACAAGTAGTCAGAATGGTCGTAATTTAGTAAGAAAACAACAGCTTATGAAAGTATTTCCTCCTCACAGTACCATTATCAAGATATTAGCGGTTCCAACACCACATTAAAGTCTTTTTCATGCAAATGAACTCCAAACTTTCCGAACATCACTTGAACCTATCTGAGGAGAAATGGGAATAAATTAATGCTTTGTGTTTACCAATATAATTCTGTTTAAAATTACAGAACATAAATAATTTATATGGTTAAAATTTTAATTCATCATCAAAATACAAAAGTCACTCTTCCTCCTAAAATTACAATAATTCAGGGTCCAGTTCCATCCCATTCAGCCAGGATTTGTTACGAAGCCATGAACAGATCAGGTTACACTTTAACCTAGCTAACACTACAAAAACTGAACTGAAATCAAATTACCTCCCATTTCAGAGTAAAAATATAGAACAAGGCACATATACTTGTGGTTTTTTTTCCACCAAATACATTATAAGGCTATTTCTAAATAAGAATATTAAAACCTCTTATAGGTGTCAATAATGTCTCTCCATTATAGTTTTTTTTATACAATCCCCACACCTTCAGGCATGAGTCAATCACTCTGAAATACAAAATATTATTTCATTTTTTTGAAAGATCCTCTTAAAAAACAGGCCATCTTTAATATAAAGGCACTGGAAAACTAAGAAAGTACAAATACAACTCTCAAGTATAAAACAATTCCCAGTGTACCATACAAGCAGAAGGTCAGAAAATTCTTGGCCAGACCTCTCCATACATTTAGGCTTAAAACAAAAAATCTGAGACTCAAACACTTTAAAAAATAAACAACCAGAAGTCTCTGAACTTGTGCTTATATAAATGAGCACTAAAAGAATCAAATCCTAAATTTTATGATTTTAAGTGTTCACAGGGACCTAACTCAAACTGATTTTAAATCAAAACAATTAAGTGTCCAAATTACATTCAAACAAACTGTTCTATGTCCTTCTGTGGACAGAACACGTGTATTGCCTAATACACATGAAATATTAAAAAAAAAGAAGATAATTACTGTACATCATAGAGATATTTTCAGTCAACAGCTTCTACCATGGTATTTTTAGCACTTCTTCAACTAGGTTACAGAGCTGTTCATTAACAGGGTACGTTATTCAAACCAGACAAGGGCATTGATAATTTAAAAGCATACTATTTTAGACGTGTTTATGTTAGCTTGATTACAACAAATACCTTAAAAACAACTTAGAGTCAACTTAGCACACCTTAATCTATATTCTATTCCAGTTTCCTGTAATGAAAAATTTAGAAATTAACTCTTTTCCTAAACACTAAAAAAATAATTAAGAAACAACTTTGACATATATCATGGTATTTAAGCCACTAAACCATAAAATCTATGGAAAAATATCTTTTTGTCAACGTATCAACAACAGCATGTGAAAGGAGGTGTTTTTGTTTTGTTTGGAGAAAAAAAAAGACAAAACACTACATTTTCCTCACCAGACAACAGCTTTAGATCTTGTACTTCTGCCTTTGGTTTTATTTTCTTCAGGTGAATGAGATACATTCGCCTTATGGGTTTTCTTATGATGTTCTAGAAAAGCTTTTCTGGCAAACGCTTTCCCACATTTATTGCATCGATGAAGAGAAAAGTTTTTTGTTACTTTTACTTCAATGCCAACATCAGCTCCTTCATACTTTTTATTGGGCGAATTAGAAGCGACATCCTGTTTTGAACCAATCTGTTTTGTTTCATCCCTCTGAGGGCCTCTTTTTGTCACCTTATTTAGAACAAGATCAATTGGCTTTTTTATTGCTCTAATTTCTAAACTTGCAGTTATTTTCCCAAGGTAGCGCGGTGACTTTTTATGAACTACAGTTATATGCCTTATCACATCGCGTTTGCGACGTGTTTCGTAAGAGCAGAGCGGACACCTGTAGTATTTAACATAAATGTTATTCCCATCTGTGTGTAATTCGATGTGTTTTGTCAAGTTCTGTTTTGAAGTAAATTGGCGTTTACAGAGTTTACAGTAAAGTTGCTTGAAGTCAAAGCCAGCTGAAAGTTTTGGCTTCCTGGTTTTTTGCTGGCCACCTGCAGCAGATGCATTGGTTGATTTAGAGGTTGGTTTAGAGGTTGACTTAGTGGATGATTTAGAGGTTGATTTAGGGTTTTCTGTGTCCTGTTTAACTTTATTTTTCTGTGCTGACGGAGTGCTTTTTTTCTCATTTGAGTGATTTGTTCCCTTTAATTCATTCTGTGGAGAAAGAGCAATGGAAGGGGGTGAAGGTTCTACAGAATCTGCTGGTTCAACTTTTAGTTTTATTTCTGTTCCATTGGCAGTATTGTTGGGTCCTTTCTCTCTTTTAGAGTTCTTTCCAGAAAGAGTTATCTTGTGAACAATTTGCATGTGTCTTTTCAGCATTATTTGTGAACTATATTTTCTCTTGCACAGAAGGCATTTGCACGCAGTTAAATTGTATTCAGCCTTTGAAGACGACTTTTGTTTTCGGGTCTTAAAAGATTTTTTAGCAGAAACTGTATCCAAGAACAAAGGTTGCCCAGGTTTTGTAGCTATATCAGGAGTAATGGAATCCCTTCTTAATCCTCTATGAACTTCATCAAAATGCCTCCTTACGTTGGCTTTTGTGGCAAATGATTTATAACACACAGGACAACTTCTACCTAATGTTACAAGAACGTTCTTATTTCGTCCCTTTGTGGAGCACTGATTTGGTTTCTTTTTTGTTTCTATGTACTTCTTTAGCTCTTCCATCTTTTTTTTGTGTACTTTTCTAATGTGCCGGCGTACACTGCGTCTGGAATGAAATTCTTTTCTACAAAGGCAACAAATCAACTGGTGGCCAAAATCAGAATTATCCAAAGAGTCCAACTCAGGAGTTACCGCTGGAGGCTGTTCTTCAGGAGTAGGTGTCACCTTGTTTGTAACAGGATCAGCAGGAGGTAATTCTACAGTCTCCCCAACTGGAGCTGGAGCTAAAACAGTCTTGGGTTGCTCAGTGCTGGGTTCCTGTGTCTGTACTGGAGTTTGATCAGGGGTACTACTACTTTCTGTGTTCTCTTCTGGGCTATCAGTCCTTGATACATATTGAAATACAGCATTCTGATTAGTTTCTATAGGTTCTAATTTAATTATATATTCTTGCTTGTCTACCCTTGGATAGATTGCTTCCAGGAGGTCATTTATGGCTTGACTCTGTTTATCATTTATATCTGGGAGGTCTGTACAAAAAGGCAAAGACATTTTAAAATCATTTAGTAACTTCAAATTATTTAAGTTTTACAAATTTCAAAGCGCCTTTTTACCACTGTGTCTATTCAGCCACCAAATTTGCATAAGCCCCGCATTTTTACTATTTTACCGAACTTTTATACTTATAGGTTTTGAGTAATCATTTTTATCACATCAGTACAAGTGACAATTTTACTAGAAGCCAAGAC
Organism: Cygnus olor; assembly: GCF_009769625.2. Taxonomy (NCBI): domain Eukaryota; kingdom Metazoa; phylum Chordata; class Aves; order Anseriformes; family Anatidae; genus Cygnus; species Cygnus olor. Next base: position 22,222,601 of record NC_049169.1, on the reverse strand, counting down.
TGAAAGAACATCCTTCTAGTGTGCTAATGTGAAAGCCACCTAAGCTAAAAATTAGTTTGTCAGGAATTAAACTTATCTAAAAAGCTGTATCAATTGCAAAAGTAAGGACATAGTACTGAGCTTGTTCTTCCAGTGTGCAGCGAAGCCCGAAGCATAGAACTGATCTTCCTACTGCTGGAAAAAGGCATTCTCAATAGAAGAATCTATTTCTGGAAATAAGCTCTTTTTCGTAAACTCGGAACAGTCCTTAAGAAAGAATGAAACATCTGTGTAACCCGAGCACTGCATGAGGACAGAAGTAGATGAGACAGAACTTCTGGGGCAGGGAAAGATGTTAGCACTACCAAAACAGTTAGCAGGCTTAGTGATACAGGAAGATAAATATAAGGACAGACCAATTCTGAATTTAGGAAAAAAATAATTTCTCAAAAGAATAAAAATTCAATGAAATAATATTTAATGAAATGACTCTGCTCAGCTTACCCAAAGGTTCACCCTGTGCTCTACCCTGATGAGGAGTTGAAATGAACTTAAAAAGCAAGAAAGGATGATACAGAGATCCTCCTCTCCTTGTTTGCCTGATACTAAACTTTGCAAGCTGAAGTTTGTAAAGTACTGTTTTAATATACTCAGTTTCAAAAAAAGTTTATTCAAATATTTTTCAAAACATTTATATTCCTGGCTACCACAATGATGTTATGTGTATTTTATTAAAAAAAAAAAAGTATTGGTAATTTTATTTCCTGAGTAAAGTAAACCCTCACTGAGTGAGGGTCATTCTTTCCACATTCTCAAGTAGAGGAAAGAGTGTCAGAACAGGAAATATGCTGCTTTGTTGCTCAGAACCGTGTTTTAACACTGAATTATTAACATCTTTTGTAGTCAGCTTCAAATGGGGATTATCTGCATAATTTATATCAAGGGTAAAAAGTCATTCCTATTTTATACCACCTCTTCACACCATATATGTAGTCATATCCGATGACTACACAAAGTACCTCAAAAGAGTCCTCAGGGAATGGTATTAGTGATTTTTCACCATGAGGACTACTGAACTTTTATTCCTAGCTATTGTCACTAGCTTTTAATTTTATATATTGAAAAAAACCTCCCACGTCATTCAATAATCTTCATTCTCAATTTTGTATAAAACACAAGGATTTATATAGCTTTATTCAGAGTATTTATTATTATTCTCTTTATCTGGAGCACATAGCATTGTTTTTGTCATTTGAACCCTTCCTAGTGAACAGTGGAAAATATCAGTTAAGCAGGCAATTAAATGAAAGAATGTCAGGAGCAGGACTGAAGTCTTTACTCAGGGTAATCTTATTTTGCTTAGAAACCTTTTAAGTCAGATGCACTTACAATTCTGCTTTGAAAATACAATTCATCCCTTTCACAGAGAAGCTCTGGGGCTCTGCAACTGGCCAAACACACTAATTTAAGGAGGGAGACAGTATTAGTCTTTTCACCTTCTCCTTCACAACACCCACTGATACAATGCAGGAAAACAATCACCTAAGTAAATCATTAGTTTCTTAATTTTTGAAGTATTGAGGCATGAGGATACTAATAAAGGAAGAAAAAAACTCATTGCAATGTTGACCTAGTCAACAGAGACCAAGATAATTAAAAAAAATTACAAAACATTTCAAATGCTGGCACATTTCCAAAACATTCAGCCTTACTCAGATAAACAAATCATCATTGCTAAAAACGTCTTCAATACATTTCTTCTTCTATGAAAACACACTTGTTTCTTCATCATTCAAATTATTTTTAATAATAAAGTTTAATTTCTACAAAAAAGGAGGTAGGCTAGACATGATCACATATATACCCCAGCAATAATATAATAGAATACTTCAGTTGGAAGGGACCTACAGAGATCATCAAGTACACCTGCCTGACAACTTCAGGGCTAAACAAAAGTCAAAACATATGACTGAGGGCGTTATTCAAATACCTCTTGAACACTGATGCCACGTGCCTGTCAACTAGCTCACTAGGAAGCCTGTTCCAGTGTTTGACCTCCCTTGCAGTAAAAAAAATGTTTCCTAATATCCAGTCTGAACCTCCCCTGGCACAGCTTTATAACATTCCTGTGCATTCTATCATTGGTTACCAGGGTGAAGACTACCTTAAAGTAGCATGAGGTGAGGTGAGGTGGTGGGAAAGAGACATGAAGAAGACACGTCCTTAAAAAGAGTGATCTTTTAGTCTGTGCTTCATGAGTTAGAATGAAGGATTTTGTCCATGATACTGAGTGCTTCCCAAGTACAGCAAAAATGACACAAATTCACCCAAGTCACTTTACATGATCCAGATGAAGTCTATCAAAGCTATGCTGATCTAAAACTGAAATGCCTTGTTAGATCCAAGCTTTTCTATCAGATTCAGTTTCCCAGTCCTTCGGCACACTCTTCAGTATCTTTCACCATAAAGAGAAAAAACGAGAAAGGAAAAGGGCAAGAAATAAAAAGTGTTAATAGTGACACCCTTCATTAAAAGGCTGGGCCTAAAAACTAGCTATCAAATTATGACATGAACACGTGTATTACAATTAGTAAAACTTACTATCATCCATCTGGAGACTTGGAGGACAATAAAACTTTTTATGAGTAATTAAATTTGGTAATCCTCTGAAGAGACTCCGGCACAATTTACACTCAAAAATGGTGTCCACATCTTTTAACAAGATATGCTTAAGTTGTTTAGTTCCTGTAATAAAAGAAACATTACACTTAAAAGGAAGGTTTTCTGTTCATCTAACTCAAATCAGATCATGCAAGCAGAAACATTTTAAAACATGACAATTTCAACAGCATTTTATCTTGCATTAATGCTTTCATTGCACTGTTTATGATACACAAAACAAGTTTCACAATGAAAACAAGACTAGTCTGAAAAAGTGTTTACACACATTACAGTTCATAGTGAAAGAGCAATGATTTATCACCGAATGGTGTGGGTTGGAAGGAAACTTGAAGATCATCCAACTCCAACTCCCTTTCTTGGGTAGGAATGCCGCCCACCACATCAGATTACCCAGGGCCTCATCCAACCTGGCCTTGAATGCCTCCAGGGATGGGGCATCCACAACCTCTCTGAGCAACCTGTTCCAGTGCCTCACCACCCTCTGAGTGAAGAGATTCCTCCTAACCTCTAATCTCAACCTCCCTTCTTTTAGTTTAAAACCATTCTCCCTTGACCTATCATTATCTGCCTGAGCAAAAGGTTGCTCTCCATCTTTTTTATAAGCCCCCTTTAAATACTGAAGGGCTGCAATGAGGTCTCCCCGGAGCCTTCTCTTCTCCAGGATGAACATCCCCAGCTCTCTCAGCTTTTCTTCATAGGAGAGGTGCTCCAGCCCTCTGATCATTGTCACAGCCTTCCTCTGAACTTGCTCTAACCGCCCCACATCCTTCTTGTGCTGGGGGTCCCAGAACTAGATGCAGCACTCCAAGTGGGGCCTCAAAAGGGCAGAGCAGAGGGGGACAATCATCTCCCTCAACCTGCTGGCTACTCCCCTTTTGATGCAGCCCAGGACGCAGTCGGCCTTCTGGGCAGCAAGCGCGCACTGCTGGCTCATGTCAAGCTTTTTGTCCATTACAACTCCCAAGTCTCTCTCTGCAGGGCTGCTCTCAATGAGTTCTTCTCCCAGTCTGTGCTCATGTCTGGGATTGCCCTGACCCAGGTGCAGCACCCTGCACTTAGAGTTGTTGAACCTCACCAGGTTCACACGGGCCCACTTCTCAAGCTTGTCCAGGTCCCTTTGGATGGCATCCCTTCCTTCCGGTGTATCAACTGCACCACCCAGCTTGGTGGCATCTCATCGAGGGTGCACTCGATCCCATTCATCTACGTAACGGATGAAGATATTAAACAGCACCGGTCCCAGGACAGACCCCTGAGGGACACCACTCATCACTGGCCTCTACCTGGACACAGAGCCATTGACCACCACTCTCTGGGTTCAACCTTCAAGCCAATTTCTTATCCACTGAATGGTCCACCCATCAAATCCATCTCTCTCCAATTTGGAGACCAGGATGTCACATGGGACCACATCAAAGGCCTTACAGAAGTCCAGGTAGATGACATCGGTTGGTCCTCTCTTGTTGATTGATGCAGTCTCTCCACCATAGAATGCCTCCAGATTGGTCAGGCACGATTTGCCCTTAGTGAAGCCATGCTGCCTGTCTCAGATCACCTCCTTGTCTATGTGCCTTGACACTGCTTCCAGGAGGATCTTTTCCATGATCTTGCCAGGCACAGAGGTGAGGCTCACTGATCTGTAGTTCCCTGGGTCCTCCATTCCACCCTTTTTAAAAATGGGAGTGATACTTTCCTTTCTCCAGTCACTGGGGACTTCACCTGATTGCCATTACTTTTCAAATAGGATGGAGAGAGGCTTGGCAACTCCATCAGCCAGTTCCTTCAGGACCTTGGGATGCATGTCATCAGGCCCCATAGGCTTGTACCTGTTCAGTTTCATCATGTGGTCTCGAACCTGCTCTTCACTTACAGTTGGAGGGACTTTGCTCCTCCAGCCCTCATCTACAGGTTCAAGGAAACAAGAGACGTGGGAAGCCTGACTGGCAGTGAAGACTGAGGCAAAGAAGTCGTTGAGTACCTCAGCCTTCTCCATGTCTGTTGTTACTGTTTTTTAGACCCAGGCCAACAGCTAACACTAAAAAAGATTCCATACCAAGGTATCTGGTTGCTGCAATACAATTGCCTAACAGCAAAGGACAAGCAACTCCAGCATTTAAACAAATCTGCAGTGTTTTTTCTTTAAGCTTGTCCAACAATGTTAAGAAAGCAAGATACCTACAGCTATTTCACTTTTTTTCTTTTTTTTTAAAAAAGCACTAATAAAGGCAAAAAAAAATACAGAGCATACAACAACACTCAGAGAGTAACTAACAGGTCAACATCGATGTTACTACATCTGTGCAGCTGACCCAAGATCAAAGTGATCGAGCTTATGCAAGAAAATAGAACTGGAGACACATTTTCAGCCTGCTGAAAGGAAAATACAAGTAATTTAAGTCAGAAATTTTTCTGTTAAAGCAAAGTAACTTGACAAAACGTGCAGGTTTTCTCACACTTGTATATTCCAAAATGAACACACAAGAGTAAAGTTTGATCTAGCATTGTTGGTGTTTTCAAGTTCCTGCCCTTCTTAAACCCCGAACCCTCTAATTGTTTAAGTTACGCTTCAAGCCCACATTTCACATCTTGCTAAAATTATGTACATAATGCCTACAATTAGCAATGGATTGTTAAATCATGAATACTTACCCGTGCCAAACCAGAAGGAAACACTAGCTAAACAAATTCAGCTAATTTCTCCAATTTGATTTTTTTTCTTATAAAGGAATAAATCAAAATTAATCTAAATTAGTCAAACAAGCAAAACCATAATGAAACTGGGCAATGAATAAATAATATCACAGACAATTATGAAACAGCAAAAGTGGCATCAAGATATTCTTCCAGCCCAAACAGACGTTCACGTTTTCAGTTATCACAGGCACTTAAGAATTCCATTTAAAGATCAAACTTAGAATCACACTGAAGAATTATTTCCTAAACCATTTTTTTTCAAATATTAGTAATTCCATAATATCTAAGAATTCTTCAATTTTGAGTAAACCTTACATAGACAACTTTTTATTTCTAAGTCTAATACTATTATAAATTTTTTACAATTGAGTTTTGGCGAAGCACGATGACTTCTCTTTCTCCTTCAACTATTTAAAACCAGGATCCAGACTTGACTATCTGAGGCTACCATCCAGTTTCTTGCCTTGCCTATGCCTTTCCCGGGCCACTGCCCAAGACTCTTTGTCTTTTCCTCCCACGGGCTTTTTCCTGAAGTGTTACTAACCTAATCATCTGACCTGCATTTCTATCGACAACAGACTACTGGACAGATATTTACATTTATTGAAAGACCCCAAAGTTAAGAATTGTAGAGTTCCCCCAACAGCACATTAGGTACTGAAATCTCACCCTCAAACAGTTGAATTTCAGCATATAAAGACAAACACTAATGAAAACCCAGCTGAACAAAACTGAATATGCGCCACGTAGATAAAATTCCAGTGAGTCACTAACTATAATTCAAATAAAAAGGCCTCCAACTTAGTGATAGCACACAATAAACTAAAATTTGGCTTTTGCTGTTGATGTGTGCCCTAGCCAAAAACATCCCTCTCAAATGAAAAAAAAAAAAAAAAAATCTAATTCACCACTATTTCCCAATCAAGGGGGACACACAAGTCCCTCATTCTCTCTCCCCCTGCACTCTCTCATGTTATACCGACAGTTCAGTCTCTTCCATTCAGGACTGATTTTTTTTTTGTCTAATTCGAACCATTGGTTTTACGAATTATTGGATGAGATTTAAGGACTTATACTGGAGGCCTGACTGGATGACACGGTGGTCCCTCTGGTTTCAATCCTTCCTTATTTATCTGTGAAACTTTTCATAAGTAGCAGTAAAAATATTAATTGCTCTTTATGAATTAAACAGTAGACCATTACTGACTTCTGGAAACAGACAATAAATTAAAACATCCACTGGTTTCGTTGACACATCAGGCAAAGAAAAAGTGAGCGTCTCCTCATTCTTCACTAACTGCAGGTTGCAGCAACAAGTAGTCAATTTTCTGCCAGCATATGCTGCCTCCAGCTTTTTTAAGCTTTCTCCACTTTGTAGCTGCAGCTAATTGGGGTAAGTGATACTTTGTCAAATCCTGTTAATATTTGTAAATGTAGATGCTAGAAATAACACCATTGTCAAAAGAAACTGTTACAGCACATCAGTCACTACAAACACTTCTCTGGCAGAAATACCCAAGCTTACGCCATTAGCAAGCAATTTAATTTTTCAGAAAAATCTCACTAGCCCACTTTCTTCTACAAGAACATTCAATTCTATTACAGAGTTACAGAATTCTGTATTAGACTGTTGTTTCTTATATTTTATTGTATTTGAATCATTATTAGAAAATAGCTACTAATTCATTTGTTATTCTTAATGTTCTGGATGAAGAAGAAGCCTTCTGCTAAAACTGCTTTAAATGGAGAACACTCTGGCTTTCCTATCTATTTCTTTAAGTTTACAACAAGTATTGAAAGTGTTTCTTAGTTTTGAACAAGCAACATTTCGTTATGCTAACTAGTAAAATCTGGTCCAGGTCCTTTTGACTTCTGTCCAATTTCCCTGGTGCAGATGACTGAAGAGAGCAAGGTAAGCTGTCAATTTAACACATGCCAGTGAGGACAACCTGGAAGCAGCCTACAGATAGACTACTTCTGATTAGCTTGTGCTGTCTCCAATGGAGTCCATTAATCTGCCTCAAGTGAAAGAAGCCAGCCACACATATTTGAGGCTTTAGGTGAATCTCATGTAAACACTCACACTTATAAAAATGGTTATTAATGATGACTCTCACATCCACTTTTCCTTCTTCTATTAAGTTTCTAAATGCAAGTGGAGAACAAACTGAATATTGTGCCATTCTACATGACTCAGCTCACATGCACCCCATTACATATCATCGATGACTTACACATGAAACATTTATTTCATATATACAAAGATCTATTTCTTTATATGTATACATATTAATAATTGCTGTGTTCTTGCACTAAGGCGTAGAAAAATAAAGTGTTTGTTTTGCCACATCAGAAGCATAGAACAAGCTGGGAAATATCACAGATTTCAATCACTTTTGGCACGCTCATCGAAACACTTGTTGTTATTAAGTTCACTGCTATGATTTCCAACTCCATAAAAGAGTCAATGAACACCTTAAAAGTAGTATGATACAGCAGTACTAAAAAGTTCAAGTCAAATTAATAATAGCAGTTGGAGGGATGACACAAAACGAGCTATTTTTTTTAAATGTTTTTGAAAGGTAACTATACAGCAGGAGCTGTATCTTGACTACTTCATATGAAAACACTTTTTAAGGAACAGCACCTAAAGCCAAAAACCTACAAATATTTCACAAATATATAGAAATTCAGGTGTTGGTGGTTCTTTTGTTTTGTTGTTAATACATGCTAAATATACATAACTCTTATAACAAGGTAATAAACATTTTAAGAGTCAAGCATGGTTTCATACCTGATCGAAAACATTCAATGATTTGTTGAATACCAGATTTTGATGTTTGCAGAGGCTGCTGTAACAACGGTGGATCACCAGGTTCCAACATATGCACTGAAATACACAAAGGATAAACTGTTAGAGAAAACTGAGATGATTTTTTATTAAGTTACACGTTTTCTGTGCATACAATAAATTAAAAAGCCAAAACTATAGTACAAGTTGTCTTACTTAAAAATTCTCATCAACACTGAATCAAAAAACATCACAGAGTGAGTTTTCCAGCCATGACACCTTTTGACAACACACTGTCATTTTGATTATTTAAAGAAAATGTGTATTCAAAGCTATGTGTATCAAACACAAAAACAAGTATACAAAACCATAACGACTCATAAGAAATTCCCATCAACTAAGGCAATTTCCCAGAACAGCCTACTTGACTCCCATCATTCAAACCAAAACAACAAAACAGATGTACAAAAAAGCTTTACCAAATACCATATTTCTTCAGAATGTCCGATGTGATTTCAGTGTTGTCAATACATACCTAAGCACTGAATTCACACACGTTCAGCAATGACCAGAGCAAGGCATGAGCATATCTAAGTAGTATGTACCAAAGACAGCTATTATAATACTTTTAACAACAAACATATATATATATATATGTGTGTGTGTGTGTGTGTATATATATATATATATATATATATATATATATATATATATATATTTATTTTCAAGAAATGCTTCTGGTTCAAGCAATTTGCTGAACTAACATCTTACTTATGAAGTTTCATTCCCTCCTGCAGTCTTCATAAAACCTGTTACAACTAAAACTGATCTAAAACTCTTTACTGATCAGGATGATTATTATTATCCTGATACACAGTACTTATGCATATGGAAATTAACAGCTTTCCATTGGTGCATATGCATAAGACAACTAAGTTTTGCTCAGAGAGAAAACCAAATTTACATGAACAAGAGCACCTACTCAGGCGTGCGTGTGCAAAATCACTAGTTAGGTCTTCTTTGTCATGAACAAAATAAGTAGTTTTCTAATTCATAAATTGGTTCCTTCCTTGGCCCTTTGGAAGGACTTTTAGCTCCACTGTAAGGTCTCCATTTCTAAATAAGGTACTGAGCAGGTCTAAGAAATTTATTTTTAATGAAGAGCACTAGAGGCGTAGTATAAAACTATTTAGATTTATGAATTGCAAATAGATTAAACCTATTTTAACAGGAAAGTTATTCCTTTCAACTTGAGGTTATAAATAAATTCAAGCTGGAAAGAGCATCAAAAAGAAAAGAATGATAAAATGAACACTCCATGCAACTCTCCTGGCCCCATTATATACTATTATATATACGAACACGTAACTACCATTACAAATCAGCTCATCATTTAGGGATCTCTAACACAATGACATATTGTATTCTACTAGCCTATTTCATATTCTTCAAAATAGCATACTTTGAGTTGTATACTGCCTGTAATATGCATGTGCAACACCCACTGACATCAAGAGGAGTGACATATATGAAGCAGACATAACACATCACTATTATTTGTAAGGCAAGAATAGTATTTTACCCTTTATAAAGCATTAAAACAACTCAAAACCTTAAAATCTTAAACACAAAAGTGTTTCTACAAGCTGAATAATACCTACTCTCAAATCAAAGTTGCCATGCACAGGCTTTCAACAATTAATTCCAAAACCTGATGCCTTTCTTTTTGAAACGCAAATGAAAGCATCCAAATAACAAACTCTATAATAAAACAACAAAGAAGGAACCAAATTTCCTTCTAGACTACCAATTATAACAGTAGGCATAACAATTAGAAAAAAGAAGCCTACCAAATTGGCTGAAACTACAGAGCACTCAAAGTACTTTCCACTGACAGCATCTTCTGTGTCATGGAGCGGTGGATGCATACAGTTGTTTTAGAACTTCTAGGGTTTGTGTTTTGTTGTGGGTTTTTTTTTTTTTTTGGTAGACGCTTGAGAAGAAGACCCCAAGTTCATCAGAGCTCACCAGGGGAGACTCAAAGTAAAGATATACTCAACGAATGAAAGAGATTGCCAAAAATGTCTTTTATAATAATAATAAGTTGAAATGGTATGCTTTTTGGAAACACAAATGTTGTTTTTATGTAATTTCTTCCCTTCCTGTGCTCACTGTACACAGTGCCCATTTGGGGGCTTGGGTACTACGACAAGTCCTGCAGGACCTGAGAAATGATCTGCAATAAGTCAATGTGACAGTTCAAGAACGTTTAAACAACGTTTCCAGACCAAACCCAAAGCTTTTGATACCCCAAAACTTTCTCTAACGATGTGCACCCGTCACATCGCCGCAGTTTCTCGGGGTTTTGGGGACCGCCGCACCGCGCAGCACCCTACCTGGCTCACAGCACCCATGGTGATGGTGGTCAGTCTGGCAGCACTTGTCCCTCAGAGGCATTTTCCGCGGGCACCACCTACTTCCCTTTTACATCCAGCAGCGCGGTTCTGCTGAAACAAGGAAACCAAGAATCACCTCCGAAGAAAGAGAGGGCAAGAAAGCGGCTCCAGGGCGGGCCAGGGGCACCCTCGGCGGGGAAGCAGGGAGGGAGGGAGGGAAACCGCCGTGCTCGTAGCGCACCTCACGGCGCCCAAGCTCCCGCTCCCCAGCACGCCACGCGTGCCCGGCTGCGGCAGGTGACAGCGGGAGGCGGGCAGGGAGCGCCGGGCGGCAGCGCCTACCTCCGGGCGGACAGCCGGACGGACAGCCGGGCTCCCCCGCCCCGAGCTCGGCTCCCCTCAGCCCCGTCCCGCCGCGGCGGCGGCCGCTGACCCCGGAGCCGGATGGGCACGGCGGAGGAAGTGACTGCGGCCGGGCGCCGAGGGGCCGCGCACTGCGCACGCGCCCGGGCCGCCGCTCCCCCGCGGCGTGCAGCACAGGTGCCGCTGGGCGGCCGTTGGGCGGCCTTTGGGCGGCAAGGCACTGCCCGCCGGTGGGGTGCTGAGGGGCGGCCCCGGGTGGCGTTTCTGCCCTCAGCCTGCGTTATTACAATTGTTGGTTGTTTTTTTGTTTGTTGGTTGGTTTGTTTGTTGTTTTTTTTTAAGTTCTTCTGGTAAATTTTGCCGTGAAGAAGGGTAAATGAATGTTTCCGTGAGGTGTGTTCCCAAATCCAGTCAGGGGACGTTGGTGTGCTGCGCCGAGCAGGCAGGCACCTGCTGCCTCCACACAGCGGGTGTCTCACAGAATCACAGCATCATCTAGGTTGGAAGAGACCTCCAAGATCACCGAGTCCAACCTCTGACCTAACACTAACAAGTGCTCCACTAAACCATATCACTTAGCTCTACATCTAAACCTCAAGGTGTCTGCCACTGCTCTGCTGGTAGCAGCTCGGCGGAGTGGGAGGGTAGCACTTGGGTTTTTTTCCAAAGGAAAGGACACGAGTAAGTCTTCTTCCACTTCAGGACAAGTGTCCGTCATTTAAGGAAAAGCTTTTGTAGGGAAATGTAAGAAGTAAACACATTTATAGTAAAAATGATGAGTGATGGTACCAATCTGCTGTCAAGCTTCAGCTTGTGGTTGAATCACTTCTTGATGGAGACAGGATTCAGGGTTTCAGACAAAGTTCAAAGTCAAACCTACTGTCCATGTTATATCTTGCTCACCCTTTTTCAAATCAGATACGGGGAGTTTTTACTGTCTGACCATGAACTCATAATACAATCTCCTTTTAAAATACGGGTATTTATTTCACCAGTAAGTCATCTGTTTCCAAAGCAGCAGGAGGCAAAACTGAAACCCATAAAGTCCATCTGGGTTTTGATTAATGAACTTGATGCATCTTAAGTATCAGAGGACAGTTCAGTCTAGAGTCATGTAGCACAGTAGCAGAAGTCAGTTGAAACTGTCATGTTACACATCCAAACACCGGTCTCTGCATATATCCAGAAGTGCTCTTATCTTGATGAGCGTAGCTACATCCTGAGCTCAGCTGCGTTTCAGACACAGACAGGAAAAGGCTTACCTCCACCCAATCATGTAGCTGGCTGTGCTCAGTGCGTGCATGTGGTTACAACTGCAGAGTTCGTGGGTTACAAAGCGCCAGGAACACAGCTGCCAACTCATTTTTGAGCAACAGCCCACTGACTGTAGCACTTTCCCAAGAAGTAGCGAACTTGGAGAGTTAACGTTCCCTGCCTCCCAGGAGGCAGATATCAGGTTCAAAGTAAGATCATCTTCCATTCTTGCTGATGCCACTGTGTTGTTACAAATGTGGAAATAGGAAGAACGCAGCTTGACTTTGTATCTTGGTCGTTCACCATGAACGGATTCAAAGCACTAGCACAACTACCAATATCCTTTTATGGAGTGATCCAAAAAAAAATAAGAGAGACAAAAGCAAACTGCAAAGCATAAACTCAGCAATGGATGTTCAGAAACCTTTGGTTGCACTGGCAGTGACAGAAGAATTTACAATGCCTTCTGTGAATGAGTGCCACCAGCTAGCACAAAGAGAAGTAAACACAGTCATTGTTCATCTCTTGGTAAACTCATAGTGAAAGACCTGAAATAACATAAGGCTGCTAACCTTTACAGATTTCTTATAATCCCAGCCATCATTCATCACAGTCTCAAAAGGGAGATGTTTTACACTATTCTAAAACAGTCATTAAAAATTCCACTGTTAAGCAAAAATCTTAGATAGGCATGGGGTCCTCAAAGGTGGGCTATCCAGTAGTGGTTTCTCCACCCATTCCTTGAACCTCACTGATAAAATCTAATAATATTGCCCCAGTGCCAGCTCCTTTATGGGGACAATGCTTAAAGATTTAAAGAGTGAGAAAATTAATCCAGTGCTGGTGAACCACTTCATGGAATCAAGCACTGGAGAGCAAGAATGCCTGCCCAAATCAGTGGCAATGGCATTCCTCAATTCAGCACCCCAGTGAGGCATTTTTTAGCATGTCATCATCCTTTGCTAAGGTCCAGCTCACTATTTGATGTTTTACTGTAATAGTCATCTCTCAAATATTGAGTTACCTTGACAGCAGCTTATAAACATCATCTTCTAAGTGCAGGGATCAAAGATAACGGACAAAGCAAAAGCATATTAGTGCTACTTCTGCTAATTCTTTAATTATATTCATTCCTCTTTAGTTTCAAAACATCTTTTCTCCCATATCACAGGCACAATTTTAGATATAGGTCAAACCTCATATAAAATCATAGAGCAATTTAAGTTGGAAGGACCCTCTGGAGGTCATCTCACCCAGCTTCCTGCTCAGTACGGGGCCATCTTCAAAGTCATATCAGGTAGTTCGTAGCCTTGCCCTGAAAAGTTTCAAAAATATCCAAGAGTGGAGATTCCGTAACTTCTCTGGACTACTTCCCCTGTGTTTAACCACTCTTCCTGTGATTCTTCCTTTCCTTACATCCAATCAAAATTTCTCTTGTTGCGCCCTACAACTATTCCATCTTGTCCTTTTCCTGTTCACCTCTCAGAAAAGTCTTGTTCCACCTTCTTAGTAAACTCCCACTCAAATAATGAAGCATAGGGATTATATCCACTCTTTATGTTCTCTTCTTCAAGCTAAAGAACCCAAATTTCTTCAGCCTCTCCTTATGCCGCATGCTCCAGCCCCTGCAACAAGTTTGGCTGCCTTCCTCTGAGTGCTCTTCAGCTTGCAAATATCTCTCCCACAGTTGGGAGCCCAAACTGGACACAGCATTCCAGATGTGGCCCCACAAGTGCTAAGTAGAGGAGAATAACCCTTTCCCTTCACCTTGATGCCTTGAGGAACCCTGTCCTCCACCACATCAGCAACTCCCCAAGTTTCACGTTATCCACACACTTGCTTAGAATACATTCCAACTCATCATCCAGATCATCAAGTATGTTACACAGAATAAACCCCAATATTGCGCCTTCAGGAACACCACCCGGCCAGTTTTTCCATACCTACTGGTAGTCCTCCCACCCAGTTATATCTGGGTTTGGTTACAAGGATGCCATGAGAGTCCATGTGGAAACCCTAACTAAAATCAAGGTAAATGACAGCCTCTGCTTTTCCATTGTCTACCAAGACACTCATTTCACCATAAAAAACATTGAGATTGGTAAGGTAAAATTTGCTCTTCTATCTTCCCCTTGTCCAGTTTTAGTAATTCCGGTTAAATGAAGATTAGCTACTCTACTATTTAGCAGGTTTGGGGGAGGAGGCTGTGTATTTTTGGAGGGCGACTAACTAACAGCTGAAATCTCATTCTATCTTAAATGCATATTCATAACTTTCGTATTCCAATCTTAAGGAAGACCAGAAAAATGGGCAGTGTTGAATGCATGTAGGAATCTCAGTATCTAAGCTGACCTTATAACTTGTTTCTGGGTGGAAGACCCTCGTTTATATATTGTTGGGAGTAATTCATCATATATTTCATAATATAACCAATTAGTGATGTTGGCAAGCAAATGCACCCAAACTTTGACCAGTCAGATAGCCAGTCAGGTGCAAAGTGCCTGTTACAGATAACCAGCACAGATCAGGAAGATACTTGCAGAGAGGAACCCCTTCACCTAGTGGCTGGACATCGTGCGTGAGAATTTCTGATCCAGGTGTAAAGCTCACTTAGCAACACTCTGCTGCAGTTGTTCATGCAGCAGGATAAGCTGGGAATCAGATTCGAGTTTCTTTGTTTAAATGAAGAACAAGCAGATGATGTTTCCTAACTTTGAAAAATGCAACATTCAGCCATTAAATTTGAGAGAGAATTGAAATCTATAAATAAGTTATAAAAAACCTTATTGCATAAAAATAGGGCAAGGGGTTCTTTGCAAAAACTGGTAAATTTTCTTTTTGTCTTACACAACTAAAGAAAGGTTCAATGAAATTAAAAGATGGGCATTTTTAAAGTAATAAGAATTTTTCACACAGTCCATAATTACCTTGTAGAACTGGCTACCAAAAGAAATCACCGTGACAAGAATTCAGAAAGGTTCAAAGGTGAGCATCTATGTGAATTACAGTAATATTTAGGTTTAATATTAAATCAATAATAAGGTTTGTCCAGCTGAAGAGTATTTTGGCACTAAAATATTACAAACCCTTTCCTTTTTAAAACTGGAACAATTACCCATGCGTACAAAAAATCTCTGAGACTTAAGACTGTCACTATTATTTGTGACACTGAACAAAAAGATCATGCTAATTGCTAACTAATTACTGCTAATTATTAATAATTGCCTATATATAGGCTAAGAATCCACTGCAGTCAGAGCTGGGGCTTGGCACACCTGCTTTTCACCTAGCTAACATGGATGCTGCTAAGAGACAAACGTCCATGATACAGCAGCAGTATAGGTTTTGGTAGATCTGTGTAAACCTGCCCAGGCCACTGTACACTTCGGCAGCTAAGCCACAGTGCAGTCCAGTTTGCTATTTGCAATTTTGATGTTTTTACGCTCTCAGACAAAAACCACCTTTTTTTTTTAAATCAAATTGTTAATATTCCAAGCATACTAAAAGAAAGAATTACATCCCGCATAGGCTTTGTTACTGCCATCCCCTTTCACAGCACTCCAGGTGGCTGCTGCTATATTCTGCTCTCTAGGTTTGACTACTTTATCTTTTCAAAAAGAGAAAAAAAAAAGGGGGGTGGGAAGTTCATTACCTAATGACAGGTTCTCAGGTAATGAAGACCTTAACATTCCATTATGAGTGCTATCATTTCTCTTGAATATCCCTCTTTCCCTCTTAACATTTCTACTAACAAAATATGAAATTCAGATCACTCTTCTGACTTGCCAGGTGCATTCATAAGTCCCAAAAATTCCTACCAGTTATTCTCAAGTAATTCTGTATGTGTTTCTTGTTTGTGAACCAGCAGTTTCATTTGGACCTCTGTAGTCTCAAAGGAAGCACCCATCTTTCATGAACTCATCTGCTTATTCCTGAAAGTACTGATAAACATTTAGCATCCGAAACAACCTGTGGCAATGATTTCCACAAAATCAAGCACTTGCAGAATTCTTTGTGTGTTAAATATGCTGAATATTGATTGCCTACTACTTCCTGTAGGAATTGCTGCAGAAATTAGTGAATTATTATTAATTTTAAAAATAATCAGTTTAAAAATAGATATTCAACGTACCAACATATTCAACATGTCTCCGTAGCACTTAAGATTTTGTACTATTCCAGCTCAGTTGTCTGTTATGCAGACTGGGAGTTCTAGTTAACTTAATCTTCCTGTGCACTGAAGCTGTTTCACCATGTTTTGGCTACCATTGTCTGTGGTTTTGGTGGTTCTGTTATATCATTCATAAGGAAGAATCATTACAAATGTGTGTGGTATCTAATGAACATTAATATTTCATAGCCAAACCACATACAGTGTTAAAAAGTGCAGGGTGCTCTTCAATATAACAGAAGGATGAAAATACTCCTGATTCATTTCATGCAAATTCCAGGCATAAAATACATTATAGGTGAGTTTTTGAGTTTAGTTTTTGTCTTCTGGGTAATGATCTCAACAAAACCAGCAGACTTAAACAGCATCTGTTTGTTCATTGCGCTTTAGATTATATGGAACTGGTGACGTGTTTAGAAACAAGAGTTCTGTTACAGCTTGATGATCAAATTCTTTTTAAATTGTTTCTCTGTTGTGGTTAATGGCTTTGAGAAATCCAAAATTCAGAGAAATTTCTCTTGGCAAAGAAAACAGTTTCATACTGGATTATGTTTCCAAGATGTATAATGACATATTCTAGCAAGGGAGGTATTTTTTGGTAGAGGATATTGAAGCATTATCTCAAATAGTTTTAATAGTAGGGTTAGTGTCCACTGAGAGGTTTTGTTCTGCCAAAGGGCTGCTAGTAACACCTGCCGAGATGCCTTGCCATCTAATTTATACGTCCAAGAGCTGTAAGATTCGATTAGCAAAACTTTTGCTCATACCCTCTGACCAATGACTCTTTTTTTGAATTTGGGTGCATTTTGGATGAAGCACCTAACTTCACAATAGCTCTCCCTAGGAAAAGTAGTTCTAAGATGGAGTGAACTAATGCTGTGACACTGCAATGAGCAGAGTTCAGTTTGGCAGAGACGAAGGTAGAGTTCATAAACGCTGGAGGATCTCCCATGTCATGTGAGCTAATCAAACGGTGTCACAAATCACAGTCATACTATGTTTTACTGCACATACAGATATTCCAGCATTCCTTAATACACTGCTCTTAGGTTATATTTCTGATTTGATGTGGCCTCATGTAGTGTTCGCACTGATAGTATCCTGTGATGAATGATGCATTCCAGATTAAACAAAATGTAGACATAGAGGTCTGAGAGCAATTCAGACTGTTTCAGGCACATTAAGGCTCCTTTGTTAGAGTCTCTACATCCAGGATGGCCAGATGGGTAGAACATTCACCAAGGCAGCAGAAGACCTTGATTTCTAAATCCTAAACTACAAATTGAGACCCCTTTTGTTAAGCACAAGGCACAGTTCAATCAGGAATGCAAGAGCTGGGGGACTAAAAAGAGATTAACAAAGACAGCCTGATTCTATTGAGAATGCGATTAACTTGGGGAAGGGGAAAACAATACTGAGTTCTGCTTGCAATTCCCGGAGCTGTTTGTTTATTTATATCCAATGATGCTTAAATGGGAAATGCATAAATAAGTCTTTAGAGCACAGACATGTTGACTTTCAGATAAAGGTGGGATCACTTAGACAACTCTTTTTTTGTTGGGTCAGTCACTATGAAAAAGTACATTAAGAGTTTTCTATACACCACAAATGAAGCAAGATGTGAACTAGTTCTCCCCATGCCATTTTCTAGCCCAATACAACTTGCTTACAATAGTCACAGTTTTAAAATGCTTATATTTATATGCCTCACATTTCTGGTGAAACCTTAAAATTAAATTCATTTATATTTGCATCAAATCTACATTTGCATAACTATAAAGTTTACATGACCCTTATACGTTAGACTTGGTAGTATCTTATGGAAAATCCCTGGTCTAGAATAGTTCCGAATCTTAGTCAATATGTGCTCCAGTCCAACAAGTAGCTGCATCTTCATTCTCTGTTCCCCAGTTAGCACAACACTTCATTACCCTTTGGGGATGAAAATAAACTTCTATATGTATTATCTTACCCATAATTCATTTATTTACAAAGTTATTAAAACTCATAATTAACTAGACCTCTCATGGGATCTAATTTTCTTCTGTTCTTTCCGGTGCACTGATATAAAGTTTAGCAAATGGAACAATTTGCAATGCATCTCTCCCCTAGGAGAGCCTCATCATCATCTGATCACAGATTTCACCTCTTCAGTGTTTTCCCTTTGCACCCTACAACTTAGATTCTTGGTTACAGAGTGATCCAACCTCACATGGAGGCATGAAAAAAATTCCACTCTAGAAATATTTAGCTTCTGATTACATCTCTTTCCTGGAAAGCATGCACAGGTGGTTCAGTCTCCAGCAAGGATGCATGGAGATTGGAATCCAGGTTTCCCATTTCAGTGCTGCACCGTTTTCTAATAATAGTTTCTCATAGAAGAGTTAGGTAGCATACAGAATAAATACTTTTTTAAAAAAAAAAGTCTGTACAGCTGGAAACAATGGAGGAGAAAAGCTTTGGTAAACTTCAGGTAACAAGAAGAAGCTCTTGAAGACATTCTGAGTCATCAGATCAGTGTGGCCAGTAACCTTCTTTGACACAAGGAATAAGGAAAAAATGACCAACTACATTGAAGACGTGGCTCAGGTAGTTTATGAGTGGGACTTGGGCATATGTGCCATAGGGAACTTACCTCAGCTCTCCAAGAAGTTCCAGTATTCTCATTTCCTTCTCATGGATCGCTAGCAGGTACAGCATGATTTTCAACTTAAAGATAATTTGTTTTACATATTTTTCTTTATGAAAGGCATCATTCTGTGTAAATAGTCTTCTTACTTTTTGTTCCCTTTTAGTTTACTGTTACCTACCTAGCTGGGAAAAAATTGTGCTTCTCACAGTACTGATGTATAATCTAACAACAACAACAAAAAAAAGAATCTCATCAAATATATTAGGAAACGTGAAAAACTTGCTTACAGTACTATGAAATGATTTGCATCTTCTTACCACATTCAGTTTTCATCCAGTCCAGTGATTTTTTCCCTGCACAGTCTTCCTATAGAATGAACATAAAGTTAATTTAATTCATGTTCTCATCCTTGATTAATCTGATTAATAAAAAATACAAACAGATATGCAACACTTTGAGATGCATAATTCCAGAAATCATTTAATTGAGAATTATATTTTAAGGGTTTAATTATACTTATGATATGCATTAAGAAATGGAGGAAAATGCATCTGGATAAGCGATTTGAGGCAGAATGCAGGCCTTGTCTAGCATGCTGACTCACAAGTTGATTATGTCCTGTACCACGTAGTGCATATAAAACTATTCATACCCATGAACCTTGTGAGGTTTGCAATCAGTATAAAGCATTAACAGCTGTCTCTTTCTTCTGCAGGTGATGGCAAAAGATACAGACAATTGAAGACAGAAGAAAGAGGAGGGAAGAGAAGACAAGAATTCCTAATCTTTTCATGGAAAAGATAAAAAAGTATACTCCTTATCTCTAAACACAGTGGTGAGGGGAAGGTATTGGACAAAATTGGACATGCGACTATTGTTTCTCTGTGTGTGCACAGACATTATGTGTGTGTTTATATACACATGCAGACCTATGGATACAATGTGGCAAGGGGAGGGAAGCAAGGGGAGGTAATTTAGGGAAAAAGGAAAGTACAAGAAATGTATTTGGGAAGCATTTTGAAGAAGCAAGAATGAGAGAGATTCATGAGGAGAGGAGAGGAGAGGAGAGGAGAGGAGAGGAGAGGAGAGGAGAGGAGAGGAGAGGAGAGGAGAGGAAGGGAAGGGAAGAGAAGAGAAGAGAAGAGAAGAGAAGAGAAGAGAAGAGAAGAGAAAAGAGAAGAGAAGAGAAGAGAAGAGAAGAGAAGAGAAGAGAAGAGAAGAGAAGAGAAGAGAAGAGAAGAGAAGGAATTTGGAAAAGTACAGAAAAAATAGAATGAAAGAAGGTAATTGGGTGCAGTAGCTTAAAATTATGCAAGTAAGACAGACAGCAAGAAGCATAGCTGAAAAGGGTAAGAGGTAGGTACAAGCCAAGGAAGAATGAACAAGCAGTATGTATGAAGCCATGCTTCCTGTGGTTTTATGACTTGTAATGAGATTATCTTATGTGCTGACCATTTTCTCAACATTTGCAGTATGAGTAAACAAAAAGTATAAACATAAGCATACAGGCCCTAGGTCAGAGTAAATCTAGAAATAATAAGATTATTTCTACTCAAAAGGAAAAACCTACTTTCATGAGCTTATTTATAAAGTGTCTGTGTCTATAAGTAAATTAAGTCATATATTGCAGGACAATAGCAAGCTTAAATTTGGGGGGGAAATTCTGATTTCATTAGCAAATCGGCAAGATCAAGGAACAAATACAAGTACTTCAAGATGTTTGAGGGCAAACCATGAAACCATGGAATAAAGAAAAAAAAAAAAAAAAAAAGGAAATTGAATTTCAGAAGCAATGCTGTCAAAAATGCTAAGGACAAGAAGTTGTAGAAATCCAGTTTATAAATTAGCTAAATGCAACTTAAATAATCAGCATAAAAATAGTTTCGTAGAAAGACAGACTACAAGTGATAAATTGTATGATGGCATGAGAGAAAAATGAAACAGTGCATTGCCTAATGAATACCAGTAAGTAGCAGGTAGCAGATAAGGTACTCTCCATGTGTCTACAAGAGAGCAAGCTTTAATAGAGTCCTCTCTTTTGGACGGAAGTTTAACAGTATCCTTTATGCATATACTATGTATCCATCTAAATGAACTGAGGTACAGCTCTGCCCTCAGTGGGAGATTCTGCCTGGTTCCGTTCAGGTTGCAGGAATGTTGTAACACTGAGACCTTTAGCACTCTCAAAATTGGCTGCAATGTTCAAAAAGGTCCCAAAGCAATTGCAAGACTCAGAATGACAGAATGTACAACTGAGTAAATCTTTCTTCCAGAGGAAGTGAAGCTAGAACTACAGAAAAGCAAAAAAAAAAAGAGATGAAATTCATTCAAACAGACAGTTGATTGCCACTACATTAAAGCTAAATACATTTTGCATTTGCACTGCAGTTTAGATATGCCTCTTGGATAGCAGTACATGGCATGTCTAATTTGTACTGGAAGTCCAAAATAAAGGACACTTCAGTTAAAATAAAGTCAATGTCAGTAAACAAAAGGTACAAATTGGGAGGTACAAAGCACAACACAAATCTGAACAAAAGAGACTGCGCAGTAAATGTGACAGAAAAGATTGACACAAGGCTGTTTCTAGTTCAGTGTCCAAAATCCCTGAATGCATAAGAAAGACATACACTAAAAACTCAGGCACCAGAAGGTTTAGAAGTGGTGACAAAAGTAGTATTCAGCAATAAGAGGAGCAGGCAGTTAAGTCAAGCAACATCATTTCAGCAGCCTCTGTTCAGGTTGGAAATAGAGAGCAATGAAAAATAGTTTCAAGGAATCAAACCTCAATCAGAAAATGAATCCTTATAATGAGCATGGCTCACCTACTCGGATGCTCACCTACTGGGTCTCTTAAACATTTTGTCAGTACCTGTGTGGCTTGCCAGGCTAATGGAATTTAACTGAAATGTGACTGGCAGAGGATATTTTGGCAGAGGATATTTTTGTCCATGATTCCTGTCAACTCACTATCCCACAACTTTTCCTAATTTTTTTAATGTGTTAAAGAAAGGGCTTGTGTGAAAATCAAGATATTATTCATTCATCAGTTGAGCACATTCTTCTGATACTTTCTCAGAAATAACTTAGGATGTGACGTTTAATTGGCCACTGAAAATATGTCATCCAAGCACCATGCCAGCTGCCTCTGAGGTGAATTAACGCCAACATTTGCTTCATTTCTAATACATCCTCTCAAACTCATTGCACAGTTAATATATCATTTTGTATTAAGCAGTATAGATATTAGAAAATAGTTCTGCAAATGATACTAATTTGGTCTTGTCACTAGTCAGGTAAATATGTTGTATCTCACCATTTTTATGGTAAAGAGTATATAGTATAGACTGGGTTCCAGGCAGCTAGTGCATTCAGTTAGTTAGGTGCAAAGGAACAAGTGACAGACCACATAGGACTGCAGTAGCTGTGGACTATTACGTAGCAAAAGAGTAGTTAGATTGCATTAATTCAGCATTGATGTTTATCATGCTGTAGACACAAACATTGGAATAGGGTAAACACACAATTCCTATTTAATGAAAAAGAAAAAACAAAAGGCAAGGATTTAAAAAAGCTGTCAGCTTCAGTCCCCCCAAATACTGAAGCAAGTAATGGAAGACAGTATTATTTAGAAGATAAGGGGAATATGTAAAAGCCAACATGTATTTTTCAAATACAAATTGTGACAAGTCATCTAATTTCCTTCTTAGTGATTAATAGGACTTGAGAAAAGAGAATTGGAACCTAACAGGATTTCAGGAAGGCTTTTGATGTTCTGCTATGTGGTATCCTCATTCGCATGCAAACTACAGTGACTGGAAAACTAGATGGAAGGAGAATTTATCAATGGTTTACAGTCAAAGTAGAGAATTATTTGTAGACTTTATCCTGGTCCAATACCATAAAATATGTTCTCTCGTAACTTGGTATATTTCTAAAATTTGTAGATTTCAATTTGAAGGATCTGAAAACACACTGAGGGCCAAAATGAGAGTTTTAAATGAGTTTGGTGAATTGAAAGAATAGTCTACAAAAATAGGACATAGTTCAGTTTGGAAATGTGAAATTCAGCTCTGGTAAGAATAGACATTCTGTGGGTGGTAAGCATGCATTTATAGTTAAAAAACCATACAGGGTAATAAAGTATAGATGGTACCAGAGTCTACGCATACAAGAATCTCTGTGAGTTATATTATAAATAGGAGAGTTCTAATATTGGAGCTACATTCTAACAGACTACCAGAATGGTGATACTTACCACAGAAGGCCAAATAAGTTAGCGACAGAAAATGATAATAATGAAAGAATTCGGTTACTTGCTATCATAAGGTTAAGATCCCCAGCAATATAAAAGCTTGTGCGAATAGTCCATCTTGTGATTGCAAAGGTTATAGACAAAAGGAGATTAGACTTCTTCAACAGTAGTATTCAAATTTTGAAAAGGAAAGGAAAATTTAGAAGAAGCAGTTTAAAAAAAAAAAAAAGGTTTACACATTGGGAGGGAGATTTTATGTAACAAGAGTCATTGAATACCCTCAAGATATCAAAAGCATTTAAAAGCAAAACAACACCAGTGTTATTAAACTATAAACAAATATAGTAAAATACAGAAATAATCTAAAAACAAACAAGCAAACAAACAAACAAAAACAGTAATCATGTCCAAAAGATGAAAAAAGCACAAGGAGAAGTTATATGATCTTAAATGCAGATCACAGATAAGTCAAAAACTTCTATTTTGAAGAAGTCCTAGTTAAATGTTCAAAGCCTTTTTAACCACATCAGAAAGAAGCTGCTCACCAGACCATCAGTGGAACT
Source organism: Cygnus olor (assembly GCF_009769625.2). Classification (NCBI taxonomy): domain Eukaryota; kingdom Metazoa; phylum Chordata; class Aves; order Anseriformes; family Anatidae; genus Cygnus; species Cygnus olor. The sequence goes on along the minus strand of NC_049169.1, from coordinate 22,198,821 downwards.
GATCATTGATCACAAGCAGCTCTCAAGAAAGATAAACAATATGAGAAAAAGCTAAATTACTTCTTTGCATCTGTTTTCATTGAAGAGAAGGTCAGAACAGTTCTTAAAGCAATTATTCACAAGTGATAAGTCTGAGAAACGGTCTCAGTTTAAAGTATTAATAAAAGAGGCTTTATAACAAACCAATAAAAATCACTGTACTAAATTACAAGGACATGATGTTAATCATCCCAGAATTGTGAAGAAATGCAAACATGAAATTACTGAGCATACTGTGGTATGTAACCTATGGTTTAAATCAGTCTCTAAGGCCAGAGGTCTGGACACTGACAAATGTGCGATCAAGCTTAAAACAGGCTCTAGGAGAAATACTGGGTATTACTGGCCCATCAACCTGATTTATATTTTCAATCAGCTTTCTTTCTAAATAATTAAATATTATATTAGTGGACACATGGGTAAATATAATGTGCTGGCAAAGAGTCAGCAGAAGTTCTGTTTGAGAAGTCCAACCTCACAAATCCATTAGATATCTCTGACAGACTTAATAAGATAAATGTCTTTGGATTGGTATGTTTTTTTTTTCTTCATAGAGACTCATAACAAAGGCTCTTAAATAAGTTACTCTGACATACATAAGACACAAAACTAAGAATAAGGTTAAATAATCATGTTTTACAACAAGAAGAAATTAGCAGTGGACACCTCGTCAGAATCTGAGGAAGAATTTTTGGTGTTTGATGCAGTCATAACCATATGGAAAAGGGGTGAATTGTGAAAGGACATAATTTTGAGGTGATAAAGTATTCTGCAAGTTAGACAAATATAAAGCTGACTGAGAAGGAATCCAGGGAGATCTCAAAGTACTGAAAGACTTTTCAATAAAAACAACCAAATTAAATTTGACAAGTATAATACCATGCAGGTAAGGTAAAAATACCCTAATTATAGATACATAACAGGTGGTTCATACTGTGATATCCATTATCTTTCAGGAAGAAGTCTGGAACTACTAATGGTGAAAAAAGCGAGATAAAAAGATTAGAAATTACAAGGAAAATGAAGAGAAAAATAAATTCTCATGTTACTATATCAGCTTCTCTCAATCCTCCTTTTGAATGCTTGATACAGTTCTAGTTAGATATTTTCAAAAGAAATGATATAGAATAATAATAATAATATTAAAAAAACTACAAAGAAGAGTCAGTTTTTCAGATGAACAACAGTTTCAGTACAATGGAGATGAAAACAGATCAAGACTTTCCAAGCTCAGAGAAGAGATGGTGGAGAAGGATGTGTTACAGGTCTATAAAATTGTAAATGGTTTCAATAAGATGAATAGGGTCTCCTTAATTATTTCTAACCTCACAGAAGAACTGTCAGACCCTTCACGAAATTATCAGACAGCAAGTGAAACACAATAAATCTAACTATAGCATGTAACTAAATTATAGACCTCGTTGCCACAGGGAAAAAAATATATATATAATTTAAAAAATAAATAAATAAAGCACAAATGAGTTCCAAAAGTGATGTATAAATAGTTGCACAGATGTCCATTCGTGGCTGTAAATCATGATGTCCTTCAGTCTGGGGAGCTCCTGAGCTGAGAAGATAAAGCAGACGAAGGGTCACTGTCATGCTCTTTCTGGAATTGTCATGTACTGACTTCTGTTGTGAGCCTGGTTCTTTCCATCCAGCATGAAAGGTCAGAGGTTCCTATGAAATGCGCAAATGCAGTATTGTAAACGGTTTGCTAGGAGGGAGTTCTGCAGAAGAGTTTCTTGGATATATAGTGGATGACAAGCAGAACAAGAGTCAGTAATGTCATGCTGCTTCAGGAAATTAGAAGCATCGAGCACAGAAGTATAAACATGAATGAGAAGGAATATTCTACCCAGGTTAACTCTGGTAAATCCCTAGCTAGAAATCTGGCCACTTTTTGTTACTGCTTTTCAAGATGGTACAGAACAAATCTGCAAGTATGAAAAATGTCAAAAATATATGACCTATGAGAAACATCAAAGGAATTATAAACTTTAGTTCAGACTGGAAACTTGCAATATGTAAAAGGTAGCATCAAAGAAGGAAGAAAATTTGCTCACTACATCATCTACTGAAAGAATCAAATGTGGAAATCTTAAACTGTTAGACAACTTACGCTACATCTCAGGGAGGAATTTTTAACAAGATCTCTAGCATTTGTGTAGATTGCCTAGGAAAGTATAGAATCTTTATCATCCTAGGAAAGTGTAGAAACCTATCATCCTAGATTTTTAAGACATCTGCTAGATCTAGATCTGTACAGTTTAAGTACAGATCATCCTGACTTACAGAGGTCAATGGGCTACATAAGTGTTCAACATCCACTGGAGCCCTATTTTTTCAGACATTTGAGGAATGGCTTATCTAAAATGTATATGGTAAATTGATACTATTTTGACTGCATGCTGGCACTCAGCTATGCATGCTGTCTTTGTTTATATTTATTTTCTTCCTCACTCCCTCTCTAATCATCTATAATTTTATTTACATGCTCAGCAACTGTTCCTCACAGTCATAATCCTCTCCATTGGCTTGCCACTCACTGCTTAGTCTTATTTCCTGTACTTTATCATATTCCCCTGGCTCATTTTTCAAACAGCCAGGGGTGATTTGTTTTTATTTTTATGAGGACAATTTCAATTTTTCTTTTACTTATTTATTTTTAAAATCACGATATATAACAATTGAGCATGTTATATTAAAATAGTTGCAATCCCCTTATTTAGCACATTCTCTTAGGAAATACTTACTACCTTGGTGAAAAGCTCAGGTCAGGTCACCCAAATACTTTGTTTAATCATCCTCAGAGGAAAAGCAGTTTGTGCTTTAAATTTAGTGCAAGCTGTTGGCAGCAATTGTACACTAAGGTTAGGCTTACTGGATGAGGCTAGGAGCAGAGGCATCGTGCTACTACGGAGGAAATGGGTCTCCTGTGTTCCTTCACGGCAGAAAACCTGAGATAACTTTTTCAGAATCTTCACTGTCAACTACTAGCTTTGTGTGCAAGGTCCTTAAAGGGGATAAGTTTTTCATGGGTGTTAATCCCTGCTTTCTGAAAATCTAGCCCTGAGAGATCAAAACAAGAGGGGGCATTCAAAATCATCCTTATCTTTGACAATCTTGATTATTATTCAAAGGAACAGGTATCCATTCACTGAGAGCTACATGCAGAACCAAGATCTGCGTGCACAATGTCATCATTACAAACGGTAACTTAAACCGCCAAGGTTAAGTTTTTGTGCAGAGCTACATGGTAGATAACAGTTCTGTAGCTGTTCTATTCCAAACTGATTATTTCTAAAACCACAGATATAAATATATATTATTTCTTAACTGGACAAAAGTCTTCAAACAGCTTGGGGGCAGACTCATCCCCTAGAAGCAAAGGCAAGGAGAGACATAACCTGCAAACCCTTTAAATTAAAATAGGATTGGGCAGGGAAATGTGCCGCTCAATCACTCCCTTTACAGGAAGCCGAGATCTAGCAAATGATGGCAGAAAAACTGTTAGGGAGGCTGCTTCATGCTTGATGTAAAAGGCAGGGAGAAATCTGGGCAAATTTCATCAGTATCATAAAAGAGCCATCAAAGTTTGAAACTTTTTATCATTCCACCTAAAAATCCACTAGAGAATCAGAAGGACTTGTTTTTATAGTTGTCCCTCTCAATGTACATAATCCTTCGACATGCTTAATGTCCCTTGATTACATGTACTGTTTCTCTCTTGTTGTTGATTGGCAGTGATATTGTTGTGCCGGAAGAGGTTTAGTTTCTGTAATTCATTCCCTTGTTGCAGGCAGCTAAGATCAAGGTCTTTGATTCTTCCCTTTGATTCTCGGAAGTTTGGTTTATTTAACTCTATTGTTTTGACCTCTTTTTTTTTTTTTAAAAAAAAAAAAAAAAGTTTTCACTTAGATTTCCTGTAGATGTCTCATATGGTTTTATGGCACCTCTTCCTGTCTGGCTGCACTAGCCAATCCTGCAACCAGTGAAACACGGTGTTCTTAAAGAACTGCCCCAAACAGCTGTCTGATTCCTTTCACATAGTATGACAAGAGAAAGTAGAAGCGTATACATCTACCTCAAGCCAACACTTCATGTTGACTCTCAAACGTGTAGTTCTCAAACAATATTTTTGCGTTTTGTGTTTTTTTTCTTTTAGTCCTGAAAGCATTTTAGCCTCATTTATCATTGTTTAATTTTGCATGATTTTACCAGACAAATATATAAATGTCAGTCACAGTGTTGCCTGATTCTGCTAAGAATACAGCAGGATACAATATGTAAAAAGGCACCAAACCTTTCCCTAAAGCATCTGTTCATTACTGGAACTGTGTTAATATGGGTTTGTAACAAGAGTAAAAGAGTAACAGAAACAGAGAACCGAAAATACTCCTTTGCTCTGTGGTTCCTTAGCTTTTTCTTACTTACTGTGGTATTGTAACTCCACTTATTCACTGGTCTCTGTAGTTAAAACTATGAAAATTATCAGAGTTATTTTTAAGAATGAGATACCTTTGGTCTTCTGCATAGATCACAAAATGGTAAAGTATGTGTAGAGACAAGAGGAACTTCAGAAGCTGATTTTACAGTAAAAGAAGCATTGTCTACACAGTAAAACAAGTTATTAAATTATCTCCCATAATTTCTATTAAGTCAAATTATTCTACAATTTAAAAATTAGAGTCCAAACATCATCTTCTAGAGCTCAAAGCTTAATCCTGCTAGAAGTGCTGCAGGCTGTTGCTGCAGATATTAAACATACAAACAACATAAAAAGAGCACTGAGAAGACTTCCAGTCTTCTTGGAGAACCAGTCCAGACTTCCCAGGTTTGCTGGCGCACTCTGTGCTGCTACATCACTCAACAACTCAACTTCCCCTCTTCTTTCACCTCACAAGCTCAACTGGTTCTTCCCTTGCACGCCCTTTGTTTCAGTCTGTTCTCTTCCACTCCCCTTTCAGATTTCTTCTCTTGACCTATCAACATTAAATTTAGTGGATACCTTCCTCCATGTGGTCCAAGCATAAATGTTGAGATTATAAGGATGAGAGCACATGATAGCTGACAACAGCAAACCTTCCTCAGAAGCAGTTCATCCCCAGTGGATGTGAACTACCCCTTCAGTCCAAGCTTGGGCCTGGGATGCCCACACACTATCTTTGGGAACTTTGGCTACAAATCTTATGTGCATTTCTGGTAATATTGATGTAGTGGCAGTTTTTCAAAAGTCTGCAGGTTGACCAGCTGTCAGCAGACATAAAGATCAGAAGCATACCAAATTTCAAGAACTCTGTACCAAAGTATTAAGACAGTAGAACTTTTCAAACCATTGTCAGGCTTTTTAGAAAAGGCAAAAGGACAGTGTTCCTTTGATTTGTTACTGAAATTGAGGTTTTTACTAGTCAGTCTTAGGCAGAAAATATGAGCCCAAGCAGTTAGTATCTGCAGTATGATATAGAAAAATAAAACCTGGCTGTTATAAATGGGGAGATGTCTGACTTAATAATACTGTAGCAATGGGAAGTGCTGCCTATACCACATAATTATAGAGCCAGGAGCTTCCCTAATCCCATTAGCCTCTGTCTCCTTCTCTGTTTCCACTGAACTGGAAAGTTGTGTCTTTCTATTGCAGTGCATTAGACAAGCTCCAGTACCACACAAGAACTACCAAGTGACCTGATGATAAACAGAGGAGGAAGGGAGCATGCAAGGGGAAAGGACTGGCTCTGTCTCTGTCATGATAAAAGTGTTTCCCTGGGGTATGAACTCTCATGGACAGAGTATGCCATTATGGCAGGACCTGGAAGAAAGATGAAGTTCAGTTCCCCCAGTCACATGTAAACTGTCCCAAATGGTGTCGGTATTGTCATTATTTCCTTGTGATTATTTCTGTCTCCAGTCAAGGACCTTGGACTCAGACAGTTTTACAAGAGTCCCAGCTCCCTGTCTTGAGAAAGAAACAAAGAAGAAGAAATCTAAGAAAAAGGATGAGGTCTTTCAAACTATGTTCATCACCACAGATCAACTGAGCTCATGGATCCCATTGTCTGGTGATTCCAGGGGACAACTTCACCTATCTTACAGAAGCTTGAATTTGAATTTGAACGTGAATTTGGGGTCAGCCCAAGAGATTCAAAACTGTAATACAAGCCCCCAGATTTCTTTAACTGCTTAAGAGACATACAATTACATGCTTTATTCCTTCATCTTTCTTTGCATAAATAGGGTAGTAAATAATGTAAAAAGAACACAAGTATTATATCTTTTAGCTTTTCTTTAAAACAAATCCCAAACTCCTGTCACCTTTTAAAAACAGCCTAGCTACATCATTCCAGAATCAGTCAGGAAATATTTTCCTACAACCCTGACTTAGGTGCATACTTTTGGGAAAGGAGAAAGCCTCAGATTCCTTCAGTTTAGCTCTTTTGCTCAGCATCCCAGTGCAGCGGGGTGGCTGTTCTGCGGACCCGTCTGAGGTGCTCACACTCCTTTGCACTGTTAAGCAGATAACTTATTATTTTGGAGAAAAGTAAGGCATGTAAATGTTAGCCATACTGAGACTGGCTGTAAACAAGATTTCTGTGGAACAGATCCACAAAATTACGAAGGAGCACAAATTGCTCACAGTTTAATTCAAATGCATCTCTAATGTAAGTACTCCTGGAAATCCAACTGATTTTTCAAGAAGTTCCAGCAAGTCCCAAGTAATAAAATAGATGTAATTTTGTTGCCAACACTTTCGAAAATGTTGTTTAGGTCATGGTGTTGATTCTTAAAATCTTGTTCTGATCTTCACTTTGATTTGGTAAATTCATACAAATGTGTATGAATTCATAATTTAATTTGTATATCTAATCAATGGAATTTAAGAACTTCGATTTTGTTGGGTTTTTTTGGTATGTTTTGTTGTTTGTTTTGTTGTTGTTGTTGTTGTTGTTTTCTAAATTCCTTTAGAAAGAAATTCTCCTCCTCAGAAGCAATTTCTCTTCTGTTGCTGAGTTCTGTTGTTAGCTCTGATGAAGACACCTTTGCTATATTGCAGGCAAGTCTGTACACTCAGCCTTCATTCTTCAAGAAGCTATAGCTTGTCAAATATCACAAGAACCTTCTCTCTCCATCCCATACTGAAAATTGTCTTTTTCTTCCAGCAGTAGAAGGTGACTGAACGCAATCTCCACAGCTTTCACAGACCAAATGCTACCGTGGGGTGGAGAAAAGAGCACTGCAAAGGTTACTGTTGTCACCAAGATAAGAGGCAGAGCAGCAGATGCTAGGTCTGCTTTGGACTGCAAATGCAGGAAAGAGCATTTAAGTGTTTGGAAAGTGTTTGCTACTCAGCCTTTCTCAGCCCCTCTGAGGGAGAAGAGCAGACATATGGAAACGTACTGGGTGATGGATTCAGTCCATGGCCTATCTGCTGAACTACATAACTACATTGATCAGAAACAATGAAACACTTTTGTATGCTTGATTTGATAATGTTTGTAAAATGCTTTGAAATCCTGACACACAATACTTCCCTGATAATATCCAGTAAATAACGATTAATGAATGTGTAGGAATAATAGAGTTCTACTCCAATAGCAGGCATAGTGAAATCACTAGCTGGTGTCTGTGACAGGCATCACTGTTGTCAAACCAGGTGGTAAAATCTGTATGCAGTACAGCACTTCATTTTAGCAGTATGGTCATAAATCAGAAATTTCTATTTAAAGGAATTTGTTTGCATTTTATTTTGAAAGTGAATCAATATGCAATCATTACTTACTGTTTTTACAGTTTGCTTGACTTTTTTTGAATTCCAAAGCTATATTTCTGGGAAGTATTTCAAAGGACAGATGGTGAATGTTTTTCATTTCTTTTTTGCACTCTTCACAGTCTATTTCTTTTGCCTTCATTGTATTACCAGAACAAAAATTTAGTGAGCAGAAAAACAGCACCAGAAGTTTTAGCTACATGATTCCAAGATAAATAGAACTGTTGCAATATTTGATATAATTAGGCACTATTATTATTTATTCACGTTTTTGTATCTGGAGACATTGGCTTGTTGCAGCCTAACAAAGACCAGTCCCTCCCCAAAAAGAGATATAAGACAAAAGAACCACAGAAGAGTTGGCTGATGACAGAGAGATAGGGCCAGGAAATGATGTGACAGTGATCACAGTACACTAATGTGACAGAGTCTGGTCTTTTAGCAAATAGTTAGTTGCTAAAAAAATAAAAAAATAAAATCGGAAGGGACTAGTAGTTCTTGTGACTAGTAGTCCCTTCCAAAAAAAAAAAAAAAAAAAAAAAAGCCCCTTCAGTAGGTTTTGAAGTGGTTCCAGATACAGAAATGCAGAGATCTCATCCCCAGCGTGCAGGGCAGCTGAAGCCTAACCAGTAAGGTTCTTCTCTGAAATCTCCTCATGAGGTGAAGACCGGTATTATTCACAAGCAGATGTAAATATCCACATTTTTATAAGAAATAAGAGAAAGCTAGCTGAAAAAGTAGTGCTAGCAGCTACAAATAGGTTCTGATGGAGAAGAAATCCATAGAGAATGGTCACATAGTCAATCTCACAAATATGATCTTCTGGGAGAATGTGATCAAGAAAAGGCAAAATTGCTCTAGATTAGGAGAAAACTAAGTAGCAGGAAAATGCACACTGTTACCTTACACTACAGGTTTAGCTGTGATGCTCACTAGAAGACAATACACATCAGAGAGAGTCTTAGAGGGGGAAAAAAATGCAACTCATACATAATAGAGAATGAAGAAATCTGCTGACAGGTTGCATCTTGTGGGATAAGAAAATATTGATGATTATTGTATTGTATATAGAAAGGAAAGAGCTAGGGGGAAAGGCTAAGGATCTTGTCCAACTTGAAAAGCCCGGGAAAGTCTGGAGGCAATATTCAGTATGTCTTAAACTGTAGAACATTCAAATAATGATGAATGAGCTCCATACTGAAGCTTCCCATGCTGCAAATAATTATTTAAAACTAGTTAAAGAGAGGCATTTCCCAAACACCTAAGATACTGAGGAGAACTATTACTGTCAAACTGTCATCTCCTAAGAGCTCTGAAAGTATTAAAAATAATTGCTAGTCATCAAACAAATGCTGAGGGCCTAATTTTACATGCCTGTTTCAAGGCAAAATTCTCACAGACGTCAGGTTGATCAAGTCACTGGAAAAATGCCCAGTAACATTTTAGTATAATAGCTCTTGTTACAAAAAGGCAAAATGTGTATTTTTAATCATCTGTTTTAATATTTTAATAAGATGTTTTAATTGAAATTAATGTGTTACATATTGTTACATTAATCTAAATTAATCAGCATCTTACAGTAATGGTTGTGCTGGAAGAGGAATCCTGAGTATGCATTCAGTCTCAGTGCTGTAATTCAGACCAGTCCTGGAATGGAACCAGGAGGGGATGGGAACATGGGATGGACCAAACGTAGTCTGCACAGACCTGGGATCCTGCACCAGGAAACTGATCTACAGAATCAGGACTTAAAACCAGCCCATCTTAGAGGCCACCTTTGTTACAGACCGAATGACACCACCTCCTGTATATGCTGCTTTTGTGATTTTAAACGTCCACAATAGAGCACGTTTCTGCTCTTAGGGATGTTTTCGTAACTCTTTGACTAATGATAGCTGGAAATGTTCTTAGAATTACATAGGAACAACTTGCCAGACAATTAGTAAACGTCAGTTTCACAATTAATGGATGCTATTTCCAGAACATCTGAAATCTAATGTTTGTCATCTATGCTCACTCCAAAGAGAAAGGTAATTTATGTCAACAAAAGAAAGAAAAAAAAAAAGTAGGAAGGAAAAGAAAAGGAAAACAAATTACACAGGAAGGAAAGGACAGAAGCTAGGCTACAAGTAACTCTGTTTGCTTATTTGGAATTCTACCCTACTGTATGTACTGGGACACTACAGTTTACCAACATACTGAAGCAAAAAGAATGCTCACTAGAAGTGTGTTGCTTCCAGGCATAAATAAAGGCAGTAGCTATGATGAAAACAAAAATACAGTTATCCAAGAGAAACCTCTTCTCATTCACAGCACTGCTGAAACATTCAGAGATTTTACAAGCACATTGCAGAATGGGGACAAATAGCCACCCCATCCCGAACCTTTGAAGATGTTACAGTAAACTGTAAAAAATGGCCTATCTTTATTTAAGTTCACCACTGGTTGGTTTTTTACTGGTCTGTGTCTTCATGCAATGTCCAGACACAGCTGTGGGCCTTAGGCTTCCCCGACCCACTGAACAGACCACTTGTTGGAGGTCAGTAACGGTGATGCTCAGAACTCATAAGGGATGGAGATGCACCAAGACAGAAATCCTGCCTCCTGTCTGCAGCAGTGAGTATAACCAGCTGGCACAAGAAAGCATGCATGTAACCTAGTGTAGGAACAAACTCTGCTAAGAGCACAATTAGTGCAGATGTATCTGAGTTAGACTTAGTACCTGTACCAGGAGGATTGGATTTCAGAGAGTGGATTTTAAAGGAAAAAAAAATCTTTTCTCTCCTCCATCCCCAGTTATGTGACACAGTTGAGACTAAGCAACCCCTGCCCGCATTGCATCTGCATCTCTGCTGTGCTAAAAGTCACAGAGCAGGAACAGCAAAAAGCTTAAGGATCCCTGGGACTCATTGTAACGGAGTAAATATGCTGATAAATATGGTGATGACCATTCACATCATGGGTCAATATGTCGTGCTGTAGCACATTACATGTTCACAAATAAAAGACAGCTGATTGTGTGTTTACAAACTATAGAATTTTCTTTCTGCATAAATACATTAAATCAGATTTATGCCAAATATATTACATACTCGTGTCAAGAGAATAGACCCCATCTGTACTGCAGAGATGTAATTAGCATTAATTAATATGTTCACATTGTCTGGTGTTCATATATTTTGCCCTGAAGTCATAAATGTGGCATGGCATTTAGTAAGGCAGAATTCATGAGGCTTCATTTGAATTCCAAACATTTGGATTTTGTGATCTTTTACTGCCCCTTATTATTAACTGTTTCTTAGCATTTATTGAAAGGGAGTTTTGTTCATTGCAGCATTACAGAAATTGCTGTTCTTTGTAAAATATTGTTATATGCAAACAGGTTTGTTCAGCAATTGATACTCTAGTATAAAAGCAGACAGCTACATTCATCTTGTGGCACAGACACAGTAACAGAGAAATTTGTACTTCGCAACCGTGAAACAATTAACAGAAAATGTTTCAGTAGGTTATTAGCAAACTAGGATAAAATCTGTTCATTCAAGCCATTTGGTAAATAACATCTATATATTACTTAAAATGATACCGCAAGTGATACAGCTGCACATCAGCTGCAGCAGCATGGTTTCTACCACTTGCAGTTCAGCAGAGATCCTCAAAAACGAACCCACTTGCATGCCTTACTCATGACCAACACCCATTAGTGGACAAGATGCCCCTGTTCATACCCAAAAAAAAAAAAAAAACAAAAAAAAAAAACCTAACTTTAAGCCTGTGAGAGACCCTCTATTACTCCTTTTCTTTCTATGACTGCTAGCCTCATTTCTGGTTGCGGTCATTCTGACACCATTTCAGTACACAAAAACCATCCAAAGTACTGAGAACTGAATTTCTTTGGTGAAAGTCCTAGATCTGAATATTAATGCTCTTTAACAAGCCATGCTGTATGGAGCTGCATGTATTTTCTGCACAGTTTTCTATAACATTTCCTGTTACCCCTCTGTTTCTGAGAGCTTCTTTTTTAGCTTATTCTTACTTGTTTATTTTTAGCTGTAATCTACTTTTCCCTTCATTTAATTCTGCTACAAATATTAACAATAGCTGGAATTGCTGGATATGTGTTCGAGTGGCTGATTACCCAGATAACTGGAAGTACCTGGGCTAGCCACCTTGACAATAGCTTATTATTTAGTGAATGCAGCATCCACGGATCCAGTAGAGACCACGGATCCACAAATGGGTTAACTAGTATTTTAAGCTGTCCGAGTTTTTAAAAGCCACAAGCATGGTTCAACCCATAAAAACAATATGGCCCTGCTCTAGCAGTGACAAATTTACCCATGGATGAATCAGGCAATTTTGTCACATTTTAATTGTATGCCTTTCAATACTCAGCCTATTCATTTCCCATGTTTTCAGACTCACGGCTCGCTTTTTGTAAGCAGCTGCCACAAGTATGGTTTGCTCGTTTTATATACCAAGCTATTGTGTGGGTGTCCATTACTGCCATAACCTGGATGGGCTTTGGATGAAATTCTTAAATGTTCCTAATGCTCATTTAGGGTTTGACTCTATGCACCTTTTTCTTGGCAGCAATGAGGCTTTAAGGAGTCATCTTCACAAGCATTAGCCATTTATTCACTGCAGTCTTAGTTGTGCTGACCCAAAGGCTCGTAAGGCTCCATGGAAAACTGGATCAGTTCACTGATGCAACTGAAATATAATTTTGCAAGAACAAGTCTTCATTCACTAATCTGTTTTACTGTATGAACCCACAAACAGGTGTCACAGAATGAATGAAGAAGCGACAGAGGATGGGAACTCGTTACGTGGATATTGTATAGGATTAGGTGAATAGTAAGTCTGTGCACATACAGGTTGTACCAGCTTAATTGAATTGCTCAGATTTTGAGCTGCTCAATCAAATCACCCTTTGGAGCTGTATCATCATGCAAAGTGGGGACTCTCACTTTAGCAAGGCTACGGCAGGTCACTGCTCTTTAGTCAGAGTAAGTAAGCAGCCTGAAAGAAAATTAACTCCGATGTATTTGAACTGTTTCACTAACAATAAATCTTAAAATAAACCTTCTGAAATAGATCATAGGAAATGCATCACCTGATTTTTTAACTCTTTTCATTTGTGGTGCAATATCATACTTGGAGAGTAATGTGATTTTTTACAAATCTTAAAAACCGGAGGGAGAAGAGACAGAGACAAGTTGCACCCTCAGCACAGCCAACAAGAGCTACAGCTGATTTTATATTAGCAGGATATTTGTCAGCATCCTTAGGGTTTAAATGGGGTGAAAGTCCTTCTTAACGGGGAATAACACCACATTTTTCTTCCAGCTTGAACAGAGTTCACATGGGTAGCACATAGACAGAGGTAGTTCAAGCCATTGGACTGGGGAAGCATCTTTGACATAATTTTATAGTTATACTATGGCTAAGAGAAAAATAATATCTCCTTAACGAACTTCATTAGCCTAGCTACTCAGGAACAGTAATAAACTTCTCTCTTCCTCTTTGTGCACAGGAATGTGTCTGGCATTGATATACTGGTACCAGTGCCTGCACAATCAAAACTTGAAGGCACTGCAGAAAACTACAAACTGAATAGGTGGAGTGTGCTATATGCAGGCTTCATATATGCAGAGTTCAAGTTTTTTTGCCATTTCAATTTAAATTTAGTAAACCTCATATTTCAGCTTAGCAATTTTGTTCGTGCTAAGTTTGAAGCATTATATTCAATCCATTTCTGAGTTACCCAAGAACAAATAACATATGAGCAATTTTCTAAAAGTATGAAAACTACAGGGTTCTCACAATATTCAGATCATTAAAAACGAGCGGAATGGATTTCCTTTTAACTCTGGAGAAATGTTCACATGTGAGTGAACAAACAAGAATTTTCAGCTGATATAGTTACTTTCTGGGAAAATTAAATTGCTGAAAACGAAGGCATAAAAATCCAGAACCCCTTTATTGAAAGGTCTGTAACTGGAACAAAAAATACGGCAATTAATTACATGCGGAAAATGAAACTTTGCATATAAGCTATTTTAAGTGTTTCAGGAAAAGATGAATAAGCATGTACATTATTTGAAGCTTATGATATGGTCCCACTCAAGTTAAACTACTGATACTTACATATGCAAGTGTACATAAGCCACTGCTTATGGAGTCATAATTAGCTGAAATTATCATTACAAATTATATAAAATAATCACCTCAGTTGCAAGTACATTATTTCAAACAGCAATTTCTATAGTAGAACAAAGAACTCACAATGTAAATGACAGGAAACAGATAATAAAAATTAAAATTGAAGTATATCCATTTGCAAGCTGTTCACAAAAATACCTTCAAGTTTCTATCCTGAAAGTCAACAAATAGGCAGAGATGTTCAAATATGTGTCTTTTGTTTCTCTTGCACTGCAGGAGGCTCATACTAGAACTGACATTTAATCTTTACTTCTTATCAGTAGCAAAAAAAAAAAATCTGTTATACAGGAAATTACTTGTTCAAGGAGTTTTCAGAGCTTTTGTTTGATACCTTCAGTGCAGAAACAACAAAAGCCAGCAATTTCTCTGCCATTGAGGATGAGCAATTTTTGTGGGTTCTTTCAGCAACCAACTATCTCTGAAAATCAAAAGCTATAGAGGTAATATAATAGGACTAGACTTCAATATTTGGCACCAGAGTACCTTGAAAAAGACGGCTGGAAAAAATTACCAATAATTCAAAAAATATATATATTTTTTTGCCTGTAAACATGCTTTTTTTCCCCCTACTTTTTTACAGTATTTTCAGAAGGGAAGTGGGGATTGTGAGGAATTGTGCTACTCAATGGAAAAGCCTAGCTTGGCAATTACCCACGGTTTTTTGTTTTGTTTTGTTTTTAATTAAAGAGAAAACAGATCTGGTGAGGTAAGCACACAAGCATTGTATCAGTTTAGTGTAAATGCCTGCTGCACCTATGTGGCTGTTTTTAGAGTCTCTTGACATTTAAAAAAAAAAATAGTTAATCTTCAGTTAAATTTACCCAATATAAAGAATTAGCAAAACATATATACACTATCTGAATCCTACTTAACCTCTCAAAATTAAGTCTAGATTATTTATAGGTCATGTCAGAACTATTTCAAATATAAAACACATTGTAGCAGTAAGCAGAATTACTGTAGTTGTGACATCCTAAAGATAAAAATGAGTCTAAAGCATAGAGAAAAGAAATAGCTTTCTTTGGCTTAGAAAGAGTGCCTACAATTTTCCATCCAGCCTGTATTTCACATCTAAAAGAGAATTTAAACATCCAAAAGCTCATCTTTTTTTCCTCAGCTTTATCAATTCATCTAAAAACAGTTGTTATCTTTTCCTATTATCTGGTCTCATTAACACATAACCAGAGTTTGAGGATAGATTTGTTTAGACACTGGCATTTGCAGGGTTGGAGTAGGAAGACTAACACAGACTCATCTGCTAGCCTGATTTGTACAAGTACAGTGGAGGAACCAAGCTGTCAGCAAAGTGTGCAAGGGAGTATAGGTATGGGTCTGGCTGGCTCCTACCAATTGCTTCAGTAGAGAGAAGAACCTGGAATCCAGACAACCCCTGAGACAAGCAGAAAGAGAAAAGATTAGTCCCGGGAGGTACCTCAGAAGTATTGTTTATGTTCACTTGTAAAAATGCTTCCACATTAACTTCTCCTATATTACTTACACCTATTAAAAAAAATCTCACCATTACTTGTAGCCCACCCTATGAGGTGCTGAGTTCCTTGAATGCTCTCTGAATGTAATGAGAATCAAAAATGTTTTCCATTCTGCAAGAAAAGGCCTGGAGTTTGAGACAATCCACTGATTGTTTCTGCCTAGAAGCTGCCTCTTTTCTCCTACTAC
This sequence comes from Cygnus olor, assembly GCF_009769625.2. Classification (NCBI taxonomy): domain Eukaryota; kingdom Metazoa; phylum Chordata; class Aves; order Anseriformes; family Anatidae; genus Cygnus; species Cygnus olor. Next base: position 22,183,115 of record NC_049169.1, on the reverse strand, counting down.
AATGTGCAATGTGCAGGGCTCAGACAATACTAGACACAACATGACTCCAGGCCAGCTGGCCACATTTTTGTGCATATCCACTGCAGGAGTCAAACTCATTCTGTGGTGGAAGCCAAAAAGATATTTTCAGTTAGAGTCCATGAATCTGGACTACGAAGTGAAGCATAATTTGAAATTTATGGGGCATAAACTCCTACACCTGGCATTGCCCGGAACCAGCACTTGATGGATTCCATGGCTTCTGCTGTCATCTTGGAAAATGCTTTTACCGTGTTTTAAATTTTATTCTTTAAAGGCTCTTCCTAATGCCATTTTACTGAAAAGTTATTTTACTTTAATAATTTTACCTGTGAAAAATCCAAATGGGCTAACTTTACCAATACAGTCTTGTGAGTTACTACTGCTACATACCACTGGACTACCTGTAGACATTTGACTAATTTTTAAGACTGAACTAATATAGAAATGTTATTCTCAAGAAGCCATGTGTGGGAAAAAAAAAAAAAAAAAAAGAAACGTATAGAAATATTTGAAACCTTTTTCTTTGTGAAAACTGAAAAGATATTTTGAAAGATATTATAGCTCCCTTTAGGTTCTTTAAAATTATGCAATGTGTTCTTATGCTGAATCCTGGTGGAGTTCATTTCCATTTCTCATATTTAGCCTTCTGCTGAATTTGACTTAGCCATACATATAAAATCATGTATTCTTACAAGATTTACACAGAAGTCTTCTAAGATCGTTTGCTGATTTGCTGCTATATATGCAGCTCCTAAAGATGTTCGTCATGTGGTGCTTTGCAGACAATATAGATTCCACAATTGGGTTTCTAGTCTAGGATGGTCCTGAATGTTGATTCAGGTAAGAATGATATCATAAAGCATTAGGTTTCCTGTCTTGAATTGTATTATTTTTTGTTCGTCAGAAATGTCAACATCCTTTTAAAAGACACTGCTGCAGTAGACTTACAGATGTGAATCCCACACTGCAAGCTGCTATCATATATCCTGAGTATGAAGATAAAGTCTTTAATTTGTTTAAAGCATATGAGACATTCCCATCATTAAGTTCCATTTGCTCCTGTATTAAGGAACATTTTTTAAAAATAACAATGCCAAAACAGGAGGAGCTGATTGTTTTAGAGAGTACGTCTGTAATTTAAGTCACCATAGCTATGACATGCTGTATACTGTGGGCTATTGCAACATAGGGCTGTATGATGTATTCCTGAATTGAAAGAGAAAACATGGCCAATAGGGAAATAGCAGGGACTATTGAATGACAATGAACATCTGTATTCATTATGAATACTTTTCAGACAAGTGCACAGATAACATTTGTAGTATAAACAGCAAGGAGCATATATCTTGTCATTCTGGTTATTTATACAAAGAACACAACAAAAGGTATACCTACAACATCACTTGACTGTTTTGGCACAAGCTATCACTCTTTTACCTCACTGGTGTAGATGATAAGCATTACAAATCTAGGGAGTGTGATACCTCCCAAGAGTTCAGACTATTTTCCAAATGTAGATGAACAAAGAGACTCTGTGTTACTACCCTGCTCCAGGAAAAGTGGGGTGGGAGTCCTCAAGAACAGTATTTTTAAGACATCTTTGTTCAATTGAAAAATGTGTATTAATAATATCTTCAGAATATGCTCTTTTCCAAAGGACAATTAATTTTTTTAGGGTTTGGATTTTTTTGTTGTTGTGTTCTTTTGTTTGCTTGTTTGTTTTTTTAGTAATATTCATTGGCTTATGTTTATGAAGCAACTGTTTATGAAACTTTAAACCACTTACAGGGGTATATCCCAAACTAAACATCTTGGTAGGTTACAGACTAAGACCTTGCTACACAGTGTGTGCAGTTCAGCCCAGTTTCATTAGCTTCAGTAGGATGAAGTGTTTACAGCAGTTCCCCAGAGTTAAGGATTCTTCCTTAAGGTATAAATGGATTCAATATAATATGAACAAAGCCAATACTAGTGACACAGTAAGGAGCTGTCAGAATGAGTGAAGAAGCAGAACGTATTATCTGCACGCTTTTAATTAAGATCCTGCATGCCACCTTCTCAACTAGCAAGTTTTCTACCAAATCTTAGCATTTTTCAAAATCCAGAGGGAAAGAAATGTTCAGTAATATTTTGCATTTCAGGCAGTAAGTTTTGCCTCGACTTGCTACTACACAATGCAATCTACAGTAAAGTTTATATTTCCAGATACAAAGCATTTGTTCTTTCATTAAGCAGGTCTTTTGTCAAATAACCTACAGCCCTTTAATTAGTAAACCACAGTGAGAACACACTATTACTTTGAATTCTAACAGTATAAAATGTCCTTGGCGCAAAATTAAAGAAGTTAGGTAGGATTTTTTGGTTTTGTTTCTTTGTTTATGACAGATTATATATCCAAAAGGACAACAGAGCTTTGAAATAAAAGTTTCAAGCCCAATAATTGTATTATTTATACCTGAAATTAAACTACTTATACCATCAGAATAACAGGTGTGTAAAACTGTCATTAAAATCTGTCTTTCAGAGGAGTGTACAGAGTTATATAACTCTAACTAAGGCAGCACCACCTTTCTTTTAAAAGGCTATGATTTCAGAGAGGTTGGTTTGGCCAGTTTATCCAGCTTTTCGCTTCTGTCTTTAACACCATGTAAGGAGAATATTCTGTTAATTAGATGGCATATTCCATATGATGTTGATGTGTAAATAAACATTCATCTTACATATATTTATGTCTCCAGAAGGCTCAAGACTTCTCTTCCTCCCTTTCCAAATGTGTCTGTCACAGGGCAGTCCTGCATCTCCTTGCCTTCCTGTTCCTTCCTTCTTTATTATAAAAGGTATCTTAAAAGAGGAACAGAAATAGAAATTGAGAATTATAAACACTAAAAAATCCCATGCATACAGATTAAAAACAGACCACCTACTTCACCAATCAACCCTATAGCAGTTGTTCTTAAAATAGCCTAGAGTGAGTGTTCAGAGTTAAAGGACCTGGTCTCTTGTTCCTGCTTTCTTCTGTACACAAGTAAATCTTCACAGTTCTTGCTTTTGTTGACATCATATGAAGATACTCAACATGTAAATTTTCTTGTCAGCGGAATATAACAAATCCCATGTTGTAACATCGTAATGGGGAAAACTCATAGATTTTATAGGAGAAAAGCATTTCCTTGCTTGCCTTGTGTTTTCTTCTTTGAAGGCTAATCTTCAAATAGTCACTTGACAAAACCAAGTAAAGTAATCTAGTAATCTAGTAATAATTTTTCAAATTTCCTGGTCTCTTGGAATTCTTGCAGGTAGTATTATAACCTTGGAAAAGTCTGATAACCCAAAAAGCAGAACATGGCGGAGAGCATGCATCCACCCTCTGGGAAACATGGAAGATCCATCCAAACTACACTGGATCCTAGATTTATGTAGACATTATATTTCAAACACAACACTCAGAAACACACTTTCAATGTGGCTTAAAGAGAAATACATGGTAAGTGAAAGCACTTTCATGAGCTTACATGTGCGGTGGGTTGACCTGGTCTGGCTGCCAGACACCCCCACAGCTGCTCATTCACTGCCCCTCCTCAACAGGACAGAGGAAGAAAATAAGATGTAAGAAGAGCTCATGGGTCAAGATAAAGACAGAGAGATCCTTTACAAATTACCCTCAAGGGTAATAAAGACTCAACTTGGGGATAATTAATTTATTCACAGTTACAATATACGAATAGTGAAAAACACAAATGAAAACACCTCCCTACCCACCCCTTTTTCCCAGGCTCCATCTCACTCCCTTCATTCTTGACTTCACTACCCATCCCACCACCCTAATCAGCACAGGGAGATGGGGAATGGGGGTTGTGGTCCTTTCTGCCACTTCTTCCTCCTCACAGTTTTCTCCTGCCCCATGGTGGGTCCTCTCAAAGGGCTGCAGTCCTTCAGGATAAACCTGCTCCACTGTGGGCTCTCCATGGGCTGCAGTTCCTTCAGGAAATATCCACCTGCCGTGGCATGGGATCCTCCATGGGCTACAGTGTGGACAAGTGATCCACTGTGGTCCTCTCCATGGGCCACAGGGAAATACCTTCTCCACCATGGCCTCCTCCATGGGCTGCAGGAGAATCTCTGGTCCTGCACCTGTAGCATCTCATCCCCTTCTTTCTTCTCTGACCTTAGTATTTGCAGGGCTGTTTCTCACACTTTTTTTCCTCACTCCTCACTGCCATGCAGCATTTTGAATCTTTATCAAATATGTTTCCCTGAGAAGACACCATTTTGGCTGCTGGGCGCAGCCGTGCCCTGCGGTGGGGCTGTTGGAGCCAGCTGTGTCCGGCATGGGGCAGCCCCGGCCTCTCCTTACAGAGGAGCCCGGCAGAACCTGGGCACAGACACCCAACACAACATGTTACATTCAAAACTTATAGTTTTGAGAATTAGTAATCTCCTCTGCTGCCAACATGAATAGCTTCCTTGTCTCCTCAACAGAACACAACTTTTTTTCAGATGATGATATGATGAAAACAATTAAAGAGACTTAAAGAACACAAATAATGAAAGATGATACCATGCTTCAGATCACGATGACAGACAGAATAATAAAGGAAATTAATGAGAAAAACATTAATGAGAAAAGCTGATGTATATTGTCTTGAAATTATAAGAAAATGAAGTAGTTGTATGATCTAAACATTCATCAACCAGAGTCAACACCATTAGAGTGAAATATGAAAGAGCAAAGTGTATTTCTGGCATAATGGAAACCAGCAGAAAGCAGATAGGGCCTAACACCAAACTCTGTCATATGGAGTTTAAGTGGATCCGCTCCTACTAACACATATACTAGCAGAGCTATGACAACATGTAGGAGTCATAAATGAAACATCCTGCAGGTGGGTCCATACAAGCATAACTACACTGACATCTGGACTTGAAGTTCTTAAAGATCAGATATGTTTTCTCTAATACATCACCTATGAAAAGCATGAGAACTTCCCATATTTCCATGCCAAATACATGCTATAATTAAAAAATAAATAAATAAATAAATGAAGTTGGGACTTATTGCAAGAAAAAGAATATTTGTAATGCCCGTGAAAGCAGGGCACAAGTCGTAGAACGACCTGATAATCTACCACTGAACACAAAACTGCATTTAGTGTTCCATGGATTTTAACACAAAAAGCTGTGCAGTAATGGACATTGCAAACTCACTTCTGCAGCTCTCCATCACAGTCATGACAGCTTAATCCTCAGCCTTTTCTTCAGCACTCTGTAGACATTAGTAGACATTAATAGGAACTTTGTATGAATAAGCTCAGCAGGCATGGGACCATATTAATAGTGATATAAATTGCCAGAGGAAACCTCTGCAAATATCATTGCTGTTACAGTTGAACAAATACATCGTGAATAATTGGACAGATAAAGCATCTTTCTGTTCAAGAAATGTTGAAGAGCAGCTTACAGTTTGCTCAATTATGTTTGTTATTCAGGGGCACCTAGTAGATAATTAGATCAGCACATTTTGCTCTGAAGGTTGTTCACAAGCAAGCAGTTCATACCAACATCTGCGATTTGAACTGTTTCAATTAGATTTCATTGCTTATGTGGGTCACATATTATTGGATCTGACTCCTGCCAGTATGACTATTGCTCTTAGAATCCAGCATATGACATGAAGATTTACTTATAAATTCAAAACATATACTGATCAAATATTCTCCAACATTTTGCATTTCAAAGTTAACATTTTTGTGAACATTCCTGCCTTCACAAAATACCAGAGAGAATAATCCCAAAGCACCAGCAATACAAATCTCTCTTCTTTTCTTTTTTTTTTCCACTTTGAAATTTCAACATGTATTTATGGACTAAATGTGAGATATTTGTTGAGATCAAATTCTCTTTTTTTTTCCAATAAAACAAAGCATAAAAATAATTTGAAAATACCTCAGCAACAATGTATTTTCACTGCATTCATTACCTGCGTACTGTAGACACAGTTAAACCCTGAAGCACTCTCATGCAATGCTTTGACAATTAAAATGATATATTTTTAACTCCTACACATTTTTTGAAGCTGTCAGATACCATTTTCTTCAAGACTATGTGTCGTGGTGTACCTTCTGTTTAGCATTATCTGGAAAATTCCTGAAAGCAGGGAAATGTGTATTTTTTAAGGTCACATAATTTTCAAATTTATTTTAATATTTGAAGTTAAAGTCTGCAGACCCTTTCTCCCAGATGTTAGTCAAATCTTATGTTTGCACTGGAGCAAATCAGAAATATAGCTGAAGCCCAAGAAAAGAACCAGACCTAATATTATTACTGGTAAAAGATAAGGAAAAATCCCTAACCTATTAGGTAATGTCAAATACAGGTGCAATTCTTCTCACTTGTCCTTTTCCACAATTGTAGTAGTAGAGGTAGTATCTAGGCTAAGAGCCATTAAGAAAGAAAAATAAGAAACTCATCATTCACCTAGCTACCAATGAATGAAAGGTTAGCCTCTCCAAAACACAAAAGAGAAAAAATACACAAAAGGTAGATTTTACCACACTGCCAGATTATTTTCCAAAAAAAATATGGAAATGTGTTTCAACTAATCACACACCAGTGGCAAGATCCTTACTAAAATGAGAACAGTTGGCAACATCAAAGAGAAGATGAAAATGGTGTTAACACAACTGTGGTATAATTTCTGCTTTTGCATACACTCACACCATCTGCCCAGGAAGAATAAACACACAAACAGCAAATCTAAGCCTGAAAAACAGGAAGTTACTTTAGTCAATGAATGTACAAACTGCTGTAACTTTTATTTTCCCTCACTCAAAAAATATCCTCAGAGGGACTAGGAACAAGTTTTATATCACTGAACTTTCTGTTCTTCCTCTTCAGCATACAAAAAAAAAAAAACAAAAAAAAAAAAAAGAGAGAGAGAGACTCAGCTCTCTAGTACGTCCCCAAAATCTCAAATCAATTTCTCCTAAAAACAGCAGCAGAAAAAAAAAAAAGAAAAGAAAAGTCAAGTAAAGTTATGATGCTGAAAAGGTCTACTTTATGGTTGCATCTATTTCTCAATAAACCCAATCTTGTGCATGTTTTTTGTGCAGAATGACAGGTGGGTAAGATGGGTGACAGAGACCATTTTCTTTTCTACAAAGTGACTTGAGATCTCAGAATCAAAGAAATAATACAATTCAAATTAAACGTATTTCCTTTTAACTCTGGCAGAGACCTTTTGAGTGCTTCTATTCTGGATTTCATTTTGCTTGCATCTACTGGGTCAAAGACATAGAACAAAACCATTCCCATTTTGTTTTCCAAGCCTGGAGTGAAGGAGCCTCTCATTAAGTGTTACCCTGGAAAGGGACAGCAATAGGGCAGAGCAGGTCTGTCTGGAAGTTTTTTCAACAAATAATATGACACCCATATAGGCCACCTAACCAACCTAGTTCTTTCAGAAGAATCATCTATACCTAAATAATTTCTCACATCTGTTTAGTCTCTCCTTTAAAATCTTGTCTAATTTCTAAACCCCTCATCTAAGCCATACTTAAAAATCACTAATTCCACAACTGCCTTTGGCAAACTTTCTCAGAGCTTATCTATTCTGACTGCTAAAAAAAAAATAAAATAAAAAAAAAAAATTTCAATGTTTAATCTAAATTTTGCATGCTGGAACTTACCCAGTCACCAGTGGTGATGGAGGATACTTTAGTTCTCTCCACTTTACCTATTTTATATTTTACCTTTTCCATTCTGCAAGATGGATCTCCTCTCAGACTCTGTTCTTTGTGCTAAAATACATCTCCAACAAAGTCAAAGGGAGAATTTCAGCTTCCAGTCCCATCAGGAAAAGAAATACAAGCCTCAAGAAGAGCTGTTTTGACATCTTTCAAGCTTTAGCACTTTTCACCTGGTAAATTGTTAGTCTTGCATCCTAGCTGGCTGCTTCCCTCCTTTTGAAAGGCATTTGACAATTTTAGAAAGTAATTTGTTTTATTTCTTCATAAATGAAGGACTTTTTTTTATTATTATTCTCTGGTGAATTCATTTTGTACTAACTGCATTTTAATTAGCAACTCTCTGCTTCAAAACATATGTTTCTTCAGATTGTTGACATTAAGAGACCACAATATCAAGTTTGTCATATCACAATCTGTAGCCATGAGAAAAAAGGGAAAACAAAAAAAAAGAAATGAAAAATAAATAAAAAAGCTATTGTATCATTGTATCTCTTGTGGAGGATTATATACTCTAAAAATAGCCAAGATGGAAAGACTTGTCAAGAAAATGATATTAACCATGATACACAGGAAAGAGTATCTCAATTATAAATAGAATTTAAAACAGTATTACTGTTACCTTCTTCCAGTAAGAAGGTTAATCTTTAAAATATATCTTATCTCATCAAAAGGTTCCTAAGGCTGTGACCTATCCAGGTGACAGTTTAATCTAGAATGACTGCATTTAAGTTTAAGTAAAACATTTTACTAGCCAATACAATGGTCTAAGTCAGTGAATTACGAAGGGGAGCAACTTCCCGGAGAATGAACAGTAATTCCCTGAACCGCATTAACTCCACGGCTTGTATTTGTGCAAGTACAATTCTCATTACAGAATTCAGAGCTAAATTCAGAACATAGTTCATTTTCTAGCACCTAAGGCCCAGAGTTCACGTTTCATATCCCTCTTCTTCTTATAGCATTCTCTCAGTTAGAAGGCGGGCACTGTTTTTAGAGCTTGTGCAGTATTGTCACTGGAGGACACTGCATTTTTGCTGCCACACTATTAATGACATTCAGATTAAAGGCAGCAGATAGGAGCAGGAAACAGTTGTTGCTGTTATTGGAGGCTTTGGGGACTGGAAGTAGGGTAGACTTGGCAACCAGTTATGTTTTATGGGCCCAATGTTGCGGTTAGTGTTATACCCCATCCAGTTGCCTTTTGGCCCTCACTAGCAATTATTCTGAACTAATTAAGCTGTTATCTTGAAATATTTTCAAAGCTGAATTTCAGGGAATGACTCCTGGCATTTCAAGTTAATTTCTTGCTTTTCCCCTTGTATTTCTCTACAGCTGGTTCATGTTATCTTTGATCCATCTTTCTCACCTACGTGCTTCATTTAATTTTTGGCTGGTGAAGGAAGATGACTGCAGCCCTTTTAACACAACATAATAAAAATAGTAATCAAATTAGTCCATATTAACAGATTGCTGACCAGAAACAATGCTGTCACTTGATACTACCTGGGAGCTTTTCAGATAATCCTGAATGGATGCGACAGATCAGGCTTTCTACTTGATAGAACCTGAGGCCAGCACACGAATAACACCAAACAAGAGTCAGCAAAGCATTGCATTGATCCAAAGGCAAATACACACAGAACCAGCCTGGTTCTGGGAGTTAGGAACTACAGCACCTTGAAGGAGGTGTCTATCAGAGCCCAAAGCTCCTGGCTACCACTTTGCAAAGAGTTCTGGCCGCAGGATACACTGCCTTACACAGAGTGGTTGTTTTGCACTGATGGCTAGCTAAGCTTCACTACACTGTTCTCTCACTGGCTCTGGTCTGACATGGGGCAGGTTCTGGGCTCTGTTCAAAAAGGACACCCCTGCAGCCCCCCTGCTACCAAGACGTAGCTACCTGCTTACCACGTAAGCCCAATACAGGAATGGAAGGGACCTTTGTATGTCACCTGGTCCTTCAGGACCACCCTGCAGGGCCACTCAGAGCACATTGCCCAGGACCATGTCCATACAGCTTCTGAAGATCTCCAAGGAGGCAAACTCCACCAACTCCCTGTGCCAAGTGCTCAGCCAGCCAACCACAGTACAGAAGTGTTTCCTGACGTTCAGAGGGAACCTCCTGTGTTCCAGTTTGTGTTCATTGCCTCTTGTCCTGGCACTGGACACCACTGAAAAGAGATGGGCTTTGTCCTCTTTGTACTCTCCCTTCAGGTATTTATACACATTGATGAGACACACCTCCCTCCCCTCCCCCTGCCCCCCGCAAGCCTTCTCTCCTCTCCTCCAGGCTGAACAGCCCCAGCTCTCTCAGCCTTTCCTCAAAGGAGAGGTGCTCCAATCCCTTTGCCATTTTTTTCGTATCTTAGTTGGACTCTCTCCAGTATGTCCAGGTCTCTCTTGTACTGGGGGGCCCAGAACCAGACACAACACTCCAGGTGAGACCTCACCAGTGCTGAGGAGGGGGGAGCAATCACTTCCCTCAACCTGCTGGCAACACTTTGCCTAATGCAACCAACAATACCATTACCTTTCTCAGTGGCAAGGGCACTCAAAAGCCCAGAAAATGTTTTTCCCTTTGGAATGAGTAGAAACAAACCTCCTAAGAGTGGTTCAGAAAATAACCTGGTCATGTGATGACCAAACAGCATTTTGGACCAGCTATTATGGTCAAGCAGAGTTAAAGGCAAGAGACAGTCTCCTTTTCCACCTAACTTCAGGGGAAACTCTGCTGATATAAAGCCAGTCTCTGACATATAATCGGGTCCAGCCACTACTCCTTGAAGAGCAACATATTTCCATTTCCAAAGCAGTGCCTGTCCAAATTTGCAAATACATAGCTGCACATCTGAGGCTTCTTATTGTTTACTTCAGTGGCAGGACTCTTTAGGGAGAGGCTAAGAGAATGCTATCCTGTAGTGTCTGCATATACTATTTCTATGACTTTACCTTAGAAAACCATCATTTGTAACTTTTCCCATGGCCGTTTTACTGTCATGTTGGTTTACAAACTCCCTATCTTGCATACAAGGTAATGCTATGAATAATTTATATTTAGTAAGTAATGGTAGAGTTCATTTGACCTTTTCTAGGGAAATTAAAAAGTTACAGAGCTTTTATTAAAATTTCTGAAGCTTTTATTTTTTCTACATTAATATAAGTTTTCAAAAAATCTAGAGAATAACAGGACCCTAAAAGAAAAGCATCTGTTAATTTGGCAGGAAAAAAAAAATTCTTCTAGTTAGTGTAAATAAACAGCTACTAGAATACAACAAAATATATAATTTGTCTCAAGATAGTGATTGCACTCCATATAATTTTCTACTGCAGACATTCGTTATGTGAAAATGTTTTGTTAATACTTCATTTTGGCTTGCAGGGTAATTTTTCCTCACTTTTTCATTTCGCAATTTAATGTTTTAATTTAATCTCGAATTTAACATTAGAGAAAATATGAAACAAATTTGCATTAATAGAGGAAAAACAGTTGAAATAATCATGTTTTGTACAAAGTAATTGAAGAAGCACATGATTTAAAGAAAATGAACCAGTTAAAAACTGTTTGACAAGTAATGAGCTAGATTTCTCATACTGCATTTACATTTTAGGGTATGCAATCAAAAGTAAATAAAAACTTGCTAGAGAAATTAATGATCCTTGCACAAGGACAATATATTTGAAAGATATTGCACAGAAAATAACATTAAATTGCTCTTTCCTCTTTAGCAGAAAATTGTTGCCTTGGTTTGGTTATTAAGAAAACATGAAAAAAATCCCAGTTTCCCCTATTTTGAGGAATAACGCTACTCTATTCTTCACGTACTGTGCTAGTTGTCGTAGAAATGTAGCAAATGTGAAATGTAGCTAATAAAAAGAGGACAAAAGTGGATGGTCCATTGTTTCAGAAATGCTTCAAATTGTAAACTGTGTTACAGGCTTTACAAGTCTTCAGAGGACTATTTCTTAGGTGTACCATCTGAAGGACCCAAGTATAGAGGACAGAAGTAGCTGTTCAGGCAGACTGAAGAGACTAGGTTCAGGTAAGCAAGAAAGAAAGGGAGAATAAACCAGCCTTACTGAGAACAAAACTAATGAACCATGGTTTCCTGCAGATGTTTTGAGTATCCCTTTACCATTCTTGCAGTAACAAACCCGAACCTTAAATCTACATGATCTTTGCAATATCACTTCCATTGCAGTACCAGAAGCCTTTTTGGTTCTCCTGTTTACCAGCTCACTCCAGTGCCTTGTACTGCCATCTGGGCAGGAAGGACTCACCTACTTCACATGGCTCTAGACTATTAACATTGCAATCATACAGCTCAATCTGCGGGTCAGGAATGACTGGCCAGCTAGCAGGCTAAGCAAAGAAGGTCACTCACTGCAACTCTCTTCCAATGCTCAATTAACTATAGCTCTCTCCTGTCCAGCTGGTGATTTTTGTAAAAGTTAATTAAGAGACCCCTACGCCCTTGTAACTTGTAACTAAAGTTGGCCAATTGTCAAAATTATTTGCACAGTACTGGTAGTCAGGAGTGTACCAGGCTAAAACAAAACAGCTTGAAGTTCCATTTCAATTTGGAAGATGCATTTCAAAAACTTAGGGGAGCATATACCTGGAAGTCCCAGTGATAATGCTAGGAACTAACTAAGCAAGGCTGTAGTGACTGCTGTGCCACCAAGGAAGCTGTGCCTGAGACAGCCAGCTCTAAGAAGGGAAATTCAGTCCCTCACCTTACATTTTTAATAACATACTATTTCATTTCCCAGCAGAGTTACCTAAAACTACTCCTATGTGAAGCGCTCATTATACCGATTCTATTTCTGTAGTTAAACTCAGCTCTGCCACTATAGACTTGAAGTGCATATTCCCTGGTACACTGTGCAAGTGTTTAGTATTCAGAACCCTAAAATAAACAAAAACAAAACAGCAGGAAAAATAAAAAACTGCCACCGTGAAACCAGAAAACTTATCCTTTACCATCTTTTATACTAATACTAATCATTTATACTCATCATTTATACTACACTAATCATGTTTATAGTAATATAATAACTCTGGTACATTTTGCTTTTACTGAGGGTTCTGTATATGTATCTTCTACTGCCGTGAATAAGACTGAAGTCATATATTGCAGTTGGTGTTGTTTAATACATCAGATAAAAGCGTGACACATTGCAAGTACTGTTACTGTCTTTTTTTATTAAAGTTGAACCTACACTCCTGCTCAATTTACTTCAGCATGTCCTGTGGAATTACCATTCTTCCGAAGAAGAGATGTGACATCTGATATTGCAGAAAGGATTCGGATGACTGCAGACAGGATGTCTTGCCTCAACAAACCAGCGCACAACCTTCACTCATTTTCTGTCAGAGAAGAGTACCAAATATTGATATGTATGTCTTGGCTTATCAAAAGCACTCCTTTTTTAAGCAGCAGACAGAAAGGGGAGGGGAAGGTACAAATCTCTTGAATCCTTCACTCCCTACCCCTTCTGTCCTGGTGGGCTGTACTGGGTCTGGCTGGGGTGGAGTTCATTTTCTTCATAGCAGCCTGTATGATGATGTATTTTGGATCTGAGACTAAAACAATGTTGATGACATGCCAGTATTTTGGCCATGGCTGAGCAGTGCTTGTACGGTGCCAAGGCTTTAACTCTTTTTCCCACTCTGCCCCCCATCATCAAGTAGACTCAGGGTAGACAAGAAACTGGGAGGGGACACAGCTAGGACCGCTGACCTGAACCAGCCAAATGGATGTCCCATGCCATATGCTGCTGTGCCCAGCAGCAGCAGCTCCAGGAAAGGAGAGGGGGGCCGTTTGTGACTGTGGCATTTGTCTTCCCAAGTAACTGTTAGGCGTGCTGAGACCCTGCTTTCCAGGAAGCAGGAATTAGTGAATAAATGCCTTATTTTGTTTTGCTTGCATGTGCAGCTTTTGCTTTACCTATTAAACAGTCTTTATCTTGATCCACAAGTCTTCTCACCTTCCTGCTGTTTTCTCCCTATACTGCGGGACAAGGGAATGAGAAAGCAGCAGCTGGGTAAGTGCTTGGTTGCTGGCCAGGGTCAACCTGACCCATAAGCCTTCTGATTTTCACCTAAGCCACAGCAACTCTGATACTGGGCTTCAGTTCAAATCTGGGTTTATTTCTATCGGTAACACAATGCAGCAATAACTGCTGGTATATACGTTCAGCAAGACACTTGCAGGTGTATCACAGAGCCAACATTTATATGACTAATTTCTTACTAATCTTAGCAAGAGAGAGTGTAATACCCTCATGAGTTAACTTCTGTTGAATCGTTTCTTTAATGCATACAATGCAAATATGCTCTGCAGCAGCAGCAATATAAACCTGAGTATTTCACATATTTCTTCACAAACACCCACACTAAACAATGCAATAAAAAACCTTCTTTGCCATTAACTTTTGTTGTCAAGTTCAGCTTTTTCACAATGTTCTGTAGCACTGGAGAATATTTATTCATTTATTTTACATACACATGCAACAGGTTGTCTACATCTCACTTTCAATGGGCCAATGCAATAGAGCAGTATGCAGTACATTGCCATTTTACCGCATTTAAGGTTTTGGTTTTTTTTGTTTGTTTTTTTTTTTTTTTACTTCCTACTTCCTCATAACAACTGCATATGGCAACAAGTCAGCACATTGCAGCAGGTAACTGATAAGCAGTAACAATTGTTTAGTTTCAGGATATAACTGTTTTACTGAAGAAGACAATTTTAAGTGGATAACTAACACCTTAGTGCTTTGTGGCTTATCTACTTCTGGAGGGAAGTGAAACATCTTATCTGCTTTGCACTTGTTTTAAGCACGATTTTCAAAATGACAAAGAAAAGCTGCAGTAAGTCAGCAAATATAACCTATTATCTTTTAAATGATTATTTAAGACAAAACTTTGGGGGTCATCTTCTAGCTTTTGAACAACTGAGATTGTCAGCACAGTCCTGAATCACACAACTGCATAAATAAGGAAGATTTAGTGGCATATGCATCATTTCACAGATTATAATCTAATAATCTAAACTTTTTTTCTTTTTTTTTTTTTTCTTTTGAGCCAGATACTTTCTTAGTAATAACAGAATTCATATCACCCAGATTAACAAAAGCATAGTGGCACCAAAACATTGCCTTTGTGCAGAATGCCTAGTTAAACTTTCCATTTTATCCACATCTAAGACTTTCTAAAATTAGTCAGACTACCTTTAAGGGACCTGGCCTCATGTTTTTCCAGAAATGGTACCCCCAGAAAGTGATAGAACTTGAGTAATGAATGGTATCCTGACTCACTCAGGCAGAAGGTAAACTACCTGGTAGATCATAGCAGATGGCATTACAAATGGGAAAACGTTTCTCAGTACAATGTCAAAGTAAGGAAGAAACTCTTCTGTCCCTGAAAAGGAAAAAGATAAAATTGGAATGTCTTTGCTGCTTTACATATGAAATATGTGAAATGCAGATTTCCTTGTATTTTGTTTTGTGCTTTTAACTGAATTCAGTGATGTCATTGTGGGTTAGATATGCTAAGATCACCCCTGTCAGTTGGGGCTGATTGAGGATTTAGACATACAGACAACTAAATTGTGAATTTTGAAAGTCTGTGGACAGATATGGATGCTGAGCTGCTCTGCTCAGCTAAGATGGGAGTTCCCCTTATCTTATCCATGATCAGCAAACAGGTTTTTGCTACCAGTCATAGTTTGTATAAGGCATATGAATAGTCAAGAAGGAGAATATTTGTGAAGATATAAAGATGCTTTAAATCTGTTATTTATGGGCCTAACTATGAATGTAGACCTTATCTTTAGACACCATGGTTGAAATATTTTGGCTTTAATGTTTCCGAGTGATTCAGAAAATCTACTCCCATTATACATATCATATTAATTTGACTTAAAAGTCACTATGAACAGTTATGTATTGTCACTATCAGGAAAAAGTATTTTTTCTATTTACTTATTGTTGTACAGAAAATAGAGATAAAGTGTGTTGTTTTTGTCTTTTTCCCCATAAACATCTAAAAAGTAACACACTTAGCCATTTTTCTTTGAAGGATCAAGCCAGTAAACTAGAGAAAAAGAGTTTAGCCCTTATTTAGGAAGAAGGTAACTGCCAGTACTGCAAGTTTCCTTGCTGTCAGCTAGACTTACAGTGCTTTATATTTTTCCTTTCACTTTTTTCTAATTTTTTCTATTTTCTAATATTGTATCACTGCACAAACATTGTTTAGTTTAACAGTATGCAAGATGAAAGATTCTCCCAATAGCCTTTGTTACCATGACCAGAAAAAGAAGTACTTCTCTACTTCGTGGCTGTTCTTCAGGACAGGATGTGTTAAAGCTATGAGTGCATCTGTGCATGCGTTGTACTATTTAAGTCATCTGAAACAGAGCTGAACAGGAGCAGACCCTAAAAAATAAAAATACACTACGACACTGACACCTGTTGGCAAGAAGTATGCCAAACTATAAAAACATTTTAACAATTTTACATTTTCAGAAGACCTGAGAGCTCAGCCTAAATTAATACATCCCCATCTCCATGTGTAAGTCACCTGGATATGAAGAAACAAATATGAGACAAAATCTGAAGACTTGATCTTTAATCTATGTGGAACAGGAGATCCATATCTGCCAAGATCCATACGCAGCTGTGAGGTCTAAAAACAGTTAAAAAACATCAATACAAAACCAATGCAAATTTCATGTCTAGAGACTGTTTCCGAGTTCCCAACATCAGCATGTTAACTATAGTAAGGGATACATCCAGCAAAGCACTGAAAGAAGCATTGTAATTTAGTCACAAAGGTTTTCCATTTACATCACTGTACGTGTAAGTAAGATGGATCCTGGAGAGGAAATACTGACCTTCAAGTCAACAGCAAATTAAACAAAAGCTGTTTAGGAATAAACTAGCAATGTGATAACTTTCATTGCTCCCTTCCTACAACAAAAGAGAGATGAGTTTGACCAGAATAACAAAAGACTGTCGCTGCACTATGGCATTTCCCCTATTGGAGAAGTGATCTCAGCTTCCTTTTATATGAGGAATTACTAAATGAGGAGGTAAGACTCCAAAGAAATATGAATGAAGAAGCAACTGGATCTGCTTGCTTTTCAGCAAGCTTCCTACAACAAGCTTCCCTACTTCCTTACGGGCTATCCTTCTAAGAACCTACTACTGCTATCAGCTATAATTACCCTCCAGAGCAAAAATCCATGATTTGAGAACTGAGACTTTCCAAGTTCAGAACCTACTGACAATGCCAAGCAGAGCATTTAGCAAAGTGAAGTGCTGTATTAGTAACAGCTCTTGCTGACCTAAGAAGCAATGTTACACTTATGTGCCTTGTTTTCTACTGCATGACTCCATTTCTGAAAAGAAGCAAGATCAGCAACAAATTGAACACTAAATTGAACTGGCAGCAAATCCTGTGGTCATTCAAAGTCATGGAATAGTCTTGTCTTCACTTGTCTGGTGATTGGTTGCCTCCTTTTCAACAGTTTAATAATTAATTCAGCCTTCAGCACATTCAAAAACAATTCCTTTTCCAAGGTAAATGAGAGTTCAAAAAACCCTCCAGTTCTTATGGGCTCTAATGCTCTCCCTGAGACCTGTTCACCCTCCTTCCCTTGCAGGCATGCTCTCTTGACCAAAGAGCCTCACCATGTCTCCTGAAAGGAGTACCAAATCTTGTATGTGCATTATGCACTATTATAATACCAGCATTTACAGGAATGGAAACTGGGGATAGGATTAGCCTAGATACATGAATGTGCAGAAAGCAAGTTGGATTGGAATGACGTGATCAGTAAAACAAATTTCTGTCCAGAATAAGTCACAGACCTGATAACCCTAAAAGACCATTCACCCCTGCTATGTAATGATTTACACAGGAGAAATTGTATGTGCCAGTCATTTGTACCTGCAATGCAAAGTACAAAAGGGATAACATTCACATGAATGCAAGACAATCAAGACTTCAAATAGGATTTTCTTTGTTATGGTTCAAACTATTACACAGTTTTGGACTATAACATCTGTGAATGACACCAGAAAATGAAAACACTTAACTTTGTGACAGACAGAATGGTGAGAGACGACATAACGACTTTATTTTTACTTACTTTATAGCAAATACATTCTATTTATTATGAATCCAGTGTGGTCTGAGTCACAAGGGAATGTGGCCTTCCTATACCCAGTCACAGGGATGTTAAACCGGTTACTCTCACTTTGCCCAGTAAAGAAAAAACAGCATGTACTGTGTTTACTCTGTGTCACATCATGGAAAACTATAGCATCATATGGAAAAGAGAAGCATAAAATGTCAGGTGGTAAAGAGGACTCTACAGCCCTGTCACACCCTCCAGATTTTAAATTGCTGCAGGAACTGCATCAGGCATGGCACTGCCAGTGTCAGGGGAAGAGATTGTCCTGCTCTCCTCTGGTGCGGCCTCAAGTCCCATATGCAGTTTTGGGCACCACTGTGTAAGAAGGACAGAAAAAACAATGTCACATGGAGGGCTACAAAGTTGGCGAAGGGACTAGAGGGGAAGATGTATGAGGAGTGGCTGAGGTCCCTTGGTTTGTTCAGCCCAGAGCAGAGCAGGCTGAGGGGAGGCCTCATGGCGCCCTGCAGCTCCCTCACGAGGGGAGCGGAGGGGCAGGCGCTGAGCTCTGCTCTCTGGGGACAGCGACAGGACCCGAGGGAACGGCATGGCGCTGGGACAGGGGAGGGTCAGGCTGGGTGTTAGGGAAAGGTTCTGCACCCAGACGGTAATCGGGCACTGGGACAGGCTGCCCAGGGCAGTGGTCACAGCACCAAGCCTGCGGGAGTTCAAGAAGCGTTTGAACAGTGCTCTCAGACACGTCATCTGATTTTTGGGTGGTCCTGTGTGCAGCCAGGAGTTGGACTCCATGGTCCTTGTGGGTCCCTTCCAACTCAGGATATTCTGTGATAAAATAACTGTAATGACAAGTCAGAGAAGTTTCCAAGAGAATACTTTGCTGCCCAGAACCCCCACAGTGTCACACACACACAGTCCCTACCATACCTGTTTACACCAAGATCCTATTTATGCCATTAGTCCATGCGAGACTACGAAAGCAGGGCTGTTTACATCAGCTTCAACCACATGTATGACAACAGAATTGTCTCCCGGGTCTTAGATAGCTCTTAATGCTACAAAGGGGCTGAGGCAGGAGCCAGGAAGAGTCTCATTGCATTTGTTTCAAATTTGCCCCTTTCTGAGAGGTTAACTTTTGTTCTGACATGGAACAACAAAAGGTTAACAGCAACCTACACTCTCTCCAAATTGGTCTGTAGCAACTCTTTGCAGAGACCTTAGAATCTGTACTAGATGCTCCTGCCTAAGGAACCATTCCTACATCCCTTTTATTCACAACAGAATAAATGTTTCAAATGCAACTGGAAAAAGAGGGAAGAAAAAAAAAAAAAAAAGAAACACCCAACTTGTAATACCTCCTATGAAGATTACCTGTGGAGTGTTAGTTTGCTGTGAAAACACACTCAAATACCCTAGCAATGTTAGCAGATATTTAAGCTCATCAGTGCAGGGACCACATATCACTACATGTTTGTGAAACATCTACAATTTCAATTTGACTACAAATCTAATCAGTGAATCTGGAGATTAAAGCTGTGAACATATTAAGTACCAACAAAACTTCTGCAATTCATTCACAGCCTGCCAACTCCCTCCAGTATAATTCAATGTTAGTCTTTTTCATAACAGTTCTTACCACAATTTTCAGCTGCAGCATTTTGTGGGCTTTTTGTTTTGTTTTGTGGGTTTTTTTGTTTTGTTTTTTTGTGTTGTGGTTTTTGTTGTGCTTTTTTTTTTTTTTTTTTTTTTTTTTACATAAAGGAATGACGCAAGTACTGTATTAAGGGCATAATGCATAATTCATGCTGAACTAAAGTAATTGATTTGAGAGTGACAAAATAATTATATATATATCCTGGGTATTTAGCTATTTTTATGTATTATAAATACTAGCTTTGCTGCATGAGGAAGAATACAGTGTTCTCAAAGATTAATAATACTGCATGAGTCTATACACAAGAATGCAACATTCTTAAAAAATTATCCTTCAGAAAATTAAAGTTGCCTGCCAACAATCAGTAAAATTGTGTTGTTGAGTATTTGTTGGAGTTTTTAAACTAGGTTTAAACTTTTTGACCTCTCTCTTTTTTTTTTTCTTTTTTTTTTTTTTTTTTGATCTTTGAGGTACCTTCCAACCCAAGCCGTTTTATGATTCTTTTGGTCAGATGACCACCATTCTTCACAGTCTCTATATGTTTTGCACTACTGATCACTCCAGCCTTTAATTTGGAGTCATTATTTCAGAATATAATATTAAACATTACCTGTTGTTGTTTTTGTTGTTGCTATAGAGCTGCTTATAGCTGATTTAGTGATGAAACAAGTTGAAGGTATGTAGGTGTTGCTCAGGAATAAGACAGATCCATTTTGCACTTACACTTGCTGTATCATGCAGTATTAAAAATTAATTTGATGCAAGCACCACTTCCTTCACACTCACGGATACTGTAGAAATTAGTACAATGGATTTCGAGCAAAAGCAGGAAAAAACACATTGAAAAGTGATACCCTGAGATTTATGAGATCAGGTTTACAATCTGAAGAGAAAGATAGAACATACACCATTAAACCCACTAAGGTCTTGGCAGCAGATACATTGTAAAAGCTATTTAAAGATTTGACTGGTTTCTCATTTTATGAAATCAGGCTTGGTATGAGCATAATAGTATCCTATAAGCATTTCTTCTTTTTCAGAAAATCAAATGAGGCACAAAAATATTTTGTATATGCTCTTAGCTTAAGTAAACTTTCCAGAGCACTGAATATAGCTGGCAGTGTTGATCAAGCAATTACCTCACTTAAAATAGATCAATATTATTTTGGCATGATCACGTCACCCTAAAACACTGGAGTGAAGTTTCAGGGATGTCCCCAGAATAGATAACACAAAAAGTATATGAATATTATATATATTATCTATGTACAAATCTAAGCTTCACTTACTATTATATTCATTTTAAAGAATTGGAAAGGACTAAATACAAATAAAAACAGGCAGAGCATAGCCTCTTCTTTACGGCATAAATAATACGATAAAACAACTCCAACAATCTGTAGCCAGCTTTTGATCTTTTACATGAGACATACTATTCATAGGAGGACCAATCCTTTGCATTAGACTTGAAATAATGTATCATGAGACTCGGGAGAGAATCAGGAGGACTGAGGTGAGGGTAAGATTCCCTGAGTCCAGCTTCGCTGGTGGATGATGGCTCATGGATCAATATATATACCGACATACCTATTGTTTAGTGGGAGCAGTAGAAATTTCAGCAGCTTCTGTGATGCTGTTACAGTTACCCTTACCTTCCCTGCAGCACTGTAGCCAGAAAGCTGGATGGAGGTAAGATTCCTCTTGATAGTGCATGTTTCTTTTTCTCTCCATTGTAATTGTCGTTCCCTTGACATGGCATACACTGCTGCTGTTAAAAATCCTCTTCTAGTTTTAAGCTAAATACATGCTAAATTAAGTAACAGCAGTATATAAATCTTCATGGAACAGACTAAATACCCTGTGAATTCATCTTCTTTTCTTCACATCTTGAGAAGTTCGTCCTTCACTTTGAGTTTCTGAATCTGTATGCATAGTTTGGCACAGATTAAAGTCAAGTGATATGGCATGGACTGCCCTAAAGTAGCCTTTTTCCTATTAAAAAAGCATAGCGATAGCTCCTGTTGTGGGACAAAACACCCTCATCCAGAATGTTATCAAGAACCTGATGTGAGATGCTGCTATCCCTGAGCTCCCACAAGCCGCAGCAGGTATGCTGGCCAAGAGCCACAACTTTTCAGTGAAGCACTACACCTCCAAGCTGCTAATAAGTGGTATCTTGCATCTGTAATGGACACTGCCTACTGGCACTCTTTTCAAGGTGGACTGAGCTCAGAAGCTGAAGCTGAACAGAGGCTGAAAAATTCTGTTTCCCATATAGGAAATATCCATGCCTCCATGATTCGCAGCATGTTCTGTTTTGGTTTGGTCTGTTTTACTTCATTATGCTTTATTGGTCTCATTAAGGCTAGATTTACCATAAGGAAGAAACCTTTTCCCTCCACTTCCAATAATTACATTCCCTATCCCCTCCTGCTATTCTTACACAGCACTCTGCAGTGCCACCCCATGGCTGCTCTGTATCTCCTCTACAGGACTGCTGTACTATCCTTATTAAATATTCAGAATATTTATGGCAATGGGATTTACCCACCAAAACAAGAATGATTTGGGTTACCTGATTTGGGATTTTGACCAGGCATGTCACTAGTCATTGGCACCTTATCTTCTCTGGCCAGACTGCAGTCTTTTCCCTTGGCTGTGGACCTAGCTGCAGTTGGCTCAGTCAGTTTTGTTGGCAAATGGGACTACTACAACAAATGTATGTGGCTAGTTTTGAAGACCACCTGGAAGCTCCTACTAGAGCAGTATGTGGCTGCCTGTGAGATGAACAGCATCATCTGTGAGGCATACAGTACATCAACACCACACGTTCCAGCTATTTGCATGTGGCTGCAGCAGAACTGACAGTGCTCAGTGAAGTCCTGCATGAGGCGGCCTCAGTCAGCCTCTGTTTGCCTTACTGGTAATGTTTTAGAGCAACTGAACAGTTCTAGCTAAGAATCTCAGAGACAAGGTTCACTGCATTCCTCAACATGACAATTTTTTCACTTGTCTAGCAGAGCCCACAGCTGTTGATCAAGTGATCAACACAGTGGAATACACATCAATTTTTCTCAGGCCTCTGCTGTAACAACTGAATTTTAAGGATTTTATACAGAGTGGTGAAGGGATGCAAGACACAGATTCTTGATGGCTCTTGAACAGGAGACCTTTATTGCCATTTTTCACTACTACATATACTTTCCCCGTAGCCCCACGTGCTGTCCACGTGCCCAAATCTGTCATACAATTGGTTAGACACCCTCAGACACGCGCCTCGAGCCAACCAGCAATTGGCCACTGCCCAAAGCTCATCTTTAACACTGTAGCCAATTTACTTTATCTCAACCTTGCTCAAGTTTTTGTTTCTACCGCCTGTTTCCTCATTATCTCTAATTCAGGGACATGTGAAACAGCGCGAAACCACCTGCGAATTCCTTTCCCACAGAGTGACTGTGATCCATGTATACAGCTTAACACAGGCTGCTGGAGCAGTGTATATGCCCCTAGCAGCAGCAGCAGTAATAACTTCATTGTTATGTATTTTTAAATCACACAACATTTAGAGATCAGAGTACAATCCATTATTGTAAAGAATGACAAAAAACACTAAGTAGCAAGCAAGGAAATAAAGCTTGGTCTGCTTTTTCTTCTACCAGAAATCAAATAGTTGGGCTTCCTTGCCTGTTCCTCATGTGTCCCCACCATAGCTCACACACTATTTTTCTGACAAGCCCCATCCTTCATCTCACTGATGGATTTATATTCTGCAGCACTCAATTGAGTACTTAGCTAGTCAGAATCTGATCTCATTACACGTGTGTCAGCAGAACTAACTCCAGAAAAGTCAATGGAACCAGGCTACATTTACAGACTTAGAGCCAAATTTTTAATTCACCACTCAACATCTGTCATAACTTCAAATTTAAACTCTCCGTGGACATGACCTACATTCCTAAACCTTACAGATGGTATTTTAATATTTCTATAATAAGAAAAATCTCATGTGCCAGAGGAGTGTACTCAGTTCTTCTCATCTAAGCTATCTGACTTTACAGGCACCCTAATTCCTCAAGGAGTGTTTATAAGGGCAGCCACTTGGAACTCAGAGAAAGGGAAAGGGAAAAGGAAAAGAAGGCAGCTATGTCAACAGAAATGTCAAGGTGCTGGCTAGCCTAAAGCTCTGTTCCAAAGCTAATTGGACAGGGGAACTCAGATATATATTTTTTCCACATTTCCACTGATTCCTGTGTATTAAACCTTTCGGTGACCTCATCCAAACTGTGCTTATCCTGAAAAGTCTGGAATCATCAATCCTGGCTCAGAACAGCTTTGAAATGATTTTTGATGATGCTTTTGACGATGGATTCTAAAATATCTGCTGCTTCACTGCTAAACACAGGAAAAGTTCTGATGTTTGGACATACTTTCTCCAGTTACGTTTTTTCTCTCTGCATTTCACACTGCAAGGAGCATTGATTAATGTGAATGTTTTAGCTGTAGTTGTTGTTTGTGTATAAACTTTTGTTAAAACAAGTACTGCAGAATAAATGACCTTTATACAGACACCTATTAAGGCACTAAAAGGCTTGGCTACATTCATCTGAGACGCGTATACATAACGTTTGGAACAATAAAGGGATCAGCAGCTGCAAGGGGGTTGAATTGAATTCTTTAACAATAGAAAAGTTTTTCAGGCCCAAATACCAGCAAAGAGAATTTTTTGCAGATAATCCAGGAGAAAGAAAATAATAAAAAAAATGCTAGCCAACTTTGCAGCAGTTAGCATAAGGGTGCCATCTGAAACATGTCAGCTTAGGGGTGCCCCATAGTACCATTCTTTTATACAACCATAGTATTCAGAACTGTTTCCCCAAATAATCCCAGATGGCATGCCACAAAATTTCAATTCATTTTAAAAGCTTTCTTTGCTGTTATTATGTGATTGAAAGTGCAAAAGCAAGTTGCCATTCTCATGGCACTATTTGCATTGGCTATTATCCCCTAAAATCCCCTTTAAACAGCTACATTGTCAGCCCATAGGCCTCATTTAGAACTACAAAAAAGCCCAGATTAATTCGATCAAAGGGAGAGCCAAGTACAAAATGCACTTTTCAAACTGTATCAGAGTAGGTTCCCTTTACAGATTGCTGCATGGCTAGAGCAATGCAAAAAAAAACCTGCCTGAAATAAAGCCAGAGCACTGACAGAAATAACTGTTCATGTTTCACATGAAGCTTTTGGGGCTCTTCCAGGGTAAATCTCTCACTACAAATGATGAGAATAAAATATATTTAAATATAAGTCTGTAAATTAAGTAGCAAGTATCAGTTTTTGCTTGTTTGGCTTTCTGCCACTACTTTCAGGAGGCACTGATGACTTAGCCAGCTACAGACATTTCTGAAATCTGTGTATTGGAATTTTTAATTAATTAACTTAACAATTAGCTACAAAACTTCCAAAAGGTACAGAAAACTCCCCCCAGAATTATTTTGTTGCTATTACAAAAAATCATCGTCACTGGTGAGGCAAAGGAAAAAGAAAAAGCTGCTGGTATCATTTCTGCAAAATAGTCTATTTCATCATCAAAGGTGAACCCTTTCAAATTAAGCACTACACAGGTTCTCAGATCTACAGCCAAAAAGTCTCTAGTGGCTTTTCAGTCTCACCTGGGGTTCTGATGACAGGCAATATTGCTGATATTTTTGTTTCTCACAGAAGCTCCTTTGGTGTCTCTGCACCGTCTTGCTCCCTCAGTCTCTACTGGAGTTTGCTTATTGGTGCTGCCATCAGTTCTCTCACCCTCGGTCTGAAGCGGTTTCTTCAGCAGCTGCTTTTGTGTACCGAGAACATTTTGCAGAGTGAAGGACTGCAGCACAAAGGTAGAGCAACTGAACACGTGCAGCAGTATGTGCCATTGCCTCTTAAAGAACACATCAGGCCGAGAGAGACACGCTGAAAAGCTGAGCAGCTGCAACTAATATTGAAGTCATTTGCTGTAGGATGAAACTGGATGAATGCTTTTGTTAGCCACTTCCAATGGGTTTTAGATTTTTGAGCGGGACCATTTTAATATAACAGACGTATTTGTTTACTTACTACTTGTATTTTATAGAAGTGTTTACGTGTTATGTAGCAAGAAAGTGTTCCTGTGGAGATAGAAATAGCTCACACAGAGAAAAAAGGCCTTGAAAATCTGTGTGATAAACATATATTATTTGTAAAAAACTATTAATACACTGGCATACAAACCTTGTTTTACTGCTTGCAATTATGAAAACCATTATATGCATTTGTGCTGTTGGGAACAAGAACAGTTAAAAAGTAAGTTAAACAGTGAAAATGTAAAATTGGTTAAGTATTAAAAGGGTCCACATTTTTTTAAAAGCATTTAAAAGCAGTTTAAATATGATAGATTTCACACTCAATTACAAACACTGTTTGAGTTTTTAAAAATCTGCAGATTTAAGCATTTAGATGTCATTCTACATATTCATGGAAAAAAATGCCAGAATTTACTAAACTCAGTCATAGCAAGGTACTCACGGCTTTGTATGGAGCAGTACACATAAAAAAAAAAAAAATAAAATGCTTCAAATAAGCCTCTTTTTCCCAAGAAAGTAAAGTAGCTCCAATGAGTACTTGTCCCAGCCATCTCTTTACCATAGGACATGTAACTTATTCCACTATTGAAACATTTTTAGTACTAAGAAGTAGTTTCAACCCATAGACAATTATAAAAATATGATACTTTATGGAATAAGGCTCTATCTTGTAAACATGCTTGATAAATTTCATGAAAACCTATTAGGTTGTACAAGGGTTTGTAGAACCAGGTGCTCAGAGCTAGATCCAAAGACTCCTTTAGATGTCTAACTATGGGTAAAAATACTTAATTTAAACATAAAGACCTTCAAACACATGCTTAGCTCTTCTTTTTTTTTAAAAAAAACTAATCCTGGAAGTGCCTAACCACTTAGAGATACTTAATTCCCAATAGTAAAGAACCATAAATTGAATCATCTTGTAAGCATTCCCAGATTCAGGTCATAACATGGAAGCCCTTAATAGGGTAAATCCCTCGGGATCCATGAGCTCAGGATCCCTGCCATTTCCCAGCAAAGTCTGATCAAACAGGCATTCTCCAGCCACACATATCAGATTACACTGCACAAAGTACAGCCCGATGAGGCAGCGCTTCTGCCGTGCTCCCCTACTAAATCATTCAGTCAGTTGTTAGAGCACTCTCGCTGGATGGCAAAGGGATTTGAACCTGCATCACCATCCCCAGGCAAAGGCAAATTGCAGCATGGATTATTCTACAGGGGGCACTCTGAGCCTCTTGTGCAGGCAGGATTACACTTCACATGGCGTAACTAATACAGGGAAGGAAAAGACCAGAAAGAAATACCAAGTATTTCTCAGTAGCCAAACTACTCATCTGTCCAATAGTAAATCTTCTCCAAAGATCCTGTAATATAAAACACACGTTTGTTGATCCTTTCAAGAGTCAGTTTCAGCTGTGAGCTATGGATTCATTTTCTTTCCCTAGCCAATGTAATATGGTATTCAAAGTGGGATACTTTTAATCCAAGGGATAGCAAGCATATTTCTATTTGTCCCATCTCACCTATTTCACTTCAATAGCCTGCTATTTTGAATATATATACCTGGTAATTTTTTTAAATCAGGTTCAGATCTCAGAAAGAAGGAATCGAATCTGAAACACATACAGGGTTGACATCAGTGTCCCCATCAGATTCACCATTCAACTGTAAATAAAAATAACTATAAATAATAAAAAAGACACCAGTATCACTGGCGCTGTCTCCAACCATATTTCTAAAATGTAAAAAAAAAATCTTTATCAAACACCTGTTCAGAGCCAAGTGCTTTCTCTAGCCCAGAGAAAACTAAACTAAAAACTGGAAATTGAAAAATAAAAACTGGAGCTGGAAATTAAATCCTGTAAAGAGGTAAGGCTTAGACCTGCTCCTTTTTTAGCAGCTCCTACATGGGGTAGTTTCACACTGTCTACTGAATTTTATGAGTTCCCTCATTAACTATCTAATGCTACTATGCATTATAAAGGTAATGACATTCATCTAACAGCTCTCGGTTAAAATCCAGCAGATGAGATGTTTCTATCCAGCCTACTGCTGTTTCTCTAATGAAGAGAAGGAACCGCTCAGGCAGTGAATACTGCCCAAGCAGCCATTCCCTTCCTCCTGCTTTGCTAATGGCCTGCTACCAGATTTCCCTGCTGCTGTGGATGGAATATGAGAAGATTTGAAGCCTAGGTACTTCTATGAGACAAGGAACCTTATCCACATTCATTGCACAGATTCCTTTCTCTCCAGAGCAGAAATACAACTGCGTGTGACAGAGCAAGGAGAGAGGGAGTGGGGAAGTCAGAAGGAAAAGTCTGCTGCTGCCAAAGTATTGCAGGAAGAGAGGAAACTGCATTGTGGCAAAACCTGGCTCTGAGGTCGACTACCTGAAGAGATCATTACCTTGTACAGTTGCTAACACTGTAACATCCAGCATGTCAATGCTGAAATCCAATTTTGGCTAGCCTTTAGTAGCAAACTGGTGCATCTCCCAATTAAGTGTTTTTTTTCTTATATATTGAAGTTACTTCTACTGTATGTGCTCAGAACAGAATGAAGTTGACCAACACTTTACTGATGTCAACCTCTTCTATTTTCTTCTTCCCTCACTTATAATGAGATACAGACATTTCTAATCAGTTCTCTCCAGGCTAAATCACTGTTCTTTCAGATCATGTAATAGAATAGTGAAGGGGAAAAAAAAAAAAAAAAAAAAAAAAAAAAAAAAAAAAAAACAGACAAAGCGATTGCAAGTGAGGTTTTATAATACTGCATTCTTTCCAGACAGCTGTAGGCTAATAAGTGATAAAGCCATGTTCTAACCTTACATTAGCATAAATCTACAATAAGTTCATCAAAATCAATGGAATTAAATTGTCACACAGGAAAAGATGTTCAGACCAATCTGTTTTCACAATCATTTTATACTCTTCCAATATCCAAAGCCTTTGGAGCATTAAACTCAATCTGATCTTGAGACACTTGATCATCTGTCTCAGAGATGCCTATTTCTTTCGTTTGCTGTTGTAAGTGTGAGCACATTAGATTTTAAGGTTTCTAAGTACTGTTACTGCCATAGACTACCTCTTCATAAGTCTGTCATCAGTGAAATCACCATATCTGTGAAATGGCCAATTACACTGCTTTCTCTGACTGTTCCCATTGTAGATTTGTAAGTTTTATATAGTTTTCCTTCAGTATTAACAATCAGAAATTAAGTCATAAGAAGGCTTTCGTCAGACAGTCATACTGGAGAGAAATGAGGGCTAGCAGCGTCTTTCAATTTCACAAAGAAATGTTTTGATATGTATGAAATGCATAATTGCAGGTAACCTTATAAACCAGCACAACATTTTTATCACTGAATGTTCACAGGTACACTGTTCACTTTACAATTTCATTTTGATTTTGCCATTTATATGTTCATCGTATTACACAGAACATTTCAGGGAGATGCCTCAGACTCAGAGTTGTGGGAAGCAGCTGGGAAGACAACTGCTATGTTAAAATGGCCTGAGTAAAATGGTGTGTTCAGTCAAACTGGGAGTTGAAAGACTCTATATGGGAATCTCCTGAAAATGTATTCTGGAACACACAAGGTGAGATGATACAAAAAGAGGAGGATGAACAGCACAGACAGTGCTTAGGAGAATGGAAAAATCACTGCACCAATTGAGCAGACAAAAGAATATGAGGAAATTCAGCAGAGCTATGATAAGGTGCGAGACAACAGCCGCACTCTGGTATTATAACAGAGTGGAGAAAAAGATTGTGTTTTCCCTCTCTTGGTCTCATTCTCCATCCCACTATTACCCCATTATTTAACCCTCCCATGAAGAACAGTACGCACTTGGAAGCAGTCTAGCACAAAATCCACAGCCTGATAGTACAGCCAACCTAGCACAGCAAGGCATGATAGTCTGGCAGCTAATCTGTAAGCAGGTGCCATTTTACAGGTGAACTATTAAAGTCAGTTTGTTACTTGCAGCCTCAGTCCCCCAGGTGGAATAATTGTAATTCCTTTGCAGCACTGATCACTTAAAGATTTCAAGTACTTGAACACATATAATTGTTGAGAGTGGTGGGATTCATTTCTGCAGCTGTGAATAGGTTTCTTTTAGCAGCCTCTTTCTGGAAACTTATTATAAATTTATGCCAAGTTATATCCTTATTCTCTGACTCAGTCCTTTTCTACCAAGGTAGGGATGGCCTTTTACTCTGCTAGCCAAAAGAAGTGATCATATTTATAAAGTTCCTCCAGAGTATCTGATTTCAGGCACACTTATGTGCATTTAATAGCTGATTCTTGTCCAGGGTCTTATAGGTCAGCCCAAAAGTTTAAAGTAGCCTCACTTTTAAGTGGATGGAAGAGTAGCTGAGAAGTTCCCATTAGAAAGAAGAAACACACTTTACATTTTCATGTCACTGATAGAAACAACATTACTAGCTAGTTACCAGAACTGGTATTGAATTAAGCATCTGAGGTAATATATGTAGTTACTCCTAAAAAATACTCCTCCCTATCATCCCGAGAAGCAAAAAACAAAGGGAGACTTGCATCTACCCTGGTCATATGACAGCATTTCATTTTGCTGTGCCAATCTGGGGCAGTAACAGACCACAGTGAGTTTAGCTAACTCATTTTTACCTTCTCCTTTTACATGACTTGTGGAAAGCTTGTGTGTCCTTGCTGTTGGATGAATAGAAAATAAGACAATACTTAAACAGGCAGTGTTATTTCTATTCCTTTTGTGTATGTGGGGGGGAGGCACAGGGGGCCTGTTTGGTTTTGGCTTTTTGTAGGTGACACTAGAGACCAGGGCAGTTTTATTTACTTATGATTTAACTAGGTGAGAAAATCCAGCCAAACAATATTCATTGCTTTTACTTTTGATGACCTATTCTTTGAACTTTATATACAATAATCTCAGGACTTGTTTACACAGGGAAGTTGGCAGAATTCGAGGTTTCATATGAATTTCAATGTATTTACTACCCTGCACTAGCATCTTCTTTGAACACCCTCAGAACAATGTAAAGTGATATTAAATGAGCCTGCCTTTGGCCAACCACCTACCTTGTGTTTCCAGAGGCTCCTGTGGGGCAGCGTAGGATCTTATTGGACTCCACAGTACAACAGGTACTGCAACTGAAGCAGTAGAAAGTTATTCAGTGTTTTTTTCTGGGTTCATAGAATCATAGAACATCCTGAGTTGGAAGGGACCCACAAGGACCATGGAGTCTAATTCCTGGCACCACACAGGTCTACCCAGAAATTCAGACCATATGACTAAGAGCACAGTCCAAACGCTTCTTAAACTCTGACAGGCTTGGTGCTGTAACTACATCCCTGGGGAGCCTGTTCCAGTGTGCGACAACCCTCTCAGTGAAGAACCTCTTCCTGATATCCAGATTCAGTATCGGGGTTCAGTATCTTATTATTTATACTGTAGCCATCACCACTGGAGTCAGCCTCTTGGTACAGCTGGTTTTCTGTGTAAAGTGAAAGGAAGTCAAATGTCCAAATGTTGCCTGAATGGCTTATTATTTCTTACCCAGAAAGTTCCTGTAGACCACAGAATGTTACTGAAAAGGCAAGAGGGGGAGACAGGACAGTTCAACTGACATCTTACCCTGCTGATGGCCACAAGTAACACTCAGCTTCAGACACCAGGAGCATGCATACTTCACTGGGCTCAATAAATCTAAGCGCATATGCTCAGGCACACATGCCTAAGCACTGCAAGACAGGCACACTATAATGCAAAGCCTTGTAACATTTTTTCTTCTTCCCTTTTTTTTTTTTTTTTTCCCAGTCTTTATCTGGGCTTGTCTGTGCTATATGTTAAAGTTATTTGTGTTCCCACAATAAAATAAATGAATTTCTCCATACCACCATATCTCTCCCCTCACCGAGCAACTCTAATAAAACAATGAATAGTGTTTTGGTTTCCAGATCTTTGCCACCAGTAAATCTCCAGCTTATGAAAGCCTTGCAGAGGAAGCCATTTACACAAGGAGGATGAAATATAGAGCTGCAAATAATCGTCCATAACCCAGTGCTTGTTTGTGCCTACCCATAAGGTCTGGAGAGCCCGTTCAGTCTCCTTATAGCTAAAAGAAATCTCATCTGCATCACTTGAGAAATGGATACAGAATCCTGCTCATCACTGTGAAGCACGGAAAACACAAACTCATATCTCGCAGTGCTGTATTTACAGGGTTGTTTGTTTTGAGGAAGTCTAATTAGTAGCTCCTAATGCCTCAGACAGCAATGTCATGCATGTGCAGCAGGACTCACACAAGTCAACAAAGAACTACTCCAGTCAGACACGCTCTGTTCATGAAGGTGAGGCACAGGCAGAAGCCGAGTCCATTCCTAGGAGATTTGTTACGTCTGTCCTGGATGCATGCGTTACTTACCTGTTCATGTACAATCAGTACCTTTTTCTATATGCTAAGATAATTTAGGAAAAAGCATTCAGCTTTTGCAAACAAAGCAAATCCTGCCTCTCCAGGCTTTCCTGGAGAAATTTCCTGATCAGATTTCATTGTACATGACTGAATGCCAGATTTGCCCCCAGGCCCAATTCTGGATGATAAATTTCAAACGTGTGGAAATGATACACCATGGCTTATCACAGCACCAATACAGTTCAAGTGCTCCCATTACTTCTTCCTTTGTTACAGAGGCAGCACCCGTATGTGAGCATCACCTGAACAGCGCAGCACAGGAACAAACAGCAGGTACCAAAATATTTACTGCAGGCTTTTTAGAAGCACCTGCTTCTGACCTTCCTCTGCTTTCTCTTGAAATCTGTGGTCAAAGTTCTTTGCGGGAACACAAAATATATATATATATATATTCACTTAGTAATAAAATGAAACCACATCTAAGCACTTTTTTTAAGTCTTTTTGAGTTTCAGAAGTAGGTCTAAAGCATCACTTTCAGAAGTGGAGATAGATATAGCCCATCCTATCACAGAGCACATACTCTGAGCTGAATTGCCTCTTTAACAATCAGGTAACAGCTTATACATTGATTTTTCAGGCTGTTTAAAGAATAGCTTCACCTCAGGTGCATTTCAATAAAACAATGCATTGTGACAAAGGTAAGGCTACTGTGAGAAGGTTCTCATTACAGAAATTACAACTTCCTGGCTAGAGGTCTGCAATCTTCTCTTACCTCTACACTATTTACTTCTTGTATAGCCAACCGCCTGGAAAAGCATTTATGGGGCAACAACAACCTATACTTCTCAGAGAGGCTGATACCACAAGTGGATGTGTTGCAGCTACAACAACCTGGTTGCGTTTCTTACCTAGCTGAAAGACAACCATTTTGCATAGTCCTTTACACAAAATGGCAGTAATCTGCCTGTACCATCAGATGGAGCCAGCGTCAGAAGATGTTTCCCTTCCCTCTCCACATGATTTTCATACTGTGGTCTTGAGGCTCCTCTGAGCATGCCTCTGCTGCTTCTTTTTTTCCAGGGACAGCAAAGCCGTGTTGAGCAGCAAGGTGGCTGCTACTCTGTGGTGAAGCTGTGGAGTGGGGTGGATGGCGCTGATGTACCACAGAGTGGCAGCCATCTTGGTGATGGGCACGGCATTGCTCTCCCTGCAAGGCCCAGAGTACAGGTGCTGCAAGGAGCTGCATGCACCCCAGGGAAAGTGTGTGGGAGACATGAAGTAACCATGGAAATGGTTGCCACAAAGTGATTTGAAAGTTATGTGAACTGGGGACTGGAGAAGCTGCAGTTCACACTACTATGAAGCCCGCCCCCTAAAAGCAAGTGTCCAGCTGCTGATTGAAGAAAGGGTTACAAGCATGTTATGATTTGATTAGCTCACTATAGCTGCCAACACTTACCAAGTAGTTTTATTTAATCAGTAAAACATTGTAGGTAGTATAAATAGGGGTTTATTGGCCAAAATTATAACCATCAGCAAAGTCAGAGGAATAATAAATCCATTACATGCTCCTCCCCACCCCAGTAGGTGCACAGCAAGGGAAATCTGACAGTAGCTGGTGAGAACAGCCACCAGCAAGTTATGCATCTGGGGGACATAAAATAGCAGCGCCGATAACAGCTCAGGTTTCCTAGCACCGGTATTTGCAAGGATATCTGTTGGTGCAGACAAGAGCTGCAGCTCTAACCTAGGGCAAAATATTCCATTTTCCTGAGACTGCTTTTCAGCCTAAAACTGGGGCAAGGGAGAAAAATCCAATACAGCAGAAAGCAAAGGCAAGCTGGAGAAATCTGCTGAGGACCCTAGATAGAGGCAAAGCCAAGGGCAATGGTAGGGAAAGGCATAAAACATGAAAGAAACCTCTTTCTATAAAATTTTGATGGTTGTGGTTTCTGCATTTGATTATTATTATATTAAACTACATTTATTGTAGTTATTAGATAACATACATTTGTAAGTTTGTTTTCATGACAATTTCATTTTTATAGCACTAGAGCTAAACTGAGGAACTTAATAGCATAAGGACAGAAACACTCCTGTCTGTATTTACATATTTATATAGATAGATAATGAATAGAAACTATGCTTATAATTTGAGAATGCTTTTAGTATTATTATTATTATTTATCCAAACTTATTTTGGAGTATACAGTAAGTAAATACTCTATATACAATGACTATGCTAAATCAAAGAAAAACTGTGCTTTAGTTCTTTAGTTGTGCGGCTTTTTTTTTTTTTTTCAGAATCTCTTTGTGGTTGATGTAAGTATTTCTGTACAAATATAAATCTTTGTAGGATATATAACCCTTTCCTCACAAGTATCTGTAAAACTGAGCATTTATAAAACAGATATGTGGTTTTTTGAGTATTAATTGTGTATTTTGTATCTTCAAAGCCCCATAAAAGGGATAAGTAGATAGGGGGTCAAGTGGGAACAAGTCAAGCCTTTAAAAAAAAAAAAAAAAAAGGTTTAGTGATGTGAATGGAAAGTAAATAGGGGGAAATGAGAATTTCATCCCCATCAGCTTTAGACTAGCAATTTTTATCACAAACACATTGCAAAATAATACAGAGAAACTAAAAATCCTTATGGCTTAAAAAAAAAAAAATGTGGGTGGTGAGTGGATCTTCAAAATTAGAAAGAAACTTCCTCTCTGGGCAGGATGGTGAATAACAGTATTCAATTAGTAGAGGGTTAATAGGCTCCAGCAGATGTGTCCTACCAGTTCGGGGGTAGATTACAAAAGAAAGGTGAAGCAGGGTTAGAAAGAGTGTGTTCCCTTTCTGTCTGGCCTGGTTGCTCTGTGGTTTCTTTGTTTGATTGTGTGGCCCCATGACTGTCTTCTGGACAATAAAGCATTCTCTGAGGGAAAGTCTCTAAAAGAATTTGGTCTGGAAGTTTACTTTCTTTCTCTGCAGTAATTCGCACAGACTGAAGGATTCTTAGTGCCTTGAAATATCTCCTGATGGCTACTGCTAGAATCAGATTCTGGACTCCAGTAAATTAAAGGATCTACTATGGAAGTTTATTTGTGTGTATAGCTGCAAAGACCTAGGCAACTATGTATGGTGTTGCTGGGAATTTATTTCCATTGTGGTAGCTTCTTTTGACAATGTGTGAAAATTTAACTGACTGCAGTTTAAGATTGAAAGTGTAAACCATACCATTCGCAAGAGTTGTGTTTTACAATACAGGCCTACTATACAACACACACGACTGTATGAATTGTAGATTAAAACTGATGAGGCGTATAAACTCTGTGTTTGGCTGGGGCAGAAAGAGGTCTGACCTGCAAGTAATCTGTTGCCAGCTGTACATCCCAACTGCAGCTTTTAATATGGGAAAATGTTTAAGGCAATTTAAATGTTCCCTCAAGCAAAGGATCCAGTTTAGTAGACCACAGACTTTCTGACCAAACAGCCTACAGTATTTCTTAGGTTTACTTTAAGTATAGCATGTTATGGAACATAATTTGCTCCAAAAGTACAAATGAAGTTTGAAAGGGGCCTTCAGAAGTACTGTTTCCATAAGGTCACCTAATGGCCAAGCATCTAATGCTATTCACAGAATTCAAATCTTAACAATATATTGCAGTCGCATATTATCAAAAAAAAAAAAAAAAAAAAAAAACTTTAGATTTTTTCCAGTGTCTTGACACAATCTCACATTACCTCAGTTTTATCTGGATTAAGCTTTAGTGCAGCAACCTTAGTCTAGGCCTCATTATTAGTTAGATATTAAATGTAAAAGAGGGTAGTCAAACCAGTTCAGGTCTGCAGCTCTGGTTAGGAGGAACATGCTGGTAACTGAACAATCAGGGACGTGATATATATATATATATATATATATATATATATATATTTTTTCCTCATAGTCATTTATATAGTAATGACTTTAGAAGTTGCTAAAGCAA
The DNA here is from genome assembly GCF_009769625.2 of Cygnus olor. Taxonomy (NCBI): domain Eukaryota; kingdom Metazoa; phylum Chordata; class Aves; order Anseriformes; family Anatidae; genus Cygnus; species Cygnus olor. Next base: position 22,147,038 of record NC_049169.1, on the reverse strand, counting down.
ACTCTGAGTATTCAATTTTTTTCATTGACAATGAAGAATATTAATTAATCTGGGAAAAATATTTGTATTTTGGGACATTATAGTTTGAATAACATTAGAACATTTGAGAAATATGGAGGCTTACAACAGGTCGACCTCCTAATCTAATTTTCATAATGACCAATTTGACTAGCATAAATGAATGCAACAACTAGTTCAGATTTCATTAGCCAAAGGCTCTATTGCACCGTTCTTGTCATAAAAATAAGTTTCATTGTTATATTATAGTCCATTCATCTTCCCATCTGAATGTCAAGGAACATACTTTGTCATAAATATATGAACATATTGAAAAAAGTGGATGAACACGGGTACTTGCTAAGCATTCATAACTGTTTCATTTCACTTCTTGCTTAGCAATCCTTAAAGATGTTGGATATAAATATTTTTTTAAAAAATCAAACATCGTTTGGTGCCTGAGTTAACAGCAAGAGTCCAAGATTTTTGCCAGCTATGAGTAACTTTGCAGGCAGTGGAACTCATTTCTAGCTTCACAGTCTGATCCAATTAAAGTTGGGTGGGGATGTAAATAAATTCCATATTCTAGATAACTGCTTTTCTGTTTGTTTACTAATTGTGGTTACAGGTCAAGGTATACTACCCAGAGATAAATCTGCCACTGGAGAGCACTGGCAAATGAACTAATCTAGTGTCTGTGTAAACTCAACACTCCGTGCCTTTGCACGCAATTTGTGTCCGTTGTCATAGCAGTGTGTATTGCTCCTTCTTGCTACAGCTGCAAAGCCAGCATACTGGTATTAGGCGGAGTTCTATGTACAACACCTTGGTAACATGTCCTGATTCAAAACAGTATCTTTTGGAATACATTATAATATGGAGTACGTATGATAATGCATTTTGAATACATTATAATAATAATACCTTTTATTCCCAGTCTCTACAAATAAGATTTCCCCTCTCCTGTAAAGCTTGAGACTTATATCCTGTCTGTCATATATGACTGTGCCATCTTACTTCTTCAACGTAAGAAATTGGGAGCAATAGCATATATAAGATACTTCAATGAAGTGATAAACACATCAGGTGCAGTTAATACCATTTAGCCCACTTTGGTGATCACAGACTGGCAATTAATGTTGAGCACAGGACCAAAATTAGATATCTGCCTATGAAAACATTCTTCCAAACATGCGCACCTGCCCCTGCCTGATGGCAAAATGCCATTCTCTGGACACATTCTTATAGCAGTTTGATGTAGAAGGGTATCCCCTGTAACATTTCCAGCCTCCCAAACACTGTACTTTGGGATGCACCCTGATTTCTCAAGCCATTTTGTCTGAAGAAGACATGACTAGAAAAGTCCTCTGTGAGAATATGAAAAAGGCTTCTGCATTCACCAGGCAAGATTGTTAAATAGTCTTTTTTATCAAATTACAGAGCTGCGCTTCACCTAGACAGTGTAGTTAATAAGCCCCCTTTTGCTTGTCAGCTTGCACTCGAATGCATAGAAAAGAAGATTAGAATTGCTGATTCCAGCAGCAATCTGCAGTTAGATTGGTTTAAACCAGTAGTGAAGTTACCCTCTGCATGAAGATGGCAGAAGCACACAATGTTTATCATTAGATCTGCTAGGAGGAAATGGAGAACCATTCAGTGGAAGACAAGGCATAGACACCCGTACAGTACTCTGTGCAAGTGCAGATTGGGTTTACAACACAAGAACACCTAATGTTATGCAAAGCATCAGAGCTCGCTGGTTGGGCACCTGTATGTTCTGCCATTTTTCGTTGCCCAGTGTCAAAAAAAAGCATGAGGATGTGAACAACTTAGAAAGGTGATGGATCTTAGCAGCTGGCACAGGAAGCACAAAGATGGAATTTCCAGTGAGATATTACAGGACCTGCAGCTCTCAGGAGCTGCATATTTTCGAACACCAGCTACCAGAGCACTGTAATGTCTGAGGAAGGGCTGAGACAGTTGTCATAATTTGAAGCCATGTCCAACTGCCTGGAATCGTACTTCTCTCTGCTGATCGTCTGTGCATAGCTGTTCGTGCAATGACCAGGGCCTCCAGGCTTTTTAAATCAAGCTGCCAGCATTAGAGCTATCTTTGTGCTGAAAAACAGAAGTGATTTTGTCACAGGGAGCACAATATACTGAGGGTCATCAGTGCCCCAGTACAAAGGAAACGTAGCCAAGCTCATTTTAAACTAGGTAGCTCATGTTACTTTATATGTCTTAGTTGCAGTGGCACGTTCAGGCTAGGTTAACTTGCCACTCTGTGGGATAAATAGTGCTAAGACTGAAATGACTTCTTGTTCTGCCAGGTTGCTCGCCTTATCCCAGCAACCTATTCTACACAATATTAACCAGAGTTAAGAGTGAAGTTAGGCTAAGGGAAGAAGATCATATGCACCTTTGACACTATGAAAGGAGATTAGTAACAGGAAGATCCCAAACAGCTTTTTAGTTTGGAATATTTTGTGGAGAGTCTGAAACAGTTCACTTTAGAAAGTTGGAAGAAGTTGGAGAAGGACTTTACACACATGCTAGGTATGGAATTGTTTAAATGACTTCAAACTGAACCTCAGTAATTTCTGGTTTCAACGGGGGTTCATAGTATATGGTTTGGTAATACTTTGCTTTTCTTGCCAGTATATTATTTAGTGGGCAACTATGAGCTGCAGAGGACTGGGGCTGGTTGCATTCACACTCACTGTCCTGGTTGCAAAGAAAGAGCTGGTGCCCCTTCTCCGGGGCTGCGCTTCCAAGGGTGCTGCACAACACCACCACCAAGTGGTCTTTGCAGCACAGTACAGTAGCACGCCAGACCCTGCATCTGTTTTGAAATGGGAATGGTGATGCTGTTTTCCAGTGTTATAAAAATGAAATGTCTCTTCGACATCAGATGAGTCTTCACCGTTAGAGAGTGTTTGTGTTTAGCTCTTCCCTCTCATATTTCATATTTCACAATCATTGCTCTTTCTTCAGACATGCCAGTAAGCTTATTTCTCAGAAGTAGGAAACTTGTAATTTAACTACCTTCACAGAAAAGTTTGTTACATTTATACAGATGCTTTCTTTAATAATTGATGTAGATAACAGAGGAACAAGAACAAATTTCCTTGCTTAAAGTTATGAATATATAAATATAGTGCTGAAAATGCAGTCTCAAAGGATTGCAGCCTGCATTTTTCACTACTGACCATTCCACAATTTCCTGCAGAGAACTGTGGTTTGAACATTTATCAAAGTTTCTTCTATAGGGGCCTATCCACTAGTGGCCTATAGAGTATTCTGCTCTTGCTCTTTGCATTTGGAGGGGATTTAGATGCATTTTTGCTGCTTAGTGTTGGAATTTTTAGTAGTTCTATTTTCCTTTTTTTTTTTTTACTTTGTCTCCCATGGTACTCTCTTTTTGCCCTTTGAAATGTATAGTACTGAGCAAGGTAATTTAGAACATTTCAGATCAGGGTTTTAAATAAATTCCCAATACTTATTAATGTGACTCCCCTTTCCAAAACTTCCTATCATCTGTCTTTCCATGGGGGCAGAGTAATTTAAAAGCATCTATATAGCAACGTTTTCTTGGGCCACTTCAGAGTCTGTATGTGTCCATAGGGATCTAGGACTTGATGTGATCCTACATAGCCCAGATGTTTTCTTGGAAGCTAGCTCAAATCTATTATTTAACAGCACTCAGGAGACGGGAAAGTAGCCACCATTTTCAGTGTAGGTTACTTTGTCCTCCTGATGGTTCACTGATTTGATCTTAATGTTAAGCATCTGCAGCACATGGTAAAAAATGATATATATATCATATATATATACACATTGTTAACCTTTTTCTTGGATTGCATCTCCTCCCTACCCTTTAAGGAGCTCTACTTCCTTATATATGAACAACATATCCTTTTATGCAAACTAAAAGTGCTGAATTTAGCAGATGCATGTGATAGTGCAGAATAAAGTAGATCAAATAGCCTAAAAGCATCTCAGAGTTCAGTATGTCTCCACCTGGACATCACAGTAACACCTAAGGGTAAGCAGTTAGAAGGCATTGTTTTGATCAGATGCTGAGCTAAGGAGGTGAAATATATGCCAGCTGTTTGCATAGTTTGCCTGAGTCACTCCAACGGAGATTTCATGGCTTTTGTAGGCTCCAGTGTTTTATCATCCTAGTTAGACAGTTGTGCCAACTTCAGTCCAACAAAAATGAATTTTGCATTGTTCTTGTCATCTTCTCTGCTAAAAGCTGTTTTCCATACTGGAAGATTATCATACACACTCCGTTAGATTTCTCTTTCTCATATTTAACTGTACCAATTCCTTCAAGATCTAAGTATCTTGTTCTTTTTTGGACGCTTTCCAACTTTATTTTTGTCAGCATGGGTACCTATAATGGGAGACTATCTATAAATATGTTTACACTATATATACACACATATATATAGTGTTTGAGTCTGCCCTTTTTAACATATCACTGTTAGAGTTGCAACATAGAGTCTGTGTGAGATTATAAATATAGTTACTTAATGTAATTCTTGATGTGATTCTTCTAATATTTCAAGTTCTTTTTCTTTATTTTTGCCTTAAGTAAACAGTGAACGATTTTTTTTTCCTTAGTTGGGCAAGAGCAGTGACTTAAGTATATAGCAGAAGCATGTATGCCCTGCCTTGTATTAGGCATTGTATGAAGACGGAACAAAGATATATCATTCTTGCACCCACAACTTACAATCTAAATATGAAGAAGATAAATTCCAGTTAAGCAATGACAGTAATTGTCAGTAGCAGTCAGAAATTGCGGTAAACAAAAGACAGAAAAGGAGGGAATGAGGGTTATAATCTCTGCAAATAGGGACTACTTTTGAAAAGTTCTGACTGCTTAATGATTCACACTACATAAACCTCAGCAAAGGTGACCAGATTATTATAGTTGTTAAGCATGCAGCAGGAGCAGTGCAAGTTTAGGGCTTGCAAACACATCCACTTGACCGGGGCATCTGAATGAGAGTTGAGCTCTCTTCAGCATAGTCATAAATACACAATTTCCTACAGTTTAATACTCATAGTTACACGGAAAGCTTTCTGTGTGTTTTTTATGAAATAAAGGAATTATTGATGGCAATCTTGCAGTTGCATTATCATTATGATATTAATTTATATTCAGTTATACAATTGTTATGATATTAAAAACTGGACAAGCCGCTTCTTTTGCCAATTTACAGGATAAAATCAAGACTAAATGAACTGAAAAGATTTTGTTGTGGAGCACATTTCTCACACCTTCCAGGAAGCTATGTGAAAAATAACAGCTTTCTGAGGACTGTGTCCATTGCTTTCCAGTTCAAAACAACCAAGACTAGATGTGGCACTTTTCAGATGCCACATTCTGCATAGATATGTTTTGTATTTCAAAGAAATCACCTCTAAACTGTCAAGAAGAATAGATGCAATATACTTCAAAAGCAAATTTGTTGAGCAAACACTTATTTCCCAAAAGTTACTGTAAAATATTGAGTGATTCATGACATATTTCTGTTAGTATGCGAGAATGTAGGGCAGCTTTTTCAAATACATTTGAAAAAGTAAATTTGATTTCAAATAGGCATTTAATGAAAAAAAAAGAAAAAGAAAAAAGAAAAAAAAAAGGCAAGTAAGTTCAGAAAGAGGGGATTAATGACAAGATTCATTTCAAGGTATGCCATAGATTGAGGTGGAATGAAATTTGCCTAAATCTGACCCCTTCCCAGGAACATGGCACCAGACATTTTTAGTACAATGCCTGTTAACTTCTTTTGGTAAGCTTTTGCAGTTCTCTCTGCTGTTTATCTGTAATAAAATCATTTTTCTTTTCTTCTTTTATTTTTGATGATAAGGAACATCATAATGATACAACCCATCTGCTTCTCCTGCCCACTCAGCCAGTGGTACTGTTTGATTATATGTGTAATGTCTAATTAGAATTTTGTGCCTGTCTTAAGCACAATCACAAGTGAAACAGGCAGGCAGGAATATAATTTGAGTCCCACAAGGTGATTCCATGCATCACTTAAGCAAAGAAGAAGGAAGACTGATTAAGAATGAGATCTGCACATCTATTCTTTTATTAGAAAGTCAGAATGACCACAAAAATTACAATCATTCTCTAAAAGCCGTCATTATATTTAACTGAGAGAATTGGGGAGCTTGCCAGGTTTAATCTTTTAATCTTTTTAATTTTAAAATACAGCTTTTCCTTGCACACAAACCTTTATTGTTCTTAATTCAGCTAAATCACTCATATTCATAACTAAACAAATATTAAGCATGATGCCTTTTGTGTGAATACCAAAGATTTTGATTTTTTTTTTGTGTTGGGTTTTGTTTGTTTGTTTGTTTGTTGTTTTTTTCTTTTTTCTTTTCCCTCCAAGGGACTATCTATCTGTTCATGAATCCTGTTTCTTGAATGGCAAGAAGCTTTGTTAAATCCATGCAGCCATACAAAATACAGCCCTTTTTCATATTTTCTAGCTGATAATTTCTGAAGAGTTTGACTCATGTATAGTAGGTGATATATCATCAGATATAGGTTTGATAAATACGAACTGTAAGGCTTTATTTATCCTTATAGACATCTATTACAGACGTCTATTATAACCTTCCCATTACCGTACTATCATAAAAGAGTCCTTGTTACTACAAGATCAACTATTTCGACTGACCCTGATGAGCAGCAAGGTTCAGCTGATCACCAGTAATTCACCAAGCCGCAACATCTCAGCCATCTCAGTCAGCAGTCTCTGGTTGCCTGAAAGGTAGCCTGGTGGGAGATCAAGTGGCTCAAAACTTTCTGGGAAACAGGTCTTGTTAGTTTCTAAATCCCTAGCCAACTATGGGAAGCTAGGCAATGTCTAGTTGACCCTTACTCCTGGAAGAGAGTGACAGAAAAACAACAGGACAGACTCGGTGTAGTGTGAGAATATGAAAATATTGGGAAATAAATTTTCAGTGTTTACAAACTTGCATCCTGTTGTCATATTCCTGGTATTCAGAAACCTGTAAATATGTCTACATGTTGGAAAAGACAACAGACAATTCTTACTTCAGCTATTTCCTGGACTTTGTTGAAAATGGAAAGACTGGTTCGAAACAATAGCTGTGACAAGGCAAATAAACATGTTCATGTCTGGTACAGCTTTCTATTTGTTCAACGTGATGCTGTGGTAGTATTCAGTAGTTATCACAGGTGACCTGGTTCTCCGTTATATGTTTAAATCCCTGTTTATAAAGCGCAACTGTTTTAATTTGGCGATAGTTAAAACCCACTTTCAAGCATATAAAATGATGTTTTAATGGACGGAAGCAAAGGCATGATTGTAAGGATGTGTAGTAACTGTAGTTTTAATACTTGTGCTCAAGATGGCAGTATGAAAGCAGGAAACAAATGCTTCTGTAGGGACTTGCCAAAGCTGTTTTGGATCTTCCCTGTTCTTGATTCTGTTGCATTCTTAATAAGTCTGAACAGTTTAAACCACGTCAAAATTAAAATTCAGAATGCTTGGCAATGAGAAACATCCAAAGAACAAATATTCAAGACAGGTTAAAAATCATTAAAACATACAATATTAACAATAGAGTATTGATGGAGTAATGCACTTTTTGACAGAAATTCGCTGACAGAATGAACAGTTTCAAAACACCAAATCATAAAAATAATAGCATTCAACTAAATCTTGGTGAACTCCTAGCAAATACTGAAGCTTCAGTGAATGCAATTGCAATGGGTTCTTCTACCATCAAAATGACAGCTATGATATTTAAAGGAAAATCTTGGTTCTCATTCTAAGTGACATTTTTTTTCCTACATTTTAATGTATTACCCATCACAGATGTCCCCCTTCTATCCTTTTGCCTCTCTGCCTTGTATCTCCTTCATGCATGCATACACGTACGTCCTTCTGTCAATGCACGTGCAGTATCTCATGTAATTGTTTTTGTCCCTAATAAATGTCTGATGTGTTTAACTACAACATAATGTATCCTTTGTCTATAGAGCTGAAAATAATTTAATTTTTGTCTCATGGAGCAACACAGTTTGATGCTGAGAAGCTTTGATACTATTAAACACAGATTGTGTTTTAGTGTTTGTGTCAGGTATCAATTGTGAAGTTATTTTATTGTGTTTTATAATACAGAAGTAATGACTGCATAATAGGCTCTAAACGAAGGTAAAACAAAAGTTCACAGTAAATTGGTGACCAACATTAGGAAGTACTAGTGTGGTGAGAAGATATCCATCTGGAGCCAAACAAATTCTTACAAAGACCTTCCCAAAAGAAATTCCTGTAAGAACACAGTGTTTCCACACAACTAGAAAACGAGATGTGTTAACTTTTTGTGACAATATAGCAATATTAAAGTAGCAATGCTTAAATATTCCAGGCCTCATTTATATCTCTAAATCTTCCATCAGCATGTTTTCTGTGACTGCAAACTAAAACAATGTGTGAGAGAAGGAGAAAGGCGTCTGGTATTACAGGTTATGCTAAATCATCTTTCAGCCCTTCTGCCTAATAAGAGGCTTTTTTGTTATGTTTAGAGAAGAGTGTGGTGACTGAGAGAAGAGTACAGGCAGCCAATGGATATGAGAAGTGAAAAAAAAAAAAAAAAAAAAAAAAACTTGGCTCAAATTCTACTATAAGTTCCTGGTGCGTGACTGGAAGAAGCAGTTGAATCATTACCTTGTCTTTGCATGTGGCTGGAAAATACCATGGTGGTGTGAATCATCACCGTCCTGTAACTTCTCTTTCTTACCGTAAACAGACAGTGTCTGGAAAAGTACTGTAGAACAAATGTTACAACTCTTTTGTAATTCTGGTTTAGGAAGAGATGCTACTAACAAACATCAGGAGAGTTAGTCCTCTGTTTGCATCTCTGGAGCTGGGGTAAGCTTTTGTACAGAAATCCTCTTGAGAGCTAAGCATTGATGTCAGAGCCAAGATTTCCAAAAATTGGGTTTGCCTGCGTGTTATTTGCCTGTATATCATCTGTTAGGAGGTTAGAGCATGAGAGTGTACCTTTCCCCTTAAAAATGGATGGCTCCTAAGTTGGTCAAAGGGAGAGCTCTTAGAAAGGGGGTAAATGGAGCAGAGTTTACTATATTCCTAAAGTCTTGGAAAGCATGAAGATGGAATAATATTCTGGATTTTGATAGCAATTTCAAGTTTAAAACTCTCTCCAGTTTTACAAAGTAGGGTATACCAAAAAAGTAAACAAGTCACCATAGGAAAACGCCCAGAGTCTGGGTCAGTGTTTTTGTTTGTCATGAAATGGGAGAATGATCTGCAAAACCCGCATCATCTACCATCATTTAACAATGAGGATACACTATGGTAATCTTTACTCCTTATTAATAGAAGTTATGGGAAAGAAAGGGAGATGTTTGTAGACTTACTTGGGTTTCTTACTCCTAGTCTGCAGCAGCACTTCCAAAGAGTTACATGTAGCCATCTGGTTACCATCTGGGGCTTATCAAACAGCATGGGACATTTCCAAGTAGTACGCTGCCAAAAAACTGAGCATCCACAGCTTGTGTATAAGAGTACCTGAAGGAAATATGCCTACTATATAATGGAAGCCATGTGTAATGAGCATATGATCCACTCTGGCTCTTCGTGTAATACTTTCTTTGAGTATCTGAGGCCAAATTCATTTAGATGACAGTAGACATAACTCCTCTGACTTATTCCAGACTGAGTCTGGCCTTTGCTTTCTGAGCTATAATCATGCTAGCTGAAATTGCACTTTCTGGCATCAGTGAGGTAAGGCTACTTTTGTAGGACTCAGTAAATACCAAGGGTTTAAACCTCAGTTGAAGGCAGCTATACAGGGTGAGCATGGCTTCATGGATGTTCCACCGAAGGAACAATGCACCTTGTAACTCCTCCACGTCTTTGCTCTGCAGCAGTGCCTACTCCTTGGGCATCTTTGGATCTGTAGAACAGCCAGAGGAGAGTTACACCCCTAAAATCCATTTCCTAGACATATATCTATTTCAACATCTGAATACAGCAGGAGTGCAGTAAGCCCATCATGATCACCTGAGTTTACAGATAAAAGAATGATTGCATCCCTTTGCACCTGCCGTGCTTGGGCAATGGGTCATCTCTTCAGATGTAACAGAAAGTAAAAATCTTCTGTGTTTCTATTCCTCCTATCTCTTGCTGGAAGTACTATTCTAGGACACACATGGAGACACACACACACACACACCAAAAAGAAAAAAAAGTGATTAAATGAAATAAATCAGATGCCTTGGTTTTGATACTTTCTGTCCTTTCTCCACATAACATTTGGGAATTCCCTGAAACACACTCCAGTGCTATTAATATACTGTTGGAGAGAGCGTATGGACTGCTTCTTCCAGTTGCATAAACTGGTGTAGTTTCATGGAAGTTAATGAACTCCCTCATTGCACCTAGCTGAGGATTTAGCCCAAGGCCCACTATGACTTCTAGTAGATTTCCTACAAAACAGTTATGTTACTACCCCTTCCTGAGATCAAGCTGAAAGTGCCTGTAGAAATGGCCCAGTTCATGACTTGTGCTCTTCCTTCAGGATATTTGTAGCATTCATATCACTCCTCTGAAAGATTTTATAATCCTATGCTTCTGTTTGTCATCAGCTGTAGAAAGCATAACTCACGGGAGGAAGGAGGACAAAATATTTGTCTCTCTACAAGCAAAAGTTTAACAAGTTGTCTGGAGTAGAGGTAGGCAAACTGATACAGATTAAAAAAAAAATAGCAATTTCATTTTAGGTCATTCAAGCCTGGTGTTTTGCTAAAGATAAAAAGTTAAATATGTACCAGAACATTTCAGGAGAGTTTTGTACAGAACAGTGAAGTTCTCTGTCCTCCTGATTTTCAGTTTGGACTAAAATCAGAAATTCCAATATGTTTCAGGAAAGTGGACACGTCCGCTTATCATATTTAAGGTTGAAATTGAAGATAATTAATAGCCTTCTAGCAAAATAGGAGACAGGTTGACGGGACACCCCTGGAAAAAAAAAGTATAGATGAGTTCTGCTCTGAAAAAAATATCAAATCTGAGGTAAGTATATGGAAATTTCTTTCCTCTCCCTTGCCAAAGGAGATGCAGGTCGTCAGGATACAATAAAGGAGAGGGTTAGGGAATTAGGGTATAAAAGGAGTTAGAATAATGGAAGTGATCCAAGTAATTGCCCTGTAGGAAAACACACAGTGCTCTTCTGGTGTCTATCATGGCTGAAAAATGATAAGGTAATAAGAGATCTGGAATTTGGCAATAGGGTAGGTGACATTGGTATGCAAAGTAATTATGCCTTTACAAAAAAAAAATAATTGCATGCTTGCCTACTTAAGACAAACAGTAATTGTTACAACCTAGGTTCAGTTTACAGCTAAAAAAAAACATTGAACTACCATTAAAAAAAATCATGGAAATTGGAACTTTAAATTTGTTATATTAAATGAAAGTAAAAATCTTTATACAAACAAACTTTGTGCCAAAAAATGTAGTCCAACACAGTCAAATTGTCTCATTGATTTATGAAAGATTTTTCAATTTAAATAAATGTCTCACTCACTGTTTTAAAAATGTATGTTTAAATTAGCAGAACATTCTAGAATGTTTTGCTTCTTATTCTGTCTCTGGCTTTTATCCCTTCCAGGTAACATGCTTAAAGCCCCCAGTTCTGTTTTTTTGGAATATTCCCACCTTCTCAATCACAACTTTGCTTCACGAGTAGGACTGAGTTACTGAAGTTAGCGGTGTTAAGACAGGGTCCTGGTTTTGACTGATCACAGCTGAAAAACATCCAACTGCTAAGTTTCAGTGAGCTGACAGTATTGACCTAGGCAAAATCTTGTAAAAGAATGAAGTCAGAGGCATGGAAGCTTAACAGGAGAATTTTTTTTTCTTTAAAGCTGGGAAGTTGTAAGAAATCTGTAGTGGTGGCCATGCCTTCAGTGGGTAAAACCTTAAGATTTGCCAAGACAATCAAGATTACTGGATGTGGAGGTCTCAGCGTCTATATTGTCCTTGTGTGGAAACTTCATGTGGCTGTTAACGCATGAAGTATCAATTGACAAAACTCATTAGAGAAGAGCTGAGTGCTTGAGTGTAGGCAGTGATCAACACAATGTAAGTAGGACCTTGAGTATTTGAGGGAAAACAGCCAGAAGCACAAAAAACTTCAGACTTGCACACATGCATTGGGCAAAATCTGAAGAACAGACATAAATGAAGAGTGTAAGTAAAGTACACCATGAGGACAGAGGGAGATGAGGACAGAGTAAGAAGGGTTGCAACACTCACTTGCTGCAATACAAAATGAATAAAAAAGCAAAATGGTAATGAAGAAAATAGTTTTTTTCACTAAGGAAAAAAAAAAAAAAAGCCAGGACTGAGAGACCAAGAGAAATATAAATGGTTTTCAAGATGTTGAGAAGGAGAAGGAAACATTACTCTCAGACAGAAAGAAGAGAATAAACGGTTGAAGATTCTCAAAAGCCTAGTGAAGAGGCAGGATCTCATTACCCAAGAGTCCTGGCTAAGAAACTGTAGACTTATTATTTGAGCAAATCCAGTAGAAAAAGTGTTACTTGTCAGGATGTATTTAATACAAGAATTAGATGAGACTGTAAGGTTAAAGAGACTTCTGATAAGAGCCAGAAGATTTAACTGATTTCCTGCTGGGACAAGTGACACAAGTGTCCCATTGGTTGAGCCTCCTGGTTGAAGAATACATTCAGTCGCTTAAAAACTCATGATATCTGAAGTTTTTCAAGTCCTTAGGGGAAAAAAAAAAAAAAAGAAAAAAAGAAAAAAAAAAAGCATGACAAGATCAGGAAGCAAAAGGATAACGTAAGATAGTGAGTGCTATTTTAGGGAGGTATTAGAAGAAAGAATAGAGTCCAAAAGGAATGCAGAAGTGTACTGACAGAGGGAAAGGAATGAGGATAAAATTGTCTTCAAACACAGGAAATACAGGGGTAAAGTGAGAATGAAGCTGAATAAAACCTGGCGGAAGACAAGAAAATAAAGAGACCAGGCTTTTTGAGTCATATACATGGAAAATCTCTGGAAAAAAAAAAAAAGAGAGAGAGAAAAGAAAAAAAGAGAAACCACTAAGTAATGATAGTCTCAGTTTCTCTGAAAACTAAATTAACTGTTGTCTTCTCAGTTTTCATTAATAACCATAGCTCAGGATGCAAAGTGAAAAGCATAATATCTAGTAGGAGAAAGAACAGAAAGGCATAGGGACCTTTTTCTGGAATGTTGTTAGTAATGCAAAATTGAGAAGCATCTGCAATACAGAGAAGCATCACGCTATCATACAGTACCTCATAACCTTGGAGACTGTCATAACAGTAATTGTATAGCTGTTGGTTCTTCAACAGGGTGCAGTTACAGAGCAATAACAAAAAATCTATGCTATAAGTGATAAGAACTGTGTGACTGGGAGGAAATGAACTAGGATGTCCAGCTGATTAGATGAGGGCTCTGAGTTGTTAACACAGAGCAAAGAACATAACGAGACATAACAAGTATTTCCAGCAAGTTAAATAGAAAAGTGTTAATGTCATGTAAATGTCATGACTTTGAGTACTGTGTACAGTACTGATCATCTGTGTTTCACCATGACCATCTATATGTGCCTGTGTGCGTTGGTCTGCTAAGACTAGTGAAGGATGAACTAAATCATACCTGTTTTTAGGTAGTATTTGAATTTAATTGTGTTATGTAACTATTCAAAAGCACTAGAGTGAAAGTAACCTCTCAAATTCCTTTCTATTTTTATTTTCTAACAAAATGTAAGTTAGCTGTCTGACAGCAGTTACAGAACTGATGCTGCGGCTTCCCAGTTCTTCTGTTAGGGAATTTTCGAAGTGTTGAAGTATTCTGATACAACTAAAAAAAACAAACCTAGTTTAAACTAAGTGTACTGTACCACCACAGTAAACTAAGCTCATTCAACCTAAATATTAACTTATTCTGTCATTCATCACTGCAATATTGTCTATTTAGTTGTTTCACACCTTCCTTTTAAGATCTGTTTTTCTTCACATAGCCAGTCTACAAGCCTCACTTTCCAGAATTGATATCTCTTGCTATCTTTAGATACCTTTTTAATATCTTTAGATATCAAGAGCATGACTATGTAGGGAAGTTGACCTCTACTGATGGTAGATCTAAAACTAAGAGTCTTGATTTGAGGATTTTCAAGAAGTAACTCAATCTTCAACCACACCAGATCAAAACATAAACCTGATTCCTTTTGCTTAGCTTTCTGGTTACAAATAAAGAAAAAACTAAATAAAATTACAAATTAGTGGAGGTAACACTACAGCAACTGTTACGTTAATATTTTAGGCATGTGGATACAGCTGTGAAAATGTGAAACAATTACAATGCTAAATTACATCTTAGTGCTGTAAGAATTGCAGCGTATTTGGTGCTATAAGACTCTCAACCTGTTTTTGCATAGGTCCCAGTCTTCATATCCCCATGTAATATCGTCAGTCAAAACATTTCACTTGCTAAAGGGTTTCATTTCAATCACTGGCTTATTATTAATAACATATTACATTCTGATAGGCTTCAATAGATCTTTAAAAGCTTCAGTTCAGCCAGAAGAAACATTCAGATTCTCAAGACTATGAAATTCCTTGACTGTGCAGTTTTCCTCTTCTGCTGCCATTAGCTGAACTCTTCTTATTGCCCTCTTCTCCATTAAAATCATTGCTCAGCTGCTGTTATGTCTTTGTTGCTATGCTAACTCTTCCTGTTTGTACTACAAAGGTGACGTCTCTCCAATCTACTGATCAGGATGATACCGGGGAGAATAGATCAGAGCTATAAACTTGATTTTTTTCAGAGTATTTGCTGAAGGACTCGTGTTTCTCACCTTTCCAGTCTGACCTTCATTTTAAACTTGGAGATGTGTAATGATGAACCTCTGCAAAGGATGAAAGAAGGGCTGCTTACTGTTGTTAGCATTTGCTTGACTGGTAACAGATGTTCATGACAGAGACAACTTTTTCTAAAGTGTTTGCTGTTTCTTTTTTCAGGTTTAATGTACAAGGGAAGGAGATTATTAATATTCTGATCGGGTACCATACTTTCCATGAAACCATTTTTCTCTCTCTTCATGGGAGCCAATCCTGACACATTTTCACAACGTTATCAATTTAAAAGTAACTTCCATTCATATTATTTCAAAATCAAGAATAATCCAAGGAAGCATTACTAGAATCAATATCAGATGTCTTATAATTCTTTCTCTGTGGCCTGTGTCAGTTTAAGTGTTACATTCTATTCAGCAACAAGAAAAAGAAAAGTGATTTGTGATTTTTCAGGCTGTCAAGGACACAGCACTTCCACTGAGTGATCTTTCCTCTCATCCCTGTAGAAATCCCTGCACCTGTGCTTGAAGTCTTCGAGGTCTCAACTAATGAAGTAGGATCTATTTATAACTCTTCAAATCTCCAACAGTTTTTGATGAAATACAGTCAGTCCTAAAAGCATCCGTGCCACACAGGTAGTTTCTCAGACTGGAACTTCAGACCAGCTCACAGAAGAAAGACAAACTGGCCTTTCTTGCCTTCTCCTCCTTACGTCAGATGTCGTCTACCAAAAGCCAGTTTCATTTATTCACTTTAAAAAGAAAGGAATCTGAACCATAATGTCAACTGAAAACTTGGTAATAACTGCATCAAGTTACTCCTGATCAGCTTTCTGTGGCCTTATAACTTCTGCTCAGCTGGTGCAGAGACTGTCAGCCTACACTTAGAAAACGGCACATGAAGTCATACAGCTTCAGCTGCGTCCACACAGTTACCTCAGCTCTCAGATCATCACAGTAAGCTGTTGAAACACAGTAATTTGACTGCAAGCCCGTGTTCTAAACTTTTATACTTCAGTCAGTTTTCCTCCCTTCTGGGGGATCTGTAACAAGTGACACCTTTTTAGAAGATTTGGGCTGAATAGTGCAAGTCTGAATGCGTGATGCTGTGGCCCACGATCTCTGACAAAGAGTAGATTGTCATGGTTGGGAAGTTTCCTCTATGGGCATACTCACCTCTTTTCCTTTGTCGGTCATCGATAATTTCAGTCACATAAATCAATTAAATGACCCTACAATCAAAAATACAATTTTCCAGCAGTGGGCTTGAAGGCATTTGATAGTATAGAATAAGTTAGACTGTTGCTATCGAAATCCCCTGAAGAGGCCAGATCCAGGCAGACTAGACCTGATCAGCTTTAACGTGGGAATGCTTTCTGTGGGTGAAGGAGGGAAGAGAGAAGGGAAGCAATGAAGAAGAGCTAGCTTCTGGAACGATCTACCCTCTTGGGTAGTTATCAGACAGCTAGCAGGAATCTAGTGTGTCTGAAAGGAGGATTCCTGGGAAGTATATCTTGCTTTAGAAAATGGAAGATTGGAGCTCCCATTTTCTCTCCAAAATAGGAGAAGAATATGGGATAATTTCCTGGGCCTCCAGCTGTGACATTTTAGTATGCAATTTTCCTCAAATAAAATTGTCTGAAAACAAACAAAAAAAAAAAGGATCTTTGCAATTTCTCTGGCTCTGTGCACAACTCTAGAGAAACATGCAGTTGTCTTACTGTTTCCTCCAAATAATATACTCCATGTATCCACCTCAGCAGCTCTGCTCATAGCACACTCTGGCACCGGCCTGTTACTGTGCTGCAGAAGGACTGAAAGGGTCTATTTTAAAGGGCATAAGCTTCAAGACTCAGCCCTGCTTTCACTGAGTCTTTGATTTCAAACGAGGGAGAAAGAGCTACTGTGTAGGCATGAAAATGGAGAGCCAGAAACAGCCACCTGCTATAGAGAGAGAGAATCCCACATGATGGTGGTAGCAGCTACACTGCTGTGTATTATGCCTCACATACAGTGCCAATGGGCAGTCTATGACCCCTGTGATACATCTGTCCCATATTCCCTGATTGAAGAGAGGACAGAAGGCTAAGAAGTAAGAAGCTTATTTTAGCTGACTGGGTTGCTAGAACACAAGCATAATTGACAGTTTTGCTGATATAGCAGACTTAAACTTATTATTTGGCTTATGCAACAAGAAAAACAAGAGGGAGCAATGAAAAACGAGAAGTAGCCAGGCAGACTTTATCTCATGACAAGCTGAAATGACTCATGCTAATTTATATGGTGGCTCTAGTGTTTTGTGTTAAACTTTGTTCTGTAGCTGTTCTCTGTTATCAGTTAAGCCTGCAAAGCCCTTCTGTACAACAGTCACAGAAGCTGGGGCTGGGTTCATCCCAGATCAAGTAACCTGACAAATGTTAAGAGGAGGCATCCCTCGTGGATCTGCGCAGGGCCAGCTCAGGACCAGGCCTGCTCAGACTATTCACTCATGTACTCCACTTCCAGTGCTGCTGACCTGGGAAGCCTCCTAAGACAGACACAGCACCACACCAGATCTGCTCTGAGCATTGCTGGTGTACTGAGTTCAAGCTGGCAGGCCCTCTCACAGTCTGAGGCTGCAGGGCTTTGCCAAAACTACCTTTGATCCAGTAGTATCATCTCTGAGAGGGAGCTAAGCCAGATTTGACCCAAGCGACTCAGATGAGAACTGGCACTACACAGAAAGGAATAGGAGTAAGAGAGACACCCACACCA
Source organism: Cygnus olor (assembly GCF_009769625.2). Lineage (NCBI taxonomy): Eukaryota > Metazoa > Chordata > Aves > Anseriformes > Anatidae > Cygnus > Cygnus olor. Next base: position 22,129,353 of record NC_049169.1, on the reverse strand, counting down.
AGTCTGCATACAGCCAGGTCAGATTTACAAGTCTTATTGGTATGTATCGCATGAAAGCTGACAAAATGCTTCTACTGTGCTTGTGTTAATACAAGCCAAAACCAACCAGCTACACAGAGAGCCAGCTCCATTGTCTTGCATCCACGACAGAGTTAATCTGCAACCTGGATAAACAGCCCATGGATAATTGGGATTGAAACACACGATATATCAGCATTCTCTAGGCATATTTGAGTACTGACACATCATTTATTTCCCATAGACTATGCATGCAAAGCTGAAAACAGAATCTTCAGCGTTCACAGAGAAATGGAAAAGATTCTCCATTTTTATATATACATAATACCTTCATACAGTTTTACCTACACTTACCAAAACAACTAATTAAAAATATGTTTTAGGGAGAATCCTAAATGTACAGATAGAATTGATTTGAGTCCATGTAATTACTAACCTTAGTTCAGAATATAATGTGAACAAGAGGGCAAATAAATTATGAGAGATTTGGTAGTTGACTAAAACCTGTAAAACACAGCATAAGGAGATTCTAAGATCAACCTCCAATGGTTCCACACATACACTTTAAGACCTTTGAATATGAGCATCTCTATATGACCAGGAATTGCTAGGTTCAGTTTCCTTCTCAAGTCTTATCTTAATTGACTCACACTGCAGTGAGTCACCCTGTTTTATTTGAGTTTCAGGGACTTCATAGTTTCCCTCTCCAGGACTATCTCCTAACATTGTCATCTAAAAGCTCTCTTCAAGTTCATAATTTGTAGAGCCTTCTTACTGGGATTGTTGATTCAGCTCAGCTGTGGCTAAAACCCATTTGCCCCTCTAGTTCTCCTTCAGCTTCTCATGTTAATCCAATGACCTCTGCTTTATGAGAAATGAGATAGGTAACTGAGTCCCATTAAAATGAGTACCTTATTGGTATCTATGCTGTGGAGGTAGAAGGGCTTTTACAGATTGGGAGTCTAAATTCTATGTTCTTGTGCCTAATGTTTCATATTGCTTGGCACCTTGTCTAGCTCTGGCACCTTGTGTAGGCGATCTGAAACATTCCTCTACTGACAAGACACTTGGATATAGGTAGAATTTACGCTGTTTAAAAATATCCTTAAGTGCCAGATGCATGAGGATATTTTAGGACCTAACCTCCCACTGATTTCAACAGATCTGGTATTCGCTTCCTACTTAGACAATTAGTCACCTACATATTATGCAGATAGATTTGAATGGCCATGTTTTCCCTCTGTCCTCAGCATATTCCCACACCTGCAAGCGAGGTAAGTTAGAAACACAAATGGGCCGTGCCAGCACAATCTTATTTTATACTGGTAGGTGTGGCTTTCTTTTTGTACTGTCTACATTCTCTTAAAGTAAGGAGAACACATTTGCTCTTTCTAGTATAAAAATAACAGACAGAGAAGTAATAATGTAAATCACTGCAAATAAAAACAGTAAGCTGTTTTTATTTGTAAAAAGCAAAATTCATATTCAGTATGCCAGGAGATCTTTTGTTTAGGAAGGTGAGGATTTAAATATGAAATAATGCATTTTTGTGAGAATATTACTTGTGACTACTACTTTTTAACAGGATCTAGGGAAAAAAAAAAAACCTTTCTTCATGCTGATTCAGCAGCTCTGTAGCATAAAAACATTTCTTATGATGGAAAGCAGACTTCAAAGATAGAAGAAAACATAAGAAAAGAGTAAACAGTGACACCAAATCAAAACTGCAGAATCCATTCTATGAGTCAGCTTTGCATAATGATGGGCATAACAGTTTTTAAGATCAGGTAAGTGGTTAGATAAATGCATCTTTACTGGAAAAGAAATAGAACTCAGTATAATTAGCTGATTTTGAGAAGAGCAAGAGTACTGAACTACCAGATAAGTAACATACAGTTCTTTTTTCCACTGGAGAATATCCTATACTGATCTAGATATCACTCAGATACATTGCCATTTAGATTATTATGCCAGGAATAGTTTTGCTGAGAAATATGTCAACATAAAAACCAAGAGTCCATTACAAGAATTTATGAAGTACTAGGATTTTAGGTTTTAAATGAAATACAAATTTTAGGATTTAAACAGGTAAGGTTAACATCACTCTAATGCCTAGTTTCACTAGTCCAGTACTCATCCCATGTTTCCTCCTTATAAGATTCTCCATCTTTGTGCTTTCTGTCAACACTCTTCCTTTCATCTGAGAAATCTCCATGTTATTATCTGGCCGCTAATGCTCCAAAATAAAATAAAAATTTGCCAAATTAGAGCCTTGAAACTCAGGTTTTCCAGTTTCCTACTACAAACTAATGAACTACCTCTTCTGCACTGAGGCAAATTGTGATTTTCTTTGTCCTCCCATTTACCTGGAGGATCTTCACTTATTTTCCTCACTCTCATTATTTTGTAGTGTGATGTTCTGACATTTCTTTCTGGTTTAGTACAAAAAAATGAAAATGGACCCAAAGTGTCTGAGAAAGATATTCATTACTCAGATAGTAGTTACAAGTATATAACAGAACATGGGCTTCTTCAACCCATCCCCAAACTTCCTATCTCCAAAGCTAAGCCACTGAAAGGAAAAATTTCTCATATCACTTCTTTTCTCCTAGACAATGCAGTCATCACTAAGTAACGATAGTAAGTAACAGTTTGGAATTTCGAACTGAATCCACCTTACTGGTTAAACATATTAAAACTAATTACTTCTTATTTCAGGAGTGCCTCGTGCTGTTTGAACACTAGGCTCAGGATGCTGTTGCTTAAACTTAAGTCACTAAAGATATCCTAAGATAAGCAAGATATCTGCACCATGAAAGGAGACCTACAACTGGAGGCAGCACAGAATACGCACAAACAGCACCAGATGCCTACCTGGGGGGAGTTTTAGTTTATTTGATTTATCATCCACTACATCTTGGGGCACAGTCAGTACTTGGTCCAGTCGTGACCTGTTAATAGACTTTCTGGTGCAAACAAGCAATGTGTGGCATCTTATCTCCCCAGTTCTGGAAGGCTGAGAAGACATCAATTTATTTTTAGTCACGGTTGCTAATGGCCTCAAAAAAACTGCATATGAATGTCTGCAACCATTGACTTGTATCAGAGATGTGCATGCAACAAATTCATAATATGGTAACAGCTAATTTTACTGAGACTGTATTTCTTCAGCTTTACCTGTATCCTCATTGATCTCCAAATACCAAACACTTCTTTTTTTATCTTCAAAAGCTGCAAGGACTCTAAGTCTTATTTTTATAATAAATACAATACCTGAAGTAGGCAAGCAGTGGTTCATGGGCAATGAATCCATTCTGCATTAGCCTGTCAGACTGAAAATAATAGGGATTAGGGATTACAGGTTGAAATCCAAATGTCATACCTATTTACAGGCTCTAATATGTCCAATCTACTATGGGAGAAATAGTATTAGCATGCATAGTCATTTACCCAGCTATCATATCTCCTAGTACAAACCTACATGTGCATAATTAGAATAATTGTCTAGAATGAGTATATGGTGTATAATATGAGTAAAGCTTTTTTGCTGGACAAATCAAATGAACCTATTTTTTTTAGAGGACTCTTTTTTCTGTGCTATCAACACAGTTATTTGGCTGACTTAGCTTATATGTTTGCTGTAGATGACAGGTATCCTTGAATTTCTCAGGACTGTGAATGTATTTTTATGCAGTGTCTCTGCCACAGCCTTTGGCTCTATAGACAAGATCCCACCTAGGAACAACTGCTGTTCTGTACTAGCCATCAGTTCTGAGAACATTGCTTTTTTTCTTAGTTACCGTCATCCTAGAGCTAATTTTTCTTGAACATTATTCTAAGCTGGACAGGTCTCTTTTCTATGGTATTTTGGATAATCGTACCTACAGTATCAATATAATGTCCATTGTCAATACCCTTCATTCTTAACAATGCAAGTTCTCATTGGCTTATCATATGGTTGTCGTGAGTTTCCTCAAAATCTCTTTCATATTATTCATTCATCCTCAAGCTCAGTCTAATCTCTAATAGACAATTCTGTTTCTCAGAAATGTGCTTAAATTTTCAGTATTCACATTGTTCTTCAATTCCATTCAATCTCTGTACCATCTTCTGAAAAACATATTTCTCGTGTTTCAGTTTTATATGGAGGACAGTACTATATGTACTTCTGTAAGGGGTCGGAGCTAACCTCCTTCGTCTGGGTTAATCAAGAGTCATTAGAACATAAAGTGCATTAAAGGCTGCTATTTCCAGAGACGAGTCTGCCTTTGAACTGTATTTTTCCCACTCCACTGGAATTTATTGTATGCAGATGAAGATGGAAACTAAGGTAAATCTGTCTTTTTTTTTTCCAGATAGTTTCCATGGGTAATAAAAGTAGCCTGTCCAAAGGTTCATTTGTTTTCAATTTCAGTAAAAATGGTTTTATCTCCTTGAAGCATGAGAATGGTAAAGAAAACAAATTCTTTTTCCATTTCAAAAAGTCTGTAATTGAACACATTTGCCATTGCAACAACTGAAGGCAGAACATTTCATTGCAATGACTGAAGGCAGAACATTTCAATCTGTCTTGTGGCTATCCCTTGTTGAAAAAGTATCCTTGAGCATTTCTGTAAATACTGGAATTATATCTGATTAGGTTACAAACTTCTGATTATGATGTTTTATTAAGTCACATTATAGTTCAGTGCAGAATTGTTAGGATGATATGAAGTGGTTCACAGGCATATATGGTTAGCCCAGCTACCTTGTGACAAACGGAGCAAAAATGTACAGGGAATGGGTCATGGGAGCACAGTCAATAAAATCATACATTTTTCTTTCACTTTTTATTCCCAGGGCCCAGTTCTGCAAACACATTAAATTCCTAGCTGCCTGACAGAGGATAGTATCAATCTGTGTGTTAGTGCTTATTGATTAGCTTTGCTAGGATATGTGCTGTTAGCTATAATAAGCAGAAACATTTCAAGTGAAATTGATCACATTGGTCCTAAAAGTTAGAGCATTTTTGTGGGAAGTCCTCATGTAACCATCTGATTTAAAACTTTTTAGTTTTGAAATCAATATCCTCAGACCACAGCTGGAAGAGATTGTTTCTAATGGATTTTTTTAAGTCAGTGCTTTCTCAATACCAATAGTGACATGGTACAAGTGAATTTGAGGCCATGTTGACCAAGCTTATTTTGGTATCTTCCTACAAAGCCTAAGATTCAACAGCCTTTTCTACATTACCAAATAATGTAGCGTGATAGAAGCAGATTACTAGATCAAAGCAGCTAGTGCAGTGGCCACCACATCTATATGCTACAAGGTTTGGAGAGTTTATTGCAGGCTAGATTTAGGCTGGTCCTCACAACCAAAGGTTCCAAACACACACGTGAGTTAAAGCTGTCCCTTAAAAAAGCCATTCATTCTTTTTGGCCTTTGTTTTCCCATAAGTGTGAAGTGCATTGGATACAGGTCTCAATTTCTTGATTATTTTTCTCCAAAAGTGATCAAGTTTATACACACTAGCGTAGCTATGCAAAAAAAATGAGTGCACAAAGTATGTGAGGATGATCAGGGGTTTCACTTCAAAACTGTTTTACTGTTGCAAACCAAAATGTTAATGTAAATGCAGATATTCTGGTCTTTATTCTCTGCCTCAATTTTTTATACTATAAGCATTAAAAGATCAAAGGAAAGAATATGTATATACTACCCTACTGAGGTAAGAGATCTGAATGTGAATTAGACTCTTCTACAAAGGAGTGAAAAATCCCCATTTTCCTCTGTTAGGACCATAGAAGAAATTTAAATGTTTGGCCAGACTGATGAAGCTGTCAACGTATACCTACAAAGCATGAAGCAGCTCCTGCTCAATGCCACATACTACTGCATCATGAATAGTCAGCATTGTTTTGGTATTGCGGGCTATGTTATAAATGCATAAAAAGGGAAAGAGAGGGTGGCAGCTGCTGTGTGATCAAGTATAGGAAAATTATATGGGGGAAAGGTTTGATGAGAAAGCACGTTATCAGTGGAAGGAGAAATAATGTCTGAATGCTCTATCAGCAAATGCAAAGACAAGGCAGCAGCACACAGCAAACCGGAAACTGAATAATGAATAGACAGTAGGGCATCAGTGAATGTGCCAGGTTACAAAGACTTCCACAGCATTGCAGGAGATTTCAAAATGAAACAGCAAACAAGCAAAGGCTAATTAAAATTATAGGCTGGTACCATCACAACTTCACTTGGATATTGCCAATTGCAAACAGAACTATAAATTGAGTCCAATGTTCTGGAGCCATTCAATGGACTTTGGGAAAACATGGCGAATTTCTTGTATTCCTCTCTGAGAAAAGTTGTAACCTTCAGTTAGGAATAGGTTGGGTTACAGTCCAAGGTTCATCACAGTGTAAGTAGGGTGAGTCAGCGTTTTTTCATAGATGAAGAAACCTCTTTCGTAAATTGCCTACCTGTGACTTAATGTCAGCCAGAGAGGTCCAATCAAGGGGAACTGGCACTTCTCTGGTGGGTCTCCCAACGGGAGTCCCTTGTTTAGGACATCATTGGCCATGGCCACACTGATTGGAGTCCTATGAAATAGCCTGAATCAGGGGGACAAACAGTTGCAAGGAAAAGAGGAATGCTTAATGTTACAGATAGTACAGAAAGCACTGTACTGGCACTGAAAGAAATGAAATAATGAGCATACTGACACTATATGGGGCATAACCAATACATACAGTAGACACATAAAGAAAACAAATATTATATCCTGGCAATATATTGCAGCATTCTTGTAGCAAGTTGTATGCAAAGGCTGGGATGTCTTCTGGACATATTTTTCCTGGAAATAGATTAAAACAATTCACCAACTACAGTGCTGTCTCATACTTCTGATGCTATTACAAGAAAAAAGATACAGGAATAATAAAGGGAGTGGAAAGAGGCAGTATTGTTGCTAAACAACACTTAGATAAACTGCATTAAATAAACTGCATATTTACATATACTTAAGCATTGTTCTCATGTGCCTTCAGCTAAATTAGAATTGACCTTCCTTCTCTTCTCTTTTGTTGCCAAAACCAAGAATTACAGGAGAAATTAATAGGTATTTTTCCTCATCTTGCATAGCACGGAATAGTTGTAGATGTTTGGGAGTGTAATTTGGGATCAATTTACAATGGAAGAATATCAGTTTCACCAATAATAGGGACTGCAAGGATTCATGGAAATCCAAATGGATGCACAGCATTCCAGTGTATTAATGTGGAGACAACTTTGAGGAGTCTGCAACAGATAGCAATGACACCCAACTTTACGCTCAACAACACCAGGGAAATAAATAGAAGTATCCACAGCAAAATTGCTATTGACTGCAGTTCTTGGGACATGTGGGAGGAGATTCAGCTCATCTAACTTCAGGCATTTCTAGAATGCATACACTTGACCTGTTTTGGAGATCTATATTAGGATGAGATGAATCACACATTGGAAGTGTCTGTTTCTCACCAGATTTACAAGAGCTTGGGTGAGTGACTCAGAAGATTAGGTTAGATGAATCCCACTTTACCGACCTTCCGGGCACTCTGACCTGATGCAAAAAGTAAAAGCAACATAGCAGGTGTTCATGCTTGCAAAAACACAGGAAAACCTAGACTGCCAGCTTCAGTGAAAGGTCTGAGAGCAAATTATGCAAGAAAAACACTAACAAATGTCTGTAGCTACTATTTTTTCAGAGAGGCCAGAGAATAAACACTATTAACCTTCCAGGAATCCAGATACCATAGAGACACCTAATGTGTCCTACAAAGCAGTTTCAGATAATAAATTCCAGTGACATTTGTAAGATACATTAAGAAATGGAAATTCTAGCACACCATCACTGCAAGGCGGTAGAAAAAAAAAACAGTGATTAAATTTGCTGAGGCTTTAGATAAATAAATAAATAAAGCTCTGGGAGGAGAACATGCATCCCCACCTTGGTCTTCTGGTGATCCAATCAGCATGGAAAAACATTTGATGCCAAGAGATATGTTCACCTTAGTGCCCGTTATGTTAGCTGTTTGGATGAATGTTGGTTAGGAAAAATAGTAATGGTGAAAAGGGTGACATGCATACCCAGAGCAAATACAGTCAGCAAGCAGACTTTAACTAGCTCAGCCTATTTTCTCTGAATAAATTGTGTGCTGAGAGCAAGCCATATGTTTTGAACAACGGTGTAACACAACAAAGTATCAGGTGGACATGCATTAAAGAGGCAGACACTTTCTTTCACTAGGAACACAGGCCATGAACATCTCTGTGGAACCTGGATGAAACACTCATTCCACTAAAACTCAATCAGCAGGATGCAGAAGGAGCACTGTATGCTGAGTGGCTGATACTGAGCGGAGCCTAGCATCAAACTGCCTTCGAAGCACACACAAGACTTATTGTATAATAGAAAGCCTGGACAAACAACTCTCCCCAAACCAGAGGAAAATGCCTTGCAGCTTTGATTCATTTTCCTTGTCACATTTAGCTGCAGCAGGCTAGAGAGGTGACCTCCCCCACAGCTGGAGCAGTAACTTCTTCAGCTGCCACAGCATAATCCACCAGGGATCATGAATCAGATGCTTTAACTGCTGCAGTTCACAGCCAGTGAATTAACATAAACTGCCATTGATTTTAGGTTATGTGACTAAACCAGACTGAATTGTAGTAGCTAATGAGAAAGCTACCCATTTTGATCATTACCACATAGCACCCATTCTGTGCCTTCTGGCAAGCCATCTCCAACAAAGGAAAGGGGTGGACAACTGGGTGAATAGCCTCTTCACAAACTGCATTTAAGTCTAGGGAGGATCATGAGTTAGAGCTCCTTAGCTGCCAAAAAAAGTTGATAAAATAAGAAAGTTACTATTCAGTCTAAGGTGGTATTGTTTTTATGAGGTCTAATAGAATTTTAAGTAAGAAGTTCACAATATTCCTGCTTAATTTTGTTATCTCAAGAAGTACAAGAAACATCACAACTGACAGCTTCTCAAGACATTATTATTATGTAATTCCTCTGCAAGTCCCTGCTAAGCAGCAAAGAGGATTACCTCCCAAGAGCAGAGACTTCTCCAAAACTTAAGCAAAACCATCTCCAACTCCCACACACACATCTAGAAAACAGAGTGTCATGGTGTAAGAACTCATGAACTACATCTGACCTCTGACAAGCACTGGATCCAAAGTGTTAAAGCACAGAGCTTTATCAAAGGGAAAAGAAAACTGTAATAAACAGTAACTTGGAAACACTGAGTAATAAATCAAGAGTAAATGAGACTACGGGGCCTAACGTGGAAAAAGGGGATGCATAGTTGTGTGGAAGTAACTGCATAACATTACTCAGATCTCCTGTGCTGTAAAAGGCAATGTTCTTAGAGCTACAGTCCTGATAAAACATTTACTTGGCCTCCCTGTTGGACTTTAGCTGGACACCTCCAAGGTACCCTGCCGGTAACGTGACCCAGCTTCTCACCAGTGCAGGTGGGCAACTGCCCCAGTCCCTTCCCCATCCCTCCCCAAGGTAAAAAAGTCCATATGAAGAGCAGACCCTAAAAAATATTCAAACCAAGTTGTTCATATGCCAGCTGAATTTACCGATAGGTCTGTAGGTCCTCACTTACTTGTCTGGTTTAGGCTGCTACTGGCTGGCCTCATCTCTTTGCTCCTGCTCTTGTCCACTGCCTCTGGTTGTCACCCCCTGGAGACTGCCTGCTTTTGCCACTCCGTTTGCTGCCCACCACCTGTACATTGTAAATCTTTACGGCATGAAAGCATAAGGAAGATTATAGTATTTCTTAACATAGCAACATACTCTTTCATGTTATGGGCCTGTCAAATTATCTTTCCCTCTGTGTTTTCCATCATACATTAGGTACATGCACACATTCTGCACTCCCTGGCTTGGAGACCTCTCTGCAACCAGCTGCTTTCATGGGCTTCCAGTCGCCTGCTACCTTGAGTTCATCAGGGAGCACGCTAACATTTGCTCATGACATCCCATTACTCAGCACAGCCATTTGTGTGAAGGGCTTCTTGCCAGCTGAGCACTCTGACACAGTATGCTCATCCCGTTTCCTTAGCTTACAACATCTGGCAGAGGGATCTCTCCTCCTCGGTTCATCAGGACTTCTCAGGAATTTTCATGCCATTCTTTTCCCCATCCACCAGCAGATGTTAACAGCAAGCTTCCTGTTTTCAAGGGCTTCAAACCACCAGCCTGACAGCTTATATGCAGAAATCATTTCCATGCAAGCAAACCAACAGGGTGCAAGAGCTCTGTGTATATGAAGAAAAGAAATAAGACCAAACAGTTTCTTTCTTTCCTCTTTTTACATACACACTGAACATTGAGGCCTTGATTGTTTGTCCAGTGTAGCTGCAGTGGCTGACTGTCAGATCAAAAATTCATAACTCAAAAGTAGGGGTGCACTTGTCAGTAATTACCCTAAAGCTGAGCATGTTTACAAATTACACCTTTAATGATCAACATGTTGCCAGAAATCCTATTATGCGTGTTATATTGTGAGGGTGGTATGCTCAGCACTGCCTTGACATACTAAAGTCTTTGCTTTCACTGTATTTGATCACAGGATTCTTCATGACTAAAGATGCCTGTTAAATAAAGATAAAAGTGACCCCTTACTGCTGACATGTTTACACTTACCTCAGCATGGGAGTCATGGGTAGAAGCACTTTATTTACCATTTCAGAGGGAAATTCAGACCATAAATAGACTTCACAGCCCTCTGAATGCCCCTATCTTTCTCCACTAAGTAGATAAGGTACAAAACAATTGTGTTTACTTATTACACCCTAAGCCAAGATGGATGAATCTAGGCCAAAGTCAAGACAAATTCCTCGCTGCTGCCCTGGACTCCTTACAGAGGATGTTTGCATCACCACGTCTGCTGCACCCATGCAAGCTGCAACTACAAACTCTCCTGGCCTTATAAGCTACATACTGAAAACTTCAACAAATTTGCATACCAACCAATCTTTACCAAGTTACATACCAACAGCTGTGTAATGTACACCATGTACATGGAGTAGTCACAGTTGACACTTCCCCACTCCAAGATTTACCTGGGTTGGACATGCAGCTGAGTCCCAGGACAACCCAGTACCTTGGTTTCAGCAGTTCCTTTCACTCACTTCTTCCCAGAGACAGTGATGTGGATTGCGTGAGCACAGCCCTTGGTCATGAAATGTATCCCCAGCTTGGAAGTCACACTGGAGCTCTTTGTGAGTCACATGTGGCCCAGGAGGCTGTGTGACCTTGTGCTATTCTATAAATGCAATGGCTGTGATTGACATAGAGAAATGAAGTAAAAACACATTTATTACATTCTCTGTCTTTTTCCTTTCCCAAGTGAGATAGAAGCATCATTGGCTGTAGCCCAACAGCAGTAAAACTGTTCAACTTCCAACCTCACTAAAATGTACTGTCAAAGCGGTATTAAGTAAATAGTGAATGCCTGAGCCTGTGAGAGGAAACAAAACGTAGTTCATAGATACATGAGTGACTGTATTGACAACTCTGGGATATGCAATACCCTGTCTTTGGGATCTCAGGAGTGATAAATAGGCAGTCAGAGTATACTGTTTGGGCATGAAGGAATAAAGAACATGCCTGGGCTGGTGGGGCCTTCTTCATCTCAACGAAATAGGAGTCAGCTGACATGTATTGGCACGTGGATGTTATATCACTCAGAATCAGAAATTGAAATAAAAATTGAGAATCAGAAATGAGTCTGTCCCCATAAAGAGATCCAGTGTTTTGAGAGAGATTGAGATACTTGGCCCTAGATATTTCTTTAAAGAGTAAATGAGCTACACCACGTCCAAAGGAACAGTCAAAACCCTATGGCAAACTCAGTGTCATCTACGTATACTCTAATATACATTCCAGTTTTAAGGCAGGACCTTCACCCCAGTGGTATGACCTTGATCTCCCGTACTTTTGCACACCTTCACAGAATCCTGGCCCTGTTTTTCCTTCTCTTCCCACCCTTCACCCAGCCTCCTCAGACCCATGGTCCTTATCCTCCCAGTTCTCTTTTGCCCACACCTTTACCCGGAGGACCAGCCACCAAGGGAACTGCAGCATGTTGGCTTTTATAGCCCCAGGTATCACATATCAGCTGATGGGTGGAGCTGGATGGGCAGAGCAGGAGGGACCTTCTGTGGCAGATAAACAGCTCATTACTCACCGGCCAGAGCAAGACAGTGTACGAAAAACCTCCCTATGGCAGTAGAAAAAAGAACCAAAACACAAGAAAGATGAAGGCCACTAAATGGACACTCCAATCCTCCTACTACAAAGCATTTTTAAGGAAATGCTGAAATTGACAGGGAATTTCTCATGGTTATTATACAGATGTGGAAAGATTCATGCTGGTCTGTGTTACAGAACAGAATCCTTAGGGATAAGACTATTTTCCAGAATTTTTACATCTCCAGCTAACACCACTAGAAACTGAGCAATCAAGAACAAATCTATTTTATTAGCCAGATGTGCGACTTTCATTCCTGGCAGCTGGCAGCTGAGAACTTGTAAATGTGCATTCACCTACTTCATTTTTAAGCAACATCATTGCCAACTAGCAAATTTGCCCTGACACTCAGTAATTTCTTTTGTCCATCTTCCCACTTCTCTACCTCAACAATCATGGCAATTTGTTAATTGTTTTTGTTTTGTTTTTATTGTCTATTCTTTTAACCATCAGGAAGCTGCTTTCAGAAAACCATCTGCACTTATTCACTGCCAGCACTCAATACGATTTTAATAAGCCTTGTGTGGTTTTGACTTTAACACTTGTTTCCCTGTGCATAAAAGCCTATTTCCTTAGCTGTCACAGTTTGTCACTTCAGTAAAGTTTCCTGAATTGCCTTCTAAGCAGGCCAAATTTTATTCTCACTTTCTTAAACAACTAGTTAAATCTGAGCATAATAGCGACACTGATGATTATCCAAACCAGTTGATGTCCATTGCTTTGACCATATGTTTCCCTCTGGCTAGAATCCTTCAGAAGAGAAGCAGATACCTATACAAGTACTTATATTTGTCATTGCAAAATGACAGCGATCATATTTTAGGGTTCAATGACAGCATGTCTCAATGACTTCAGGATCAAGAAGGCTCTTTTCACAAGGTGGTTTAATGAATTTCCATCTCTACAAAGCTCACCTGGGACTGAAAATTAGAGCCTGGTGCTTTTTCTGCTCTCACAGCAACACTAGCAGTGATAATTCTGGGGCTGAAAATCCCTTGCCACAAGAGGATTTCTCTAAAGACTAATGATATATGTTGGAAGGGAGTGCTGGGTGTTCTCATTGCTCTCCTGAGCAGAGGCAATCACAATCTTCATTAATAATGGAAATAACAGAGAGGTAAAAATTAAAAACCGCCATCACTTGGGTGTTGTTCAAGAAGGAAGACTGAGTTGCTCTAACAGCTTCTAGCTGTTGGACTTTCTAGTCTCTTCTGCTGATGGTAAAATTTAACCACGTCTCTGGCACTGAGTTTGATGTTACTGCACCCCCTCAGTGAGGCAGCTCGCTTACCCTCCCGGCAGGAAGGCAACGCATGGAGAGCAGAGCTTGGCCCCCTTTGCAGCTGCACTGCCTTGCTGGTGAGTGAGGTGATCCCAAGGGAGCTGGAGGGACTGTGCCCCAGGAGAACCGGAGTTGGGAAAGGATAATGGAGAACAGAAAACACTAAGAGGTTATAGGAAAGAGCAGAAAGACCACTTCAAGCAAATTGCTAGTCTACTCTTTTCATTTCAGACTGATTCTTTCCTCCCAGACTCCACGTTTTTTCTTCCATATCATGTTTAAATTGTAAGCACTTTTGATCAGGGACTATTTTTCATTAAGTTTACTCAGAAAATAATATTGTTCTGTGAATAGGTCCTGGAGACAGAAGGCCTGATTTTTATTCCTGCTCTGTCCCACTTGGCCCCACTTGCAAGACAGTGGGCAAATCATTAAATCTTCTTACACTTCTATTTTCCCATGTCTTTACTGTCTGTTTGAATTCAATCTCTTCCAGGCAGAGATTGGAACAATGAAAGCCTGATCCTTTATTATTAGCACCTAATCAAAGTGTTAATAAATACACAATACTTGTAAATAGTACAAACAAACAGCAACAACACAAGTTCAGAAGGCACAACAAGCCCTGCATTTAAAGCTGAATTAGTCATTGTAAGGATACAGGATTTCAAAGAAAGTCCAAATTACTTTTCTGTGCATGAGAATGTTTTCCAGCAGAAACAGGAACAAGGGTATAGAGAAAATTCTTAATCTCTAAAGCAAACATCAAGCAGGTGCCATATTTCATATTTTCATACACATTTTTCAGCCCAGAACCACTTTAATCAGGAAGATTTTATAGTCCAGAGCTTCCTGCATATCTCTGCTTAATGTAAATTTTAATACCTTTGGCATATTTTGGCTGCCAGCCTATTATTCACTTGACACACCCCAAGCAAGTTTTAAATTATGCTGTTAAAACAAAAACTATTTCAGATGTGGTAGACAGTAAAGTGATTTTGTAAAACAACATTGTCGGAACCTACAGTTATTGTCTGTCATTAATTTCTCTGTGTTCAGCTCTAAGATGTGTTCAGTTTATAAGTAAATTGATGGCTGGGTGGGGGGAATAGAGGGACTTCTAGTGCTGCTAATCATGGATCTGGAGAATCAGGTTGTAACTACATATTGGTTTTGGCAGCAGATCCGGGGTAAGACTAGGTTGGTAACTTATGTTTTTAAAATGACTCTTCTGATAAGTCTATAAAATCATGTAAAAAAAAAAAATTATAATAATAGGAAAAAAAAAAAGAAAAAAAAAAAAGATTAACTGCCACAGCTGCTGGGGCAGTAACTTATACTATGAGAAAGAGGTGACAAACCTGGGGGAATTCAGAAGAAAGAATTCTCATAAAATGATTTGCTACCTACAAACAAGTAATATGCATCTGCAGTCTAAAACTTTCTCGTTCTCTGCTTTAGGCTAAGACCATGGCCTTTCTCTAATGAAATATCTGCCTAGGACATTGAATATCTGATATGGAAAGGCAGAAAAAAATATCCAAGGAGAAGTAGCTTTTAATTTGTGAGAATATGAGACAAAGTATTTAATAATGAGGATTTTCTGGTGTTTCTTTGGTTTTTGAATTAGATTACCACAGCATGTAGCTCATCATATCTTTAATTCAGAAACAAAATCAGTAAATCATCTAGAAAGTAGCTAGGGGGACTGAGTTCCCGCACCCGCCCTCCAGCACAGGCCGCAAGGCACGCGCTGCAGCATGCCGCCTGCCCGCTGCCCTGGTACCGCCGGGGGCTGCCGCAAGGGCACGGCAGCCAGGGCCTTCCCTGGGCGGGTGAGCAGCTTGTACCTCGCTTGTCTGAGCAAGAAAGTGCATCAGAAATCTCCCTCTGTGAGTAGAAACAAAAAATCACATAAGAAGCACCATTAATTGGCCTCTCTGATCCTCCTAGAGCAAAGCAGTTTTAAGGAAGTGCTGATTTCATCATGGGTATCTCTCATATGATATGCATGTGGGAAGGTTCATAGAATCATAGAATCACAGAATATCCTGAGTTGGAAGGGACACATCAAACTCCACAAAAATCACCACCCAGAAATCAGACCATGTGTCTGAGATCATTGTCCAGATACTTCTTGGACTCCAGCAGGCTCGGTGCTGTGATATCTTCCCTGGTCTGTTTTACAGAACAGAGACCTTAGGGATAAGATATTTTTTTTTCCATGTTTTTAAGTTTACATCTGTAGCTATCACCATCAGAAGCAGTAACCTAGACCCAATGTATTTTATTAGCCAGATATATGCCCACTCAATAACAGGCGAACCATTTGACCCTAGGGATCTGCTGGTCAATCTGATAATCACTCAGGTAATCATGATATAGATTGCCTGAATCTCATACATGTTGAGCTAAATAAGCCTCTGCCTTGTTTGATGGGCTAATCTACTCCATCCTCAATTTGTAAAGGTCATACCTACGTCCCCATGTGGGCTTAGCATCACAGTCAAGGTTTCACAGCACAAAAGTGCTCTTTAGCAATACAATTTGAGACAGTTCTGTCCCCACAGGCCTTGTCACTTGCTCATGATCCTACACTGCAAGGCAGCCCTTCCATAGAGGCAGAGCAACTGGTTATTGGACCACGCCATGACAAAAGAGAAAATAAGGCTGTTTTTTTAAAAAATCCTGGGGGGAAGGGGGGGGGGAAGAAAAACAAAAAAAAGTTTGGTTGATTTTTTTTACTTCTTGGTTTAGCCAGCATTCAAATTTATGTTTCATTTAGTCGCTGAAAGGTCCTTTCATAGTCTACAGAGTGAAACTGGCATTTCTAGGATGCATCTCATCTCATTGAAATGTACATGTAATCTAAAATAAAGCAGACGAGCCATGCCATGAAAGTGCCTATTTCTGTCCACTGACTATAACAGGAGCACAGACTGGCTGGCTCAAATGGAGACGCTGACACTCTAGACGTCTAAAGTTAGGTGAGATAAATCCTGCCAAACATTTGTTGCTGTTCCTCATACGGATTTCCCCTCTTCGTTGCTCTTATGTGTGAGGTTTCAGTCTAATACTGAAATGTTTCTAGTTGTGTAGGTGAGGCATACACATGTACACACATTCTCTACTGATCTCCATCTGCAAAAAGCAGTGGCTTGGGGTATAGGGCACAGACATTTTCTCTGGCAGCATAGCTATGAAGTTTGCATCTCTTGTGCTGAATGCTGACATTTGTCAGTCAAACTCTGTGTTAATGTAGTTTCGCAATTCTGAAAATCTTCTGAGTAAGATGGTGGATATTTGTGGGATGTCTGCAGAGGACTCCTGGCATTGTCAGGCACGGGGCTTATTCTGCTGGAGCCATTGCCTGGCATTTCAGGCTGTGTCTAGATGACCAGCTGGGACATCCTCCTGTCCCTTCAAACCACAGTCCTCCAGCTGTCCAGACCTGGGGCTGGGTAAGGAGTTCCCTGCAGTTCCCCCCACACGCAGCTAAAGCAACAGAGTGCTGACAACATCATTTTTGCCACAGCATGGAACAGGGACATGGGTCAGGTCTGGGGAGCTGGGAGCTCCCAAATCTATCACAGTTCCCTTTACAGGGGATCTTTACCAGGTTTTTCTTCACACCCTGAAGAGTACTTTATCTCCACCACTCCAATAAAATGAGCGCTAGTGGCCTCCATTGGAGTTGGTGTTGCTTAATATAAGCATAACTTCCTCTCTTCTTCATACCACTTTCTAAGCATTAGTGTGGTAGGCACACCCTACTTTTCAGGAAATCCAGAATACATTCAAAATGAATCAGAAATGGGAAAGGGGAAGCAGGAGATATGAAACCACAAAAACCAGTAACTTTTATTAGAATCTCAAATGTGGTAAGCATTAGAACATGTCTCAGCTTTGTACTTGAAAAATTGCACCATCACTACCAGGATTTCAGCTTTCTTATAATTTATGCCATTTATCTTCTAATATTAGCAGGCTTCCCAAGTCCCCTGCTGTTGCTTGACTATCTGAGGCCCTACTACACTGCCTTGCACAGACTCTGTTCTCCCTCTCTCCTCACTTGCACATCCTGGCTCTGTCCCCAGACTGATCAAGAGCTAAGCCTGCAGTTCTCAGTCTCTTAGATACGTGGCTGTGGTTGTTGTTCGTACCATGTGAGCTGCGCTCAGCAGCAAAATGAGGAAGTTCTAACAGCTTTTGATACCGCTCTCTCTTCTCCACAAAGCTGGAATGTTTCTCTGTATTTCTTCATTAGGTCCGTGCCTGTGATCAATATCCCACTTTCTATTAATACATACCACTTTCTCTTACAAAGCTTTCATAGCAGCTCATGCACATTGACAAAGGAGCATTCTTTCTTTGCTGAATGCCCCACAGATCAATATTAACTTCTTTTTTTCCCGACTAGTGAGTATTTCTTGCACACATAACATGGAAGTGTTTCTGCAGCACGAACACACCGAATTTTCATTCCTAGTCTGTAGCAGCTGACTCCATAGGGGTAGCATTTCTTCAGATCATCAGAAGTCTTTATACAAAATGCCAGTGTTGATCGAATTGTTTCTTCCTGTTTGTTTGCTCTTAAATTTGTTAACTTTACTCACTGATTAACTGCATGGTTTTCACAGCTTGATGTTAGCCTTTTGAGGTAAAAGCTCTTATTCTTTCCATGGTTTTCTGCTGATTTCTCTTCCTCCTGCACTGCTGTTTACTGTAAACAGGACATGAGTTTATTAACAGAAATGATAACTTAATAAGGTAATACAGTATTTTCCCACTGTTGTGACAGACACCATTATGCCGACCAGTTGGCTATTCTGGGCAAACAGCTTGAAGTTGTCATTTGGTGTTTACTAAAGCGTTTGTAAAAGCCAAGAAAGACTGAACAAAACTGTTATTTTCCACGCTAGCAAAGAGGTGAATAGCTGGGAGTGGCAGCTATCCTCCTGGCTAGCATATTATTTCAGACAGCTTTCCCCATTAAGAGGTATATTCTGACCCACCACCAGTCTTGCAAGACTTTGAATTCTCTCTGGGTAAAGAAGAACTTGAAGAATTTATTAAAAAATAATATAGTTGCACGTCTTCTAGGAAACCTTCCTCCTTACAAAAGGTAAATATACCTTCAATCATACAGTTTCTTCCTAAATGGATGTTTTTATCTCACGTTTGCCTATGTATATGCTTAAATCATACTCAGTACGGATCATTTGCAAGCTGCATAAAGCCCTTTGCCCTCTGGACAATCAAAGGAAAAAGTGATATCCGTGAATACATAATGAGACATGTCTTTGTAACACCTGACCCTTGCTGCAACCTCACCTCAGTAATCTAGGACTTCAGCTGATACCAGTCTTTACTCATACCATACCAGTTACTAATGTGGTCATGCCTTCATGACTATCTGTAGATGACTTCTAACTTTTGTACACACAATCATGAGCCAGAGAGATGATGCTGCAAAACTGTTAATTGCCTGGTTGCTTCATGGAAATTGTTTGTTTTAGACTGAGCCTCTGGAGGCTTTGGGAAGGTAGACTGTCTCTTCTAATTTAAAATGACCTTACCAGAAGTTACCCATTTTTCAAAGCTTTTAGTCTTCACATTCTTTTCAGACTGTTACCTTATCCCTTTTCCTGGGAAATATCTTCCCTTATAGATGCCAGTAAGGCAAAAATAAAATCAGACCGTATTTTTTGTTTGAATACAATATATATACATTTATATGCACATACACGCATGCACACACACATGCACACATATCTCTATAAATCAGAGTGGCTAAATTGAGGAGATTCCTGTATCATATTGAGGCTAAAATTAATGCATTGCAGATCAGACTTTCCAGATGCATTTCTGAGATTTTTTGTCTCCTTGCAGAGGGAAATAATGTTTAATTGGTAACCTTGAAATGTATTAAAGTTGTATTAGATACTGATTTATGGTTCTGACAGTGCAGATAATCAGCGTAAGAGAACTACATGCAAAAAATATTCTGCTTTGGTACCATAAAGCATTAGAGCTGATTTCCTCCACTAGGTCTAGAACCAGAATGAGTTATATGAACTGTTACTAGCATCCTTCTATTTACAGAAAGAAAACAGAAAATATTGCAGAGGCAGCAGTCAAATAATGGGATAGCTCAGTTTACTTTACAAGTTTAGAAAAAGCTTTATACTCTGGATCTGATCCCTTATTGCAGCACTTCAATTTATTTTTTTTTGATTTTGTTGTGCATTGGTACACATTTTGTGGTGCTGGATGTAGCAGATGTCTTAGGGAGCCTTCCAAAGGAGACCCAGGAGCCTGTGTTTGCAGAAAAGGTTACATGGTGACCCATTTAAGGTATCAAAGTCTATGGATATCACATAGGTCTAGAGGAGCACATAGATCTGATTCATAACAAAACTATCCACAAAGACAAGTGGTAAGAAGGGGAGATGGTTAACTTCTGGCTTCATAAGGAAGCCTGAGAGACTTGAGACTGAAGAGCAAAGCTGTGTGAAAGGAGACTTTTATTTTTCTTTAGAAATTAAAAAAAAAAATAGTTTAAGAGGTGCTTATATAGGAGTTGTTGCAGTGCTTGATTCTGGCAGAAAGCAAGACCAGCCTATCAATGGTTCCCTGAACCTGAGAAGATTGTTGAGTAAATGCACTGTTTTGGGTAGATGCTTCCTAGAAAGCAATACTGGAAAGGCTGAAGAATACTGCTGTACTGAAAGGTACAGTACTGTGGTGTGATCGAAATGCTGGAGGGAAGGGATGTCATCTAGAGGGATCTGGACAGGCTTGAGAAGTGGGCCTGTGAGAATCTCATGAGGTTCAATAAGGACAAGTGCAAGGGCCTGCATCTGGGCCGAGGTAATCCCAAGTACAGATACAGGCTGTGTGGAAAATGAATTGAGTGCAGCCCTGAGGGAAGGGCCTAAGGGTGCTGGTGGATGAAAAACTCAGCATGAGGCAGCAACGTGTGCTTGCAGCCCAGAAAGCCAACTGTATCCTAAGTCACTTCAAAAGAAATGTCGTAAGCAGGTTATGAGAGGTGATTCTCCCTCTGCTCTCATGAGAACCCACCCAAGTACCGTGCTTGGCTCTGCTGCCCCCAACATAAGAAGGACATGGACCTGTTGGAGAAAGGCCAGAGGAAGGCCATGAGGCTGATCAGAGGGCTGAAGCACCACTCAGGCTGAGAGAGTTGGGGTTGTTCAGTTTGGAGAAGAGAAGGCTCCGGGGAGACCTTATAGTGGCCTTCCAGTGCCTAAAGGGGCCTGCAGGAAAGCTGAGGGGGACTCTTTGTCAAGTAGTGTAGTGATAGGACAAAGGGGAATGGCATTAAACTAAAAGAGGGTAGGTTTAGATTAGATATTCAGAAGATTATTTACTTAGAGGGTGGTGACGCACAGGAATAGGCTGCCCAGAGAAGCTGTGGATGCCCCATCCCTGGAGGTGTTCAAGGCCAGGCTGAATGGGGCTTTGGGCAACCTGATCTAGTGGGAGGTGTCCCTGCCCATGGCAGGGGGGTTGGAACTGGGTGGTCTTTAAGGTCCTTCCAACCTAAACGATTCTCCAATTCTATGATTCTATACTTGCAAATCACATTTCCAATGCTATCTTTTTGTTCCCATCATATCATAACCAGTGCTAACTCTTGCTTCCAGTAGTACCTTAAGTTACTCTAATAGTCACAAAATTTAAGTGTTCTTCTTCTTAAGTTTGCCTGTTATACTATGCATTTGGTAGATTTTTGTTTTGCTTTCTGGCTCAAATCTTAGTCTGAACGTTACCCTCATGCACTGCTCCAGGCTAAAATACAATGCTTTCTTCAACCCACACAACTGTGAAGATGTGGAAAGCAGGGGTCCAGCTGGAGAAAACATGATGTCATATTTAGAGCAGTAGCCTAGCTTCAGGTACCAACCCTAATACAAACATGTGGGCCCAGGAGGAGTTACTCAGCTTCTCCATAGTTCACTTCCCCTTCTGTAAAATAAAAATAACGCTGAGTCCCTACCCTGCAGAAGTATTCTGATGGAAATGATATCACAGTTTAAAACATAGTTAGATGGGGTGGCTGGAACTACCAACTTTCTTAGGTAGATGTAAGGTAAGATGCAGCAGCTTCCATTACAGAATAGTAGCCCACATAAGCTTTATAAAGAGAAGTAATAAGGACAGCTATTGAACACTGCTGAACCTTTTACTGCCTTTTGCTCACAACATTTCTGTCTTCCTGACATCTGTACCAATTGCCCAAGACCAGATCTTGCATTACTGAAGTTTTGCCATCATTTTCAATGAGTTGAATCAGCTTTTGTGTGTATGCATCATTATCATATTTGGATGTTTATGTACACAGAAAGAAAGCAGCTTTTCATCTGAAAGAATCTGAATCAACATCTACAGACAGCTTTCTATAGTCTTGCAAAGTAGGTCAGTAAATCAAATCATCAGAAACATTGCTTTTCTGAAAGCAGGCAAAAATAACCTCACTTAATGTACCTACACTTTTATTTCCTGTTTATGAAATCAGTTATTGACAATCTAATTTTATTTCTTGCTGAATCCTTCTTAATCATTTAGGTCTGCTAAAGGAAAAAATGCACAGTGGCAGGTGATGCTTCTAGTATAGAGTAAACTGGGTTCTTTGTACACTTAAAAGCATAATTCTTAAAATAATAATAATAAAATAATCTTGTAGAAATTACCAGCATGTTGCAGAGTGGAGAACTTTGCTATTAACATGAAAACCGGAAAATCTTGCAAAATCACCAGTCACAGTTCTTAATTCATTGGCTTTCTTGGCTTCTGTGGAGGTTTTGTGGGAGTAAAAATAAGGCTGAAACTCACAGCTGAGTTGGGAAGTGACAGATCTGTAAATCAGAGGTCTTAGCAGTAAAATCCATGCTTGGGAAGCAAAGGTTGTGCCACCCAGCTCTTTTTTCTTTTACTGCTTCTAGGTGCAACTTCAAATACATGTAGGAATGGGTTGACTTCAGAGAAGCTCTGGCTTGTATGAGAAGTTTGCAAGGTTGAGTTTAAGTTCAGCATTTCACAAGATAAGTATTTGTAGGAAATCATCTTCTGCTTTAGTTCAAACCATTAATTTAGTTCAAAACCATTAATCCACTTGGGGTGAATAAAACATTTCAATGTTTTTGTTCCTGTAACAGACTTCAGCCAGAATACCAAAGTGCTTTGAAGGCAGAATTCACTGGAAAATACCCTGAAATGTTTTGTTCTATTTTTAGTCTTATTGGGAAAGTAACACTTCTAAAAACACTTTTTTCATTCTCTTTTTTTTGGGGGGGGCAGAACCAAATAAAATCTTACCTCTGGAAACTCATTTGTAAGACTTTTAAAAACTCACATTTAGATGACCTTTTTCAAACAAATTCAGCTAACCTTGCTGTGCATCTTTGACTTTTTCTACCTTTCCTTATTTCCATGAATATTTATTTCCTTATTTCCATGAACCTGTTCTTACAGCTTAATCTGCTGTAGTTTTACAGCTTTTTTTTGCCCAAAATTCTTGCCTTTTTTTTTCACTTAGGATTCATTGGCAGTACAATTTATTTCCTTGGAAGGTAAGCAGATGTAATGCATCATGGAAGGGAATATGTATTCCCTATGGAAAGGAAGGTATGCTATGAATGTCAGAAAATCAGATAGAGCAAAAAATCTTCTGTCAGTGATTTAATGCTAAAACATAGTATTTTATGTCTTCGATGTGCTTCTCCCTTTGTGCTAAAAAGAAAAAGTGAAGAAACACATACAAAAATAAAAAGAGGAAGCTGTAATTGTTAATTTCTTTGTTTCTCTCTCTCTCTTTTTTCTTTCTTTTTTTTTTTTTTTTTTTTTTTTTTTTTTTTTTTTTTTTTTCTTTTCTTTTTTTTTTTCTTTTGAGCATAGGAGAGAAAAAAGTAAGAGTGCTTAACTTGGCAAAAGCATGATGACAGGTCAGAGACCTGCAAGGAACATCTGAATTAATACACAGTCCAGGAAATAACTGGGCATTGCAGCCAGTAATAGACAAGAGTGGGAGCCAGGAAATAAGTGGGGATATGCATACCACTCGCACGCTTCTCCTGAGACCAGCCCCTGTTGGTGTCTTGGTCCCTAAGCCTTTGCTTACCAAGCCTCCCTCCCACTGTTGCTGGTGATCATCGTGAGGAGCTCTTTGCCAAAGGATGTGCCATCTGGGAAAACTCCTCACTCTGGATTGAAAAGAAGGCTGGAGGACTACTCATTTTTTGCACCCAGTGCAGCCTAGCACATGGCTGCACAGATAACACAAACAATAAGCAACCAGTTAAGTACATCAAACCTGCACACTCAGCAGATGGATTCCTAACAGTACAATTACTTTACCACCTTTTTCTCTTTCCATAAAAAGCAGCAGTCTTTGAGGAGTGGATTTGCACTGTAGAGTTCACCTAGAAAATAATACCAGTAATGACAAGTAATTTTAATGACAATTCTTACTCTGGAGTTTTGCCTTAAGCATTACTCCAGTCTGAGGTCAGTCTTCTTAGCAGTATGTAAGCAGTCGTGGTGAGGGTCTGAAATTCTTTGAGATTTTTAGTGGGAAAATGTTTCTAGACTCTGTAGTTGTTCAGATCTGATCCATTTCCTTCAACTGAATGTCAGTACTACACAAAAGAAGTCACAGTATAAAAGGCAGTACTGTTCCGTGTATGGATTTCCCCCTCTCCTTTTTGTCTTTGTTTTTGTTTTGGTGTTTTTTTGTTTTGTTTTTGTGGGTTTTAGTACCTGGAAGTTGCTTGCTGTTGGTTCCTCAATCTTTCTTCAGGTTCTGCAGTACCTGCATGGTACTCTTCTCGAGGTCATTCATCTGTTATTTATTGCATGAATTTGAAGAGGTTCTTAGTAGTTTATGTGAAATAAGGGGCAGTCTCAAGCCATTTATTCCTGACAGGTGTCCGCGTTGGGAGAAAAACTCCACATACTTGGCAGCAGGAGGTCAGTCATAAAAGCTTCATGGGAGAATTAATCTGAACCTCCTTTAGGTCAGGGTCTGCATACTTTGGTACATCAAAATAGTAGTAGTTTTCTGCTATTCTCATTCAGAGAGATTTCATTTTTAGAACAATCAGACCTACATCTTTCATAAGTACTAACAGTGGAGATAAAGGTACCCTTACAAGGCCTTTATTAACTAGGCCTTAGAATATGCTGAAAAGATTAAAATATCCAGACTGTTAGCATTGAGAAAAAAAATGTGTTTATTATTAACATATTTGTAAAATGTTTTAGAGAAATTAGGTTGCAGATATTTGTGCATTCTTCATACTATCATGTTTTGATCTGAGTGCAAAAAAAAAGTTAAGAATGATAAGGGAGGTTAAATCATTGTCAGCTTGCATGACACTGAGCATAGTTCACCTTGAGCCACAGTGGTTGTGGGCTCTATTCAGCACAGCTAATGCAACACTTCCTCCTGCATCTCTGGCATGGAGATAACCATCATCTGCCAGAGAACCAAAAATATCAGAAATAGTTTCTGAATTACCTTTAAGTTGAACAAATGATGACTTCTGAGTTTTTAACAGACTTTGTGTGAGAGGAAGCTTTGTATGCTAGTGCTTTTTTTGACCCTGTTTTCAAGACAGCACAAGGAACAGAAAGTCAATGTTATTGCATTCCCTCTCAGACCCAAATTTTACCTGAAAAGCTGTCAAAACAACTCTTAGCCTAATCCATTTTTCTGAGTCACTGCCTGCACTCAGTACTTGCATAGCCCTGACTTTCATTTCCTCCAACTTCAATTTCAGCCCATCACATGGGTAACAAGGAAGAGAGCTAAATAACACCCAGAGTTTTTAAAGCTCTTGTAGCTGTACTGGAGCTTTTTTGTCTCCAGGAGAAATATTTAAGAATAACTTGAATACAAACTATGCAATGAGGGTTGGTGTTTTTTTCCAAGTTCTGGACAAAATGCCAGTGAAAATATGCAACTGTACATTTAAAAGAACAGTTGATCTCCATTATCTCTACCCAGATGGAAGCATCCCACAGACCAGATCTGGTCTGTAGACCATCAGACAGAGCAGAGTGAATTAGAAGTATCTTTCCTCTGAGCACTAAAAAGAACTAAATAATATTTATAAATTTTATTATAAATAATTTCATTGCCTTTCCCTATTTTAAGGGAAAATGGGCTCTTATTATGAATTCCATAGAAAATGTATAAGAGAAAAAAAAAAAAAATAAAATTACATTTAATGATGGAATGGCATTCAGAGTTCGAATATGTCCTCTCCAAATATCTGCAACCTTTCAACACAGAAGTTAGAGTAGGGGAGATACAATGTTGCACAGCTGGTTGATTGAGCTTTTATGAGTGTGGCTAAAAAGGAATGGGAATTCTGTAAAATTCGAGCTTTTCCTGGAAAAAAATATCACAGGCAGAATTTGGATGATTTGTCCAAAAATATGTGTTGATGGGAGGCATAGAATTGCTATGGTCACATTCAACACATCTACTTAAGGACGTAGTGAAATTGCAAAATGCTCTAGACACGAATGGATTTTAAACCCTGCAGCACTGAAAGTGCCCTTGCCATCCAACCCTTATAAAAGAGCACTTGATCTAGCAGGAGTAATATATTGCTGAGAACCCTGTGGCCTGTTTCAGCTTTTAGTGTGCCTAATAATATTTTGCATTTAGATGTACTATGGAAGTAAATGGCAAGACAGTCAGAAGCAAAAAACTTCCTTAAACTGCTTGTTTCAGAGGGCCTCCAAGGTGGGTAATTCTGAACGAGCAGAAGATGGCGTTTCCCACCTCTCCTTGTGTCCCTCTGGCAGCACTGGGTTGTGGTGGGATGATCAGCCTGAGCAGACGAGCCTGAATTACACACGTGTGGCTTCAGAGCACCTTCTCCACCACCACTCCCTGAGCCATATGGAGCTGCTTTTGGCAAAAACACGGGATTGGGACCGGATGGTTGACTGGACCAAAGTCCATCTCATTGTTCTTCCTTTAAGACAAATACCCTAGAGGAAACGGTAACAGGATAACCCTCAAAAAAAAAAATCCCTCTTACCAAGTTTGACTGGGAAAGGATTATTTATGAAACTTACTTTAATCATCAAGCTTTGGATGAATAAGTTGGGAGACCACACTCCACAGACAGCAGACAGAGATGAGCTACTCTAAGGGGTGATGCAGATACATCCCTCATGACTTCAGGCACTTAACCAAATCACCCTGATCACTGGAGAATTAGGTATCTAATCTGCAAAGGCAACTTAGGTTGCAGGGGATGAAAGCATATTTTCTCGGAAGTGTTTTTTCTCCCTCCCTCCCTCCCACCAACCCCACACTTTGATTACTTAAGGAAAATAGAACAGCTCTGCTTTCTGATTTACCCGCTTGGTTAAGTGCCTAAGTCAGGTGAGATAAAACCAGGTCCGATCCCCTAGCTTAGAGATCTGAATGTACAGACTGAGCAAACAGTGTAAATACCTGCCATACTAGCATGTGATAAACATGAGCTCCTCATGTAGTAAGGAAATATCATTCCCTTATTGTCTTTGGCCATCTGCACAAACAAGTCTTCATAAATATTCTAAATCAATGTATTTATCGTCTAGCTAAATTAGCAGCACTTTTTATGATTGGAGTATTTCAGCCAGCAGCTGAGCTCTTTGTACTGTGTGTTCCTTTGTAACAGATAGTCTATCACTCTCTTACCGCACCAAGCAAATTGGAGACTCACTTGTGTTGTAAATATAAACAGAATTCATACCAGGAACACAGATCTTGAAATGTTTTAAATCCAGACAGGGTTGTTAGTCACTGTCATGCAGCCCAAAAAGATGGCGAGATATGTGGCGATGTGAATTAGTGCTCGGCTACGTGAAGCCCAGTCTTCCCTTAGCCAATTCTTCAATGAGCTACCGTATTCACCACTTGGATGTGAGCAATTTAGCTTCTTCAAGTAACAAAATCTGACATCTGAATCTGGGTGGTCAAATTTAAAACTTAGAAGCACAATTCTGCCCAATTGTCTGTGAAGCCAGGTTGCAATCAGTGGTGTGCCTTCAGAGGTCTACCACAGTAACCAAGACAAGAATCCAACTTTACATGATATCCTATCAAAGAAAAGGGAAAAAAAAAAAAAAAAAAGGAAAGAAAGGAAAACTATGAGCTTGGAAGTAATGCAAAGAAAGAATGACTGTGTGGTAAGCAGAGTAAATTCATAACATATTTTTTCCTTAATAAAAACATAGCTACTTTGTGAAATGGTAGGAAAAAAATGAAGCAATGCAAGGGGAAAAGGTTATATGTCTAGTCTTTCATGTGAAAGTATGTGTGGTATGCTTTCAGGGTGACTACAAGAATTTAAGTGCATTTTTAGCTGTGTGGCTGCTAATATCACAAACTTGGTTTGGTTCTGTTTCACAAAAGTTATAAATCTGCTCCATCAGCTTAGAGTGTTTTCAAGTCACTTACATAAAACCAATGGCTAGAATTTATGCTTTTCTCTAGGTCACTCCAAAAAAATCCCATCATTCTGGAGGTGGCAGCAGAAAGTTTCTGTGCTGTTCCTGGGTGCAGTGCGGTGATGCATCTGCAGCAGCAGATGGAGAGCTGCTGTCTGTCTCCCAAGATCTCCTGACCCTGTCTCCTGAGAGATTTGCGATTGAGAATGGCATCAGTGAAGATCTTCTTTGAAGAAGAGGCAACCTTCTAGCTTGGTAAGGTTTGCAATGAATACTAATAGTTTGGCTAAGCACCTGATTTTTGTCACAAAAGTTTAATTATGCTGGGTATAGTTTCAGGTGCTTCAGCTTTACTGAGGTCACTTCGCTGAGTTTCAGAGGTTTCGTGAAGCATATTCAGAAGCTGAGCCTGAGAGATTACTGGGTCTGCCTCTCTTCATTCTCTCATATTTTTCTTTTAGTTACCCATTTCTGCTGTCATGATGGTGCATCATCCATCCAGTACATCCACTTCCACGTGTCATGAAACTTATGGCATAGTTAACCCCAGCATATCCCTTGCAGCAGACCATTAACTGAGGTCAACTCTGAGCAAAATTAATCTTCTGTCACTTCTGCCCTGCCTTGCTTCAAGTATGTACATGTACATTGATTCACCCTGTAAATTGCTAAAGCTTCTCCATCTCTTCAATAAGGCAAAATTAACGGACAACAGAACTCAGAAGTTTCAAAAATCATGTGAAGCACACTGGTGTGAAAATTACAGAGAAAACTTGAAATCAAGAACGCACTTTCACGTGCCTATTTCACAGCTAGAACATTGCTTTGGATTCCTCTGTCAAGGATAGCTCTTTTATGGAGGTTTATTCTCCGTGGTTTCCACGCAAAGATCTGACCGGCAATCCACGAGTCCCAGGCAAGGGGATTGTCTGCACAAGGCAGCTCACAGCCACCACAGAATAAATTGCCATGGGAAGATATTCTGTTGAAACAAAAAAAAAAAAAAAAAAAAAAAAAAAAAAAAAAAAGACAATCCTGTTTGGAAAATGAAATAATTACTAAAGCTATAAATAACCCCACAGGGTGGAGTCCCTGCAGACAAACACTCACACTGCTGTCCTTGCCAGGGCAATGAAGTTGGCCCTGTGCAGGCAAGGCCATTCTGGAGTAATCACTGAGCAACCAGCCAGCACCAACCAACAGAAACTATGGGAGTCTGAGACACTCCTGCCAACCCCAGCATCATTCCCAAGGTAATGAGGTTATATAGGATAAAAAGGAAGAGAGCAACTGGTGGTAAGTCCCAATACAATCGTCCTTTTTGATGAAAACACAGGGAGCAGGAGCCCCTTATATAATTCATAGGATAGCTACTAAGCTTATGCCACAGCAACGCTGATTTTGTCTCCCATCCTGCACTTTCACCATCCAAACAAGCTTCCTTGTTTAAAACTTCAAAAACACATTACTTCAAGTATTTTTATTGGTAGGCAAGCTTCTGTTTCACTCTGGTCAAATTCCAAACTGGATAATTACAGCCTGTCTGCTGAAAACTCCCACCATAATTTCATTTGGCTCTACTGTTCTAAACTACTGTGCAGAATAGCTGCACGCTAAACAGCTTCCCTGTAGCAGTGTGCAAAATGATGCCAGCAAAAATGCTCCCCTGATCTGTTTTAAAGTTTGGAAAGCACTTTAGATTTTTACCTAGTGGAAAAGGGACTCACCAACAAAAGA
The DNA here is from genome assembly GCF_009769625.2 of Cygnus olor. NCBI lineage: Eukaryota > Metazoa > Chordata > Aves > Anseriformes > Anatidae > Cygnus > Cygnus olor. The sequence goes on along the minus strand of NC_049169.1, from coordinate 22,099,539 downwards.
TGTGATGTATATTGAAGCACAAACATATACTGAACTTACCGAATATAATGCATGGTATACATGAAAGCAATGTTTTAGAGAAACCACAATCAATTATTTCTATTTCAATAGAGGGGGAAAAATCAGGAAAACACATGCTTTTCATTATTTCCCATTGTTTTCACCACAAAGATTCATGGACTATGGTCTGTCCAGAAAACCATTATTCCACCCCTACCCCTCCTTTGTACTGACTGTGAATTTCATACTCGTCACACACTTTCCCAAGAAATTGTCTGCACCAACCTTTGTTGATGGGTGTCACAATATTTCACAGTAAAAAGCCACAGCATGTGTTGTAAATAGCAATAAGACTAGGTCTTGCAGATATTTTTTCTTTTTGTACTAGACTGGGAATTCTATCAAATGAAACACCTGAAGTTCACTGCTTCTGTGTGGTTTATCAAGCCAAACAAGTGAACTGGATATAAACATCCCTGCTGCATTTATCAAGAAGTGAAATTGAGCAATAAAGCAAATTTTGGTGATGAGAAGGTATATCATTGATGCCCTTTAGGTACACAACGAGCTGCAGTAAAAAGGCCTCTCATTTATTCAATTGCTGTTCATCCTCCGCCCTAAACAGAAATCTTGCAGTCAGATTTTACTCTTGGTTACCTGCCCCCTTGACAGTATCTGTGCACTCTGTCCACACAATGCAGACATTCTCTTCGAGCTGATGAACTCTGGGTATACCTATGTCAAACAGCAAAGTATTTTGATTGCAACACAGGCCTTTGAACTAAAACTCCAGAGGAATGTTGGCATGGAGCTAACAATACCAAGCAATTAGCTTAAGTGCTATCCCACCGAAATGTAATCACCCTCCACGAGAAACCAGCTCCTACTGGAGAGAGCAAGGAGAAGGTGGTTTGGGCAAGAAGGCACCTGGCAGGGGGTGTGAACATCTCCTTGGGGAAGACTGGGTGGTCAGGTGCCACATCTGACCTCTGGCAACACACGGGTGGGCCCTCGCAGGCTCCCCAGAAGTGGCTAACCGCATCCAGGGCGTCTCCTGGCTTGTTGGTAAGGTGTGTAATCTCTCAGGTTTTCCCCTCTGAGTGAAAATAGGAGGCCTAGAAATATTGTGCAAATTTTTTAGCTTGTGTGTTTTGCAAGTACCCTGAGCCTGTGGCATGCAGGCGTTCTCAAGGCAGCCAGGGCTCTCAGAAGCACTGAGCTGGGCCCCCACAGAGGGGACGGCTCAAAGCACCTTGAGCTCCTGTGTCTGGATAGCAATAATCTAGTGAGTACTCAGCCAGAGGATCCTTCACTGTGTTTTGTTATGCTGCTTCCTTTCTCGTACTGTTAACCCAGCTGAAGTTACACAGAACACCAGCAAGGAGAGAATATCATTATTACATCCTGATAGATGTTGTAATGTGCTGATACCTTCCTACAGCAGTCAGAAAAAGAGCCTTTGGTGAGGAAAAGCTGTTGTAAGAGTTTTAGTGACACAAGCTGACAGGTAAAAAGTAGGATTTCATGTTCCACATACAAGGATCTTTCTCTTTGCTGCACCAAAGATAAGGGTTGAGCCATGCAAAAGACAAACAAATAGCAAAAAATTCCAAAGAACATCTGAAAAACCTCTTACTATTGACCTGACATAGTTTCCCTGGTGATACATATGAAAGCATGCTATTAGATGCAAGGAAGGGCAGGGTGAAAGAATGAAAGAAGGTACTCCTCCAGCTGCCTTTGCTTTAGGGAAAATGATACTCAGCATCATGCCCTTAGCAGGCCTGCACAAAGGCAGAAGGATCAGGTGCCAACTGGTCTTCAGAGATGAGGAATGGAGGATGATAAACTGGACCTAAGGGAGCAATGCACAGATCTTGACATTAGGCAAGAGTCAAATGCCTACAATGTCTTCCCAGTTAATTTTGGAGACACTACATTGGAGCCTATGCACTGCATACCATGGCTTCTCTACTCTCTGTTAAGAGGAATGAGCGGTGATTCAGATGTTCATGGGGCCAACTCACCCCAGCTGTGCCCACCTCTAGTCCATTCCCATGCAATGGACCAGATTAACAGTGGTTTGAACATTCATGAGAGATACCTCTGTAGTTCCTTAACAGCAATGCTATAGCCTACCCATAAACCTCCTCCAGTGTTCACTATCCTAACAAGACAGCAAATAGCAAAAGCAGTCCTTACTAAATAACTTCCTGAAGTAATTGAAATGCATTAGTGCTTGCCCTGTCCTCAGCAAAAATGGAAAACAACTGATCAGTATTTTGTTTTTTTTGTTTGTTTGTTTTGTTTTTTAAATGATCTACTGCTGTCAATATACAGTAGACTCTTACCATAGCCTCACAATTTACTTCCTTCAGTACCAGTTCTCTCAGAGCTGCAGCTTGGCCCATGTTTTCTAAACCTCTTACCATTCTTGTAGTTCCTCTCTGAACTTTCCTCAGTTTAACTTCATTTAAAATGTAGAATCCAAGCTGCACATGCTTCCTTACATAAAGCCTCCTGATGTCTATGAATAAATGCAAGTGTTAATAACTGCTTGTAATTACCTTTTAATTTGATGCCTATTTCCGTCATGTTTGTCAGCTAACTTTTGCTACCTAAGGATAAAACTTTGTCCTTCTGTTCACTGAATTTCCTTCTACTCATTTGGAACCATTTCTCCCAATTATCAAAGCCACCATGAGTTTAATCTTATCTTCTACCAGGTACATAATGCTTCCCACAAGTTTCATCCGTACAAATTTCCTCTCTACCTCACCATTCACTGATGACGGGAGTAGCAGAATACTAGAACCACTCTGCTTTCCAGTTTTGAGAAGGAACCATTGATAACTTCTCTGAATGTGGCTTTTAAACCTGCTGTGTAAGTCCATCTTAGTCCTATTTCCCCTGGATTGACAGTCACATGACTCCGTAACAAAACTTATTCTAAACTCAAGATATGATATACTATTTCTAATGCTTGCCCTTATCTTCATAGCTGGTTAGCCTGTCAGAAAGGAAGTCTGATGGATTTGACATTATGTGAGTGTTGATTAATGCATGTTGGCTGTTTCTTCAATCTAGGGGTCCCAAATTATTGTTTAGTAATTTGCTTCAATATCTTTCTTTTAACTTTATAAATTTTGTTTTAAATCCATTCTTTCCCTATTCACTGTCCCTAGCTGTTCTTTTTTTCATAGTAAATAATTTGTGGCTTCAGCTAGGCTTTTTTTCAACAGTGGAGACAAAGAAAAGTACTGCTTGTTTCAGTCTTCCTCCTGTTTTGTCCATTAGTTGCTTACTTCCCCATAAATAATGGAACTACATCTTCTTTAATCATTCTCTTACCTCTAACATAAAGCTATTGATTAATAAGCTGTGCTGCATAACAACCTTTTCATGACAATGAATGTTCTGTATTTCTCCGGCATTCTATAAAACTTTAAATTGCTCTAAGCCAGAATTTTTCAACCATTGTGTATTCACCTTGTAGTTCAGACGAAATTACCATATTTCTCGAGTTTGCTTATGAGAATGTCATGTGTGGCTGTATGAAAAGCTATAATAAAATCAAGATAGTGTAGAGCTTCGACTGCTCCCTCTTTAAAGGATTTTTTCCATCCTCATCCACAATGAAAAAATTACAGTGATCTATTGCAGGTGTACACCTAAAATTAAGTGTCTAAAAAGGAGACAGTGCTTTTAAAGGGATCCAGCCAGGCCTACAAAGAACCCTGAATGACAGTGCTCTCCCCAAGGTTTCCACCTCCTACCCAAACTGCAATAAAATTGCACAGAGCCTTTGCATTCCTCAATGTTTATGGAAATATATATATATATATATATATATATGCATTTTTTTCAGTTGGGTGTTATCAGTGGTAAACAACTCCCATCAAATTTAAGAAAGACTGTTAAGGAGGGACATGGCAAGGCCAGGCTGAGTATGCTGCAACCTCCTCATCCTGCGACTCCACCAACAAAGCTCCCTCCTGACCAAGAGCATCCTGCCATGCAGACCGAGATGGCAGAATTGGACCTGAAATCAGTACACGTCCCTTCTGGCTCTTGTGTTGCCTCTGCTTACATGGGTCTGAGGCATTCACATTTGTATTTACACTGTTATTTGGCACCTCCTCTGTACTACCTCTCTGCTGATATATGGTTACGGAGCAGTCATAGAACGGAGGCACAAGAGAAAGTGCAGCATGTCCATGGCCATGGTGGGTGGGAAGAGTGGGAAGGCACTGCAAGCTCACCTTGTAATGCAGCCAAGATTTCCCCAAATGGCCCTGTTTCAATACTTGTTCCCTTCCTTTGTTCATGTCCCTCAGTTTGGCTGGAAAGGTTACTGACATTGAGGACCCTCTCCCTCACTCTTCAGGTCAGTGTTTCCAGCTTTCCTCCACAGCCAAAATACCAGTTCTGTTGTATAAAATGGTCCTTAAAAATAAATACATGAAAAACTCCCTACTCCTGATTTTTTTTTCCATTCCTACTGATTTCTGTGATGTTACTCTTTTGGCTTTATTATTCTGTTTCACTATTTTCCCATTCTATTTGGGTTCCTGCAATTGAATAATTATCCTGTCTTCATCCTTCAGGTTCTCTTCTTAAAATCCCTCTAAGTCTTACTCTCTAAGCAACAACTTCTCCCCTGTCTCCTATGCTGTTGTCCTCTGCTTTACCTTGTGTTATCTGCTTTGACTTTATTTTTTCTTTTTATATTTAAAGCTCTTCAAGCAAGGACAATATCTGCATGTGTAAAATGCATCATAATTCTATGATGCCGTATAAGAAAGAGCAAAATAAAGGGAAGTTGTTTTTACAATCAAATAAACACACATTAACTATGCTGCTATAAAAGAGTAACAAACAAATAGACATTACGGCAAGACCCTGTGCCAGCACCAAACTAGTTCAGCTCTTCCTTCCCCAAGTTAGGCAGGCAGAGAACAGCCTTAGGAGCTGCTTTTTTGAGAGGCAGCGGGAAGGCAATGCCCTTGGAGCAGAGATCTACCACTCGCTGACATACGACTTGGCTGAAAAACCAAGCTGAGAAATGTGCTGGTTTGGATTAGGTTATTTTGTTTCGCTTTTTTGTTATCAGTGCTCATCTGTGGAGGAGCAGGGGAATGGCTGCTGGCTGCTCCCTTTTCTTTGCCCAGCCATTCCACACGAGCTCCTTGCGGTTTCTCTTCCAGGCAGAGAACCAGCAGTACGTCTGCTCCTAAGTCTTTACTGTGAAAAGCTACTTTATATACGAAGAGTGTATTAACCACAAGTACATGGTTGGGATGGGCAGATTGATTCTGAAGCTGGTTATCTTTTGAGAATCACCTTTATTAAGATTGATCCATCAGACATTTTTTCCGATATGCTGTTTTAAGCATCAAAACCAAATGTGGCTGTCTTCTTATCAATAAAATTATGTCAATAGACTGAAGAAGACTTGAATTTCTGGGAAGTGAATACTTTCTGGCTGACTGGCCACGTGCAAATTTTAAATGCTAGTATCTCAAGTTCCTGCATAAACAAATCACATTTATTTTCCCTGTGGATTATCTCATATTCCTGCATAAACAAATCCCAATTATTTTGCCTGCAGACTAATCTATTCTAACTCTTTCAACAATACTTTAACACTTTTTACTTCAATCTAGATGATCTTTAATTTAATTTCTATGAGATAGTCCTTGAAACAGTGGTTGTCTGAAGTAGTAGAATTATCACATACTTTAAATGTCTCTCTGCTGAAATAGTGCAATTAGATTGCAACTGAATGTGGCTTTCTAAAAAACCAAGCCTAAAAAGCTAAAAAGAGTCTTTGTCCAAGAAATTCATCTCACTCCTTCCATGCTAATGAAGAACTCTGAGCCACGATGAATTGTTTACTGTGTAATGCACAGATCTGTAAACATTAAAAAACTATCTTTAAATGAACATAGAAAATACAGCTTGAGTTGCAGAAAGTTTGTTCGAAATTGCACTGTATGGGTTGATCTTCTGTTAAGCAAACAAAAATGTCTCCAGGCAGAGAATTCAAGTTCAAGTCCTTGATATTTCTTAACAACTGTCAGATGAAGCAAAACATTAAGGGCAGATCTGGAGATCTTCCTGTGAAATCCACAGGAATTTCAAAGTCTGTTTGCCTGGAGGAATAGTAAGTGAAAAAGCAATTGCAAGTCACACTACAAATTTACTGAAGCCTTGATCATGTGGTGTGTAACTGCCTGTTTGGGACCCTTGTTCACTCACAAACCCAGTTTCAGGGATCCTAAGTGCTAGGTCAAAAGTACTGAAGCCAGAGAATGCAAACTGTCTGGATCAGAGTGAAGTTATTCAGCAAGCTTAAATCAACTTGGAAAAAACAGTGGCTTTGTACCAATAGATATTGTGAGTCAATTCCCATCTGTGTGTGCTGCAGTCTTTGTCTTTCCTATTGCTGCCCATAGCCATTTTCTCCAGTTTTCCTGCCTCTTCCATCCAGCAAAATGTCATTTTCCCCATCTGAACCTTGTTTCTTTTAAATGCAAATTCAGGACATGTCTTCTCTGTCTTTGGATATTTGCTAGAACTAGAACATTTCTCTTAAACAACATGTGCCATATCACACCTTTGTATTTAGATTTGGTATAAAGTCCAGGATCTGATGGGACAACAGAGCACCATTAATCATAGCTGTTGGCTTTTTGCTTTGCTATCAGCCATGAGCTTGCTATTTGCATACTGGTTCTGCCCATCACGGTCAACTTTGGAGTCAGGTGTAGGTATTGGATCACAGAATCATAGAATCACAGAATCATTAAGGTTGGAAAAGACCTCCAAGATCATCTGGTCCAACCATCCCCTTACCACCAATATCACCCACTAAACCGTGTCCCTAAGCACCACGTCCAACCTTTCCTTAAACACCCCCAGGGATGATGTCTCCACCACCTGCCTGGGCAACCCGTTCCAGTGCCTGACCACGCTCTTGAATCTCCCAGGCGTCTAGGGAAGAAGCCACTATTGCAGTGTACAGTGGTGGAAGTCCACAAGCCCACATGGGTGAGCACATATGTAGAACAGAGCAAGGCAATGGCTGAAGGCAAGTGAACCAAGAACATTTCCATCCTGTCTTGCTGTGGCAACTTGGACTGAATCCTAGTGGGACAAAGACTAATTATAATTTGTATAATTTTCCATAGTACTGAGGTTGTTGCTTGCAGAGCATCTTGGTTTACACACACACACACACACACATACACACCTACGGTGACAGTTTGCCTCGACCAGGAAAGAAGGGCATCCAGGGGCAATTACTGCTGCACTACAGGAGAGCAGGCACCCGCAGAGAAGAGGTGGCATTTCGGTTCGACACCTTTCCACTTCAGAGGCACATCTAAGATGATTCCACAAGCAAGAGACAAAGCAGTCTGCAACAGTCCTGCAAAGAAGTTCACACTATGTGTCCTTCACACCTTTTTTTTTCTGTCTTGGCTCCTAAGTGTTTTGACTAAAGGGCTGTGTCATATTAACAGCCACGCTCCCCCCAGCCCTAGCCTGGCAGCCTGCACCACCGTCCCTCTCCTACCACGTGGCTCTGAGTGGGCTGCAGTACATCTCCTGCTCCCCAGTCCCATCCAAGCTGCCCCTTCCATCCATATGACACTGCAAGAGTGAAGAAGGAAAGTGTGTGTATATATATATATATATATATATATAAATATATATGTTCTTAACTGCCAAGATCTTTAGGTCGTGTCTGAGCTACGAAGTGAGGCTGAATGCTGATAGTTCACGAGTTTTGTCTGTTTAGGCACAGCAGTTGGGCCGTTAATCCGTATGTGGGCTGCAGTGCATTTCAGAAACAGAAATGCCATGGTCCTGTTGTCAGACCATTTAGTGTCAATAGCTGCAAATCCAACTGTTTGACTTTTTTTTTTTGCTCCTGACCTGCAAAGGGATGATACTCTGGGCATGTGACATTTTCTGGGTTACATTTCATTTCTAAACCAACAGTGGATATTTCTGTTGAACCATGGCCATTACAGAAACAAACAAAAATATTGAAAAAACAAGGTGTTTTGACTTACACACGTTTTTAGTTTGTAAAGTAACGTGTCAGTATTAGCAACACGATACATTTGGGATAGTTAGCTACAGCTGGAAGGAAATGTAAAGCATTGCAGTTACCACAGTCACGTTAACTGGGCTCCCTGTGGTGTGTTTTGCCAACCTACACACGTTGATCCCATCACGAATGTGCACAACAAAGAGACCTCATTTCACTGTGAGTTATTTCAAACAGCCTGGGTGCCCAGCTTGGCCCCTGCCAGCCAAACAACCCCCATAGCAGTCCCACTGCTTTCTGATTTGGGCATATGCAGACCAGAAGGCTGCACATCATCCACTGCTTAAAGAATTCAGTCACTAACTGTGACCTGAGGCAGCACAGGAACCTGTGGCACAGATTGGACCTACATTATAGCCTGCTGAGCTTTCTGCATTCCTGTTTGGTACAAGCTGGACTAAAGTGTGTGCCATCAAAGACTTTTTTTTTTTCATTTCCTCAGTTCTGAGCATTTGGATTCACAATATTTATATTGTGCGGCTTTGATAGTTTAATAAAAACATAAATTAATCACTGCCTTTTTCTATTTATCAGGCTATTATCACAAATAAAGTTCTAGCTGAACAAATAATCAAACTGTCACACATTAAACATAACAGAAGCAGAAGGAAGTGCTTTGGTATTTGTGCTCAAGCTCCATTTTTACTGGAGCTAGTGATGTTTATAATGAGTAGATTTTCTTTAGAAAGCACTGAAAAACATCCAAAGGATTGCTCAGAGTGTTTCAAATGGTCTAAAATTACAAAGACTCTGCAGAAGCAAGCAGCACTAGCAGCCCACTCTTCAAAAAAGAATCTAAAGGTTCCCAATAAATCTATTAGAAATGAGACCTTCTTGTTGACCTGGAGTTTCACAGATTTTTCCTCTTGCTACCATTGTTCAATGCTTTCTTTTGGGGAAAAATAAATAAAGAAGAAAAAAATACTGACTGTGGGAGGGGGAGAGAGAAGAAAAAAAAAACTTAATGAAAAGATTGCTGGTATTTCTTGGAACTAGTACTTGTGCAACTACATTGAAGTGCCTTTGTCCCGTGAATGACAAGATCACTTTGAAAAGATCTGTATTCAATAAATGACAATACTCAGATGACTAACAGCAGTGCTATATTGTTTTATGTCAGAAGAGCTCTCTGAAATCTGAATTCTCTTTCTAGGATTGATTTTATCTTCTAACAATGTATTACTGTGTGAGAGCATGAAGGAATATAGAACCATAGAACCATAGAATATCCTGAGTTGGAAGGGACCCACAAGGACCATGGAGTCCAATCCCTGGCTCAACACAGGACCACCCAAAAATCAGACCACGTGTCTAAGAGCATTGTCCAAACGCTTCTTGAACTCCCACAGGCTGGTGCTATGACCACTGCCCTGGGGAGCCTGTCCCAGTGCCCGACCACCCTCTGGGTGCAGAACCTTTCCCTAAGACCCAGCCTGACCCTCCCCTGTCCCAGCTCCATGCCGTTCCCCCGGGTCCTGTTGTCTGCAGAGAGCAGAGCTCAGTGCCTGCCCCTCCCTAACTTTATCTATCATTTCTGTAGCTGATCAGAAATTACCTGGAGTCTGGCTGCCTTAGAGGACTGGCTATAGATTTCTGTTGCTGCTGCCAGTGGCTCAAATTCAACCCATGAGGTAGCAACTGATCCAAATGCCATTGAGTAGCCACCCTCTCCTAACCTGGAGAAGGCATCATGTTTTAGATACCAATCAAACACAGCTGCAATCCAGCTTCCCCTTTATCCAGAGACCAGGTGCACACTCAGTGAGGATGGTCACATAAAATATTTGCTTCGGACCATTTCTGCTAGTGATTGAAAGCAATGACTATCATCCAAGAGTAATCAGGTTTGTCTATGAAGTGAACTGATTTTGTTCAAGCTCACAATGTGAGATAGCAAGGTGATAAAAAAGGACACTGAAATATCCTCTCAGCCCTGCAGGTAATCCTTACCAGATGAAACAAAGACTGAAAGAACACGGTGGTACAAAGTAGTTTGAAATGTTGTTACACCTCTTCAAACACTAGGTTAAAAATCTTCCTTCCCAAGGCTTCAAGTGCATCTTCTTCTCATCACTTTAAATCTGTTTTGTAAGATAGTGACTGGGTGATAATGAATGCTATCCATTTACTGCCTTTGCTGAATACGTTGGTTAATTGTGCACAACACTTTGAAGATAAAGCACCATGTTGTTAATAAACACAGTCTAATGACTCTCTCATGGTTCTTTAGCACTCCTCCTACTTTGTCCAAGGTGTAAATACCTCGCTGAAGCTAAGCTGGCCAGGCTGGCCGGCCGCGCAGGCCACATGCTGATTTCAGATGAAGGCTTTCACATCAGTTGTTCCATAGCTGTTCCCCTCCATTGCCAACACATCACCCTGTCTCCAGCTGTTGTTTCCTTGCTTGCTTGTTCAGGGCCAGGATAAGGGAATTTCAATGATTTCTGGTGAAAAGGGCCCTTCCTTTACATCAGGCTGTCATTTCCCTCTGCCTGATACACAAAGAAGCCAGCCAACAGGAGCACAACTGCTTTCATTGGCTGCTAACAGCCTTTGAGTGGAACAAAATGACGAAAAGAGAAGAAACACTAATTTCCTCTTCACTCTCTTCACCCTGCCTTAGAGTAACATTAGGGGGGCAATTTTCTCAGAGGAAAGAAAGAACCTTCCTTACCCTGACCACAGGACTGTGACAGAAGAGGCTGCTGAAATCTGCTGCTAGCACAGATTGGTATGTTTTCACACATAAAAATGCCTCTCGTTTGGTTTTCTGATTTGGACTACCACGTTTTGGGAAGACAATGAATATTGCTCTCACGTGTAATTGTCAACATGCACCATTATAAAGGTATTCATAACCCAGAAAAGCACAATGTGAAACCAAAGAAACAAGGTGAGAACTTAGCTGCTAACACGGACTGTCAGTGTGAATTAAACAACCTTCTGCACCCTACCCATGTCAACCTCACCTGAGCTAAGAGAGCTGCTCCATAAGTTGAGAGAAACACTGAGCTCTTAGGAGTGTCTGCTAACACTTACACATGTGCTTTGTCTTAAACTGATGAAAATACTCCCATTTTGGGATATATATACCAATATGCACAAAGTTACAACACGCTGTAAATGCTGGTGAGATCAAGACCCGAACCCACTCCTGTACCAGCCACCAAAGACCACAAAGCACACAAAACTTCTTAGTAGGTTTCATATCCCAGGCATGTCAGAGAGAATCAAGATTTTGGTTTCAAGCTGATACTGTTATGAATAGTACCCAACGCAGCTAAAATATGAAGGAAAATATCTCCTTCATCGGTGTAATTTGCACAACAGTCACTTTCCTGCTTGTAGGGATATTTCACAGGGAAACAAGAATAATAAAATTACCAAAGTCAGTCAGTTCTGTAGCTGATCCTATGGCTCTTTCTTAGTGTAATACCATGACAGCAACCATCTGAACCCTTTCCTATGCCTGAACATACCTAAATCTCTCTCCTGTTTCAGTCATCCGATGCCATTAACAGCCTCACCAAGATAACTTTTCCTTTATGAGGACACCGATTTGGGCTTCTTCTACCTGTTTTTACAAAATTTCCAGCACTTTAATATCTATGAAATCTGACTAGGTCATGGTTCCCTGTTTATTATGAGGAAACAGATAAAAGTCCATCATTGCAAAAGCCTTATTTCCTTAGAAAAACAGTAAAAATAAGAATATATGTTTGTCAAACCACAAAAGCTGCTAAAGGATTCAGGAGCAGATGCAGTACATGATGTTTTTTTACCTTCTGTCCTTCCTTACTGAACTAGACTTAAATGTGCTCTACAGCAATACTTATATGCCTGTGATACAGCACTATGATACTCAGTAGTAACTGTTTTGAATATGATGCTATTAACACAGTCTGATATGCTGAAATTCCACCTAGCTGTTCCATTCTGAGGTCAAAAATGCTTTTTCCCTCTCCATCTGCTACAGTTTTGGAGATTTATTGAATAAAAAAAGACAAAAGTTCTAAGCACTGAGCAAATCTGTTTTAAGAAGTATATATAACACAAATTTAATGTGTTGGGTGACTAACAACATGCATGTGTGCACTGCGCTTGCCAGAAAATATCAACATTTCCAAATAGATACCACATTTAAAATTAAAATAATGAATTTGCTAAATGTTTGGTAGTTTTTCTTTATTTTATTCAAATGGTGATTTCTGTTCTGGTAGAAGTGCAGAACAAAATTTCCTGAATTTCAGAAGTAAAACATTAAAGAGAGATTCTAATGTCTGATAGAGCTTCGTTCAGCCCTCAGCCATACAATATTGCTTAGATAATATCAGGCTTGTCATTGTTGTAGGAAGCCTAACAGCATTCCAACAAGGAAAGCTGAAATAAGGCTTAAAATTTTGCTTCTTACGAGTCCTCTGCTTGTTGACTGAAATTCTCCAGCCATTTCTCATGCCCAGTGGTTTCTGGTCTCCACTGCCCCTCCTGCTCCCTCCATCCTCCGTACGCCCCGGAGGCAGGAGGGTGGCAGCAGGTACTTTTTTACACTCTGAAACCACTGCATGCTGTAGCCAGCATGCAGAAAGCTTGATATGTGAATGCTGCTGCTGCATTATTGACTCCTGCTCTGGGACTGGCCTTTCTTACAGAAAAAAATAGGTGATCAAAGAAGGAAAAGAGCTTCCCCATGTTTTCTTTAAGGAAAGTCAGAATTAAAACTGCATTGTCTTTTTGTAGCGTTCTCATTCTTAAGCTTCCTATCTGCTGCTACTTCAAAGGAATGTAGGAACTAAAGCTCAGGTACTGCTAATGAAATACAGATTTCAGAAGAGATGACACAAATGAAACACCTGGTGAGCAGGAAGGGATGCTGAGTCTGATCTGGTGGTTGATCTAATGGTCTGCTGCCTCTGTGTCCAGCTCCCTCACCCCATTCTAACCCTTGGGCTGCTTCTGGCACCACCCTGACCTCATGGTGAACCAGCTCTGGAAGTAATAGTGGTAGACATTTGGGAAGCAGAAAAAAAGGCATTACTTTTTTTTTTTTTTTTTTTTCATTTTCTGATGGTTTGTTCCCAAAACAGGCTTACCAGGGCATCAGATGTGTACCAGAGCTGGACCAAGAAGTGCTGGAGGATTACATGGCCAGCAGCAGAGGTACGGATGGGTCAGCACCATCAATCATGGAAAGAGACGCATACATCAGCTTGGCCATAATGTGAATCTCCACTTGAAGGTATTATCAAGGACATACCAGAAGGGGAAGGAGAGTGTAACATAGGGGAAAGCTGTTCATTAATCATCCTTTGCTACTCTCAGCCTTCATGTCCTCACTTCCATATAGCTCCATGCTGAATGTACTGCTTGGGAGAGGCACCAAAGGTAGTTCAGTGCAGCTAGAAGGAAGATTTTGGAGATGGGAGTTGCTGGCTACAAGCCACAGTTGCTGCCTTAGGCCATGTCTGGACGAACACAACTTCACGCTGAACCCTTCTGCCCAGGCTACAGGCTGTGGGACATGAGACGGCTGCTCCAGGAATCACATCACCAGGTTGGAGTTGCACTGGCAGGGTATTTTAGTTTGGGCACTGAGCAGCTGAGCAGAACTTGGCTTAATTCCATCATGCAAAAGGAGTGCATCTTTGTCTGGATCAACCTCTACATGTGTGCTTGGTTATTTTCTCTAATGACAGTGAAGTTTATCCTCCTGGACACTTATTTCATTAGTTATTTTATGTTATTTTTATTACTTAATTTTATTAGTTAATTTTACAGACTTTTCCTCCTCAGCCAAGAAGAAAAAAAAAAAAAAAAAAAAAAAAGCCTGAATGCAAAACAAAACAATTCCAGCAAGACTAAACAACATCTTCAGGGTGCTATAACTGACATTGGTCATTTAATCATACCAGACTTTACCATTGCTGGGAGCACTGCAATACTTAAAGAAGCAAAAACATCTACTGCAAGGCTCTGCCTTTCTCTTACCAGCGTGGCTCAATTCTCCTCCATTTCAGAACACAATTTCCCCATAGCCCTTTTAGCTCAGCCTTCCAAGTTTCATAAAACAGCAGTACAACTTGCAGAGCACCTGAGGTGATCTTTCCATGCTATTCACTGCCGGTAAGGGCTCAGCTGAAGGATCATGGCCTGTGTTAAAGACTGCATTTCAATGACCAAGCCCACTTATACAAGCCTAGAAAACAATCAGAGACCTAGAAAACATGGCCTACATGAGATATTTGAATGAACGGGGAGGAGAAACATAAAGAAATTAAGACTGAAAGGACATATATTCACAGTCTTCAAATACGTAAAGGTTTTTTTTGCAAAGAGGCAGGAACAACCTACACCAGCTTTCAGCATCCTGGTTAGATAGTATAAGTCAGGGATATGCACTAGATAGCTCAGAGTCCCCCCTAGCCCTCTGGGTCTGTGAACTCCCATGCACAAGGTCACACCATGGATGTGGTCCCAGCAGAAAGGTCCCAGCACAGAGGGCTGCTGGTGAGAGACTTCTGCAGCCAAACATGCCTTTTGGGTGAGGAGCCTTGGCAGGAGACACAACTGTGGCTGTGGCTGGGCATCACAACCTTCCCCCTGCTCCATAGCTCCTCAGGAAGCCCACCAGTGGGGAGAATGGCCAGCTCAGCAAGTCTCACATCGAGCACACATGAACGCTGGGCTCTGCTGTCTTACCCCTGATTACAGCATCAGACCATCATTTACGTAAAATTAACATCAGAACAAACTTCAGGATGCCTTTAGCACTTTCAGAACCCAGGTTCTGCCTAAAGAAGGATTTTTGTTGTTGGGGATTTTTAAGAGAAGCTTGAACGGAAATGTATTTATGCCATAGAAGTTTTCTTGAAAGGAAAGAACCCTCGGCACTATCCAAAAAGCAATCAAATTCCTGATTTCCTGAAGCCACTGTGCAAAACAGATCCATAGCTGATTTGGTCTGGCTGAATTTTGTTCACCTCTCACAGATTTTATACCAGGCTTTGTGTTCTGCCTTGTCCCAGAGGGGTGCAGTTCCTACAAGAATTATTAGAGTGAACTACAGCCTCAGCCTGAACCATTAATCGCTTTGGGAGTGAAGACCAAGGCTTCCTTATGCTGCAGCCAGGGAGGGAATATGCGCACAGACTTCATGCACACATATACACAAACCAGAGCCATCAGAAAACCAAGCATCTGTTTTGTACTCGCCGAAACCTACACAAATCCCCACAGTTCACTTCAGATAGCATGAATTCCGGTTATCTGACATGGCTGCAATAAACATGTGGGTTATTACGACCTGAGTCATTGTCCAGAATAGAATAGCTTAATCTCTTAATAAACCAAAACATAAAGAAGGCATTTTTGAGACTGATGTGAAGAAGGCATTGAGATTTTGCAATATCCTGATGAGCGAGGGCTGTTTTCTGTAGACAAGAGACAGAGACTGCATTTTGGCCAGTTCTTTGTAGCATTTTCCTCTGAGGACAAACACTGTTTTCTTCTGGACTGCGTCCAAGTCGAACCAAGTGCCTTCATCAAAAACATTTCTTTAGGTATTCGGACACAATGGCAAAGGCGCTTAAAATGCAGTTAATGTCAATGGAGGATCGTAACAGTGATTAATGCTTTTTCAGCTGTTTGCCACTGTCCTTAAATCACAGACTTGGATGTGTGCTGACCAGTGAGCTCACCTGCATGAGCAGCTCAATATTCATTCATGGCAGAGCAGGATGGCTCTGGTATTCTGGTAGGCAAAATAACGGAGACGGGCAGGGCAATCAAAACACTATTAGTTCATCTTCGTGCCAATACCTAACCCAAATCGTTTGAGTTGGATGTCCCAGGCCTCACTACAAACCTCATGATTTATGCATGCCAAAAGCTGCTTTCGAAAGCACTCATCTTTTTCACGTTCCCCAAGAGCATCAAAATGTCCAATGAGTCTCATGGAAAGCAGCGTATTTATTTTTCACATTGCTCATGAGGAAAAGCTAATTTAGTAAACCCACATGGGGTAGCAAGCAATGTTAAGTAACTGAAGTTTCTCGTTGATTACCCCATTCCATCTCCTCCATTTGGCAGCCACAGATAAGATGTGATTTTTCTACCGATTTCATTGACGTGAAAATAACCACTTTTAAAATCAGGCCTAATGAGCTAGAAATGTACAACAACAAAAAAATCACTCAAAAATTGTAAATACGGACATTGAAATGCAGCTATTTGACATGCCGAGCCACAACAATGACACATGATTTATTGATTAGTTGCCATCACACGATGGAAGCTCAGCTAGTCATTTAAAATACCCATATTATCTTGGAAATCTTCCTATGAATAAAAAGGTAAAATATAGCCTCTGTGTTAGTAGTCAATACTTTATTTTTCTATCATCTTAACTGAGGTGGCATTGATGAAATCTGGTTGATCTCATCCTTTTAAAATGATAAATGCTTCTCCAACTCTGTTGTACCACATTAAATTCCTGCTGTTTTAGCTGCATGTTTAACTACAACAGCCCAGATACACTTGAACATTATAAACACAAAAATTCTGCAATCTACATTCTGAAAATATTAATTATCCACTATCTGAGGTTACTGATGTAAAAAGATGCATTATTTCCAGAATAAAGTAGTTAAACTCTGATTTTCCACTTCTGAACAGAGCACTGTAATCATGTGCTCTTACCAGCAATTGTCTTCCCACAGCCTATTCCTTGGTACCAAAACTAGTTCAAATATTAGTAGATAATGAGATTCTACTATTTTTTCTACAGTATGGATGCATTTATAGCAGTATGCATGACAGGTAACTAATTCCAGTAGTCAGTCAGCCAACCAGCTGCACAAGTAGCAATAGCATTGCATGTAGGTACGTTGGCTGTCATTGCAATGAATGGTAGCTCCACGGCAGCAGAGCAGGGGCTTTGGACTTACCTAGGCAGCTGCCTTCATTACAAATGGAAATGCTGGCTTGACTGATTATTATATATACATACACGTGTGTGAGTGTGTGCGTGTACGTGCGTGGGGTCTGCTTAAAGAGCAAAGGAGGAGAAAAAAGGGCAGGGTTAAAACTCACTTGTCAGCATTTTAAATTCATTTTCATTTTAGCTACATGTAGATGCTAAACTTTCTGCTGAAATTTCTTACCATCTTTTGCTCTTTTTTTTTTTTTTCTAGTTAAATTACTTAGAAAATTCAAAGTAACATTAAAAAAAATAAAAAATAAATAATCCAGGTGTTGCCTGTATGAACCTCTTCATCATCCAGGGATCTCTTAGCTGGGCTCTCAGGCGATCTGGTATAACCAGGGGTGTGTCAGAATGTCAAGTCCTCATGGGGAAGGCTGATACTTTCAGTAGTTATGCACATACACATACACATTGCACGCAGCCATATAAGGCTTTCTGCGCATTCCACATGGAAATTGTATCCAGGGCCTGCTGTTTTTCTATCTCATACCTTTGCACAGCAATTTATATCTGTCACAAAGTATATGCAAAATGTCTGCAAAGCTAAACAAAAGCAAAATTTTGACTGGGTAACATTTTGCACAGGGGCAAACAAATGTACCAAGTGAGGGGTAGTTAGAAAATACCCCAAAACACCTGCTCCACGTGGCTCAAATATTGTCTACCCCCAAAGGGAAGAATGAAAGAAATCTTACAACACACTTGATGTTATTTTACCCATAAAGATTTTCTCTGGATTGATGGAAAATGGGCTTTGAGAGAGCCATCAACCACAGGAAATAAACAGATATAGACAAATTGATCTGCCATAGGAGTTTGGTGCAAAGGGCATGAAACTCGGAATGTTTGCAGTGACATTTCACAAATCTGATAATAACAACTTAGATGTATCTGGCACTTCTCAGACAGAAAAAGTAGATTTCGGGGTGATGTATGGACTGTTAAAATATGAATATGGATGTTCGGGTCATCCAGTCCCTGGTGCAAGGCAGCACGGTGCCCTGTCGGAACAGAAGACATCAGGCTGCCCTGCACTCAGATGGAGGGTGAACAAGTCCGGTAGAGCCCTGCCTTATACCATAATAAAAAAGACTAAAACCATTCAGGCAGAGTCCTACCCCTCGTAGAAATGCTCCTGGCATCCCCATCATCAATACGAATGTGTTACCAAGGATGGCAGTGGTGCTAAGCCAGCCTGAATCTGGCCAGCACAGCAGGCACACTGCTGCTCCCACCAGGAGGGATCCTTTCCCCTTTTTTCCCCTTCAGACGAGAGCTGGGATGAGCGAGACCCCGAGGCCAGCTGTAACGATGTTGCTCTGACATGTGGGAACACAGGGGTGATCAACATTTTCTGCGCAAAGCGCAATTTAAATCATTGTAAAGGCTCTGAGGCTCCTTTTCAGCCATTTGGGTGGCTCTTGGTTTATCTCCATGACCACACGGCAACAACCTTCCTTTCTGAAGGCTGAACATCAATCACCTGGCTGCTCAGCTGCCCACCGGCCCCTCACAAAAACGTCACAACACGTTGGCCACTTACAAATACATGCATGAAGGAGGTACAGGTCTCAAAGACAACAAAGTTGCACAGGGCCCATGCGTATCAGTGACTCGAATTTATCTTCCAGCAGAGAGAAACACAGGAGGAATGCAGCCGCAGGCCACCGGGCTGGGCAGCATGGGCACTGCTCCCAACCCTCCTGCCATCACACAGAGATGGCACGAGGGGCACAGAGGAGAAATGGGAGGCAAGGGGACGGCAACCAGTGAGTCAGGCACGAAGCTTCAGGACTGGGCTTCGTTAGTCCTGGTGTTTGCAGAGTGAGATGTTTTTAATGACAACAGCTGGAAATTCTGGTCCTTTTATTACAGGCCTCTAAGGTGGTGGCGGTAGGAGCGGCGCTGTGTACGGATAAAATTGAGAACTGACACGGCCGGGGAAGGAAGCAGGGGGCAGGCACGGAGAGTGCATCCAGCATAAAGGCTAACAACAGGCAGAGACAAAAACAGAACAACAGGCGGAGACAAAAACAGAAGGAAGTGCATAACAGTGGCTGGGCGATAACAAGGTGAGGAGAGACAGAGGGAGTGCAGAGGGAGGAAATACATAGGAAATTGAAATCTGGACCGGCATCCTATCCACATGCAGCCCTGTTATCTCTGTTCTTACAATGGAGAGTGACAAGGCAGGGCTTTCCCCCTCGGTCTGCATGCTGCCCGTGCACGTGCGAGTGCAGTTAAGATCGCCAAGATGCTGGGAAGCTGTTAATCATTCAACCATTTACTTGTTGCTCTTTTCCATGCATTTCTACGTTTAGGATTTGATTATTATTACTATTATTATTTTTGGTGGGTGGCAATAAGGGGGAGGAGGGATAATCCTTCAGCAGCAAATAGCAGTTTTTCATGTGCAGCTGTTATCTGGGTTCACTGGGGAGTTATCTAGCCATATCACATACTTAAGGAACAGAACGGGCTGAAAGTCCTGCTGCAGGGAGGACAACGTGCTGCCTCCAAGACAAAGAAGAGGCAGAAGACCTTCCTGTGAACACTGGGCTCCTCCTCGAGCAGGCCTAGCTCCGAACGGTGCTGCACTGCTTCGTTTCAGCCTGGGCTAACACCAGTCCTGCTGCACACAGCTGTGCCCCAGCGGGCAGGAGCATGGGCTGAGGCACCACCCTGCTGCTTTAGCACAGCCACAGGCACCTGGCAGAAAAGCGAGGTACGGAGGCTTAGCAGAGGAGACAGCTGGCCTGTGACGGGATGCTGCACGGCCACCTTGAGCTCCAGTTCAACTTTATAATCCCTGTCACACTAGGCAAGGTCAAACGCACAGCAGGTAATTATCACGGACCGGCTGAGGATTCAGCACAGCTTCCCTCCACCGGCTCCTCTTTGGAACTGAATAAACTGTCACCACTGCTCTGCCTGTGTGTGTCCACAGGCAGGCTTCTAAAAAACATAGCCTCAGCAACAGGAGCCAGAGGGAACCGTTCCAGCCAGAGGGAACCATGCAGAGTGCCGGGAGGGGGCTAAGACTTAGATCTAGCCTGGGGATACCCACCACAAGGCAGCAGCAGTATGGCAAGCGCTGCAGCCCTGGCCAGTGGCCATGGGATGGAGCAGGTGTGGGACTACTGCTGGGGCTGCTGCCCCAGGCGGTGAGCAGATCATGGGCTTTGGAGAAGGCAGGGCTGGGGGAACTAGTGACAGAGACCCCAGAAAAAGCCCTGGGGGCAGAGCATGCCGGGAGGCAGGGATTCACAGGCCAGGGCACAAGGAGAGCTGCCTGGCCGGTAATTCCAGGGCATTCTGCCAAATTTTGGGCACAACCTGGCCATAAGCCCAGACGTTGAAAAAACAGCCTGGAAAGTGAGGTCTTACCAAGCCCATTAGCAGCCTGCAAGCTCCTCTGTCCTGGATCTCTCCCAGGGCTTGCAGGACGCGACTAACCCAATTTTCCTTGGGAAGTCCCATCTCCCTCCTCTTCAGATTCCCCTTCCTTCTTCCAGCAAGCAAAGAGGTACATGGGGGGGGCATGCAGATCTGAGACACTCCACAACGATGCCAGAGCCGTTCTTCCTCATCTTGCGGCAACTCAGCCCACTCACATACAGAGCAGGAAGGAGGCAAACAGGCAGGGACGAGGCCTTCTGCTGGAGCATTTCAGAATGTGGGGATGGGACCCAGGCAGCCCACACAACACCACGATGGTCCCACCCCGCCACGAACACTGCGGCTGCACTTTGCACAGCCGTGGCCGAGCGCCAGTTTAACCTCTCCTCCAACAGCCTGCCACTTCCTACTCCTGCCCAGGTTTTGGAGCTGGTTTTCATTTATTTCCTATTTGTTACTGCTCCAAGACCCAATGACAGTTTCTCAGCAGCTTTCCGGGTGCCATTTGAGAAGCACGGCTCCGACCAGCCCTCTCCTGTTATTTCAGCGAGAAGCCCAATGCACGCAGCATTTAATGAAGCTGCACTCAAAGTGCCAACAGCAGCTAATTAACTACTCCTTGCAACGTTGCCCGTCCACGTTTGACTGATGGAAAGCTACCTACCAAGTCTAAACAACTTGCCTAAAGCTTACGTGAGCCATTCTTCTAACCCATCCCTCTTTTTAATAGATCATCCCTATGTTATAAGGATATATAGTCAAGGCAAATTTGGCATCTGGGCGCAGGGAAGCCCCTGATGCTGCAGCAATGCGACGCCCTGTTTATGCACAAGGAGCGGGCTCTCCTCTTTGGGTGTTTCTGGGGGAGAAAGGAAGAAATTTGGGTTTTTGGAGGAGAGCCCCAGAGGGGGAAAAGACCTTCAGAAAGCACGATCGAGCACAGTATACCAGAGAGGGATAAACCCCGAAGTACTCTAAGTTCACTCCAGATGTTGCCGGGGGTGGGGGGGACATATTTTGGGCCCCACAACGACAGGAGCGCTCGGGAGAGGGGAACCGAGAGCCCCGCAACAGCTGCCTCCCCGCTGATGGGACGAGGGGTGGCGATCTCTCCCTTCCCGACCCCTTCGGGGGGCGCTTCCCCGACCCCCCCCGGGGCCGTGCCGGGCACCCCCGGGCGTCCAGGCTGGGCACAGCCGGGGGCCCCCCCGCTCCCCGGTACCGGCTACCGATTCCCGAGGGCAGCCCGGGGCTCGCATCCCGGAGGCTGGAGCGGATCCCCCAACCCGGCCCTGGTTCCCCCGCGGGGGGAGCCCCCTGGGCTCTGCCTGGCTGGCGGGCAACACAATGCGGAGCCGGGGAAGGGAAAGGGAGAGAGAAAGTGCGGCTGGCTCCTCCGCCCGGCCCTCTGCCTGCTGCTCCCGGCAGGAGACAGCGCTGCAAGCGGATCCTGACCGGGGGCAGGGGGTGGAGAGAGCAGGAGGAGGAGGAGGAGGAGGAGGAGGAGGAGGAGGAGGAGGACGGAGGGAGGGAGGGAGGGAGGGACGGGAGCCTCTCTCCTTCCCTGGGCTGTTTTTTTCAGTTTCCTGTCTCGCATTGTGCTCACAGCGGATATGTGCTGCGCCTACAGGTGTGTCCCCTCCTCGCAGCTTTTCTCCGACTCCCCGGCGTAGGCTCCGGCTGGCGGGCGGCGGATCGGCAGCGCCATGTGACGGCCGCTCGATCCCTCTCGGGGCTCTTTCTCTCCTCTTTCCCTGCCTCCCCTCCTTCCTCTCCCCGAGGTGGGGCCCGCGGGGAGCACCGGGCGGCCGCCGGGGGCTGCCGTAGCGCCTCCGCCCAGCCCCGGGCTGCGGGCTGCCGGCCGCTCGGGCAGCTCCGGGGCTCCGCGGGGCTCCCCCCTGCCTGCACCTGTTGAAGGTAACGCAGCCCCTTCCCCTGCCGGGGGGGCGAGCTCCTCCTTCTCCCCTTCTCCCCGGGATCGCGGGGTATCGGGCAGGGCGGAGGGACCGGCACGGCACGGGGGGGTTGCGCTGCCCCTCGCCCCCCTGCTGGTTTCGCTTTCGGGGCTCCCCCGTGCGCGGCTCCGCACTTCGAGCGCGGTCCTTGCGCGGTCTTTGCAAGGGCCGCGGCGCCCCCCGAGTGCCCGCAGCTCGGCCCCGGTTCCCCGGCTCCGGGCGCGGCCAGCCCCGGCCCCGCTCCCCGCCCGCTCCGAGCTGCTTCGGGTTTTTCCTCTCGTCTCTTCGCGCAGGCAGCTTTAAACTTTCTTTCCGAGCTGTTAATTACATAGGGGGTGCTTCGCTCGCGTTTCGTGCGGGAGAATGGAAGTGCGAGCTTGGAACATGGGTGACTCAAAGCTTAGTTATTCGGCACCGCAAAACACCTCTACCTTCCTTTTTTATTTTTTTTTTCCGTGTCGCGATGGGCTGTACCTGCGACTTGCGGCTGTCTCCCCATGGGAGGCTGGCGCAGCCTCGGTGCCACCCGGGGACGGGAGGGAGCGGCACCGGTTCGGGTCCTTTTGGGGTTAGCCGGCTGCTGGGGTGAATGTAGAGCGAGCTGCAAGTTTCTCGAGGCTCCGAAATCTCGTGGAAATCTCTTTGTTGTCGGTGAGTTGCGAGGCTGCGGTCCTGTCCCTACCACCATGGAACGAAAACTTGCTCGTGGGGGAACTTGGTGCTTTTGTAGCTAACGCTGTTACCTTGAATGTGATGATTAACTTAGTGAACACCAGAGGGAACTCTCAATAGGTAATTCATTCAAGAGTGATATGTGCTTGTCGTACTATTTATGTTCTCATTACAATGGAATCTAGAAGGAAGCTAGGGTCGGTAAGCAGTGGGCTGCTGGGACGTACCTGGGATCGCCTCAAGCTTTTCGAAGGGTGTCAGCCCTAAAGGTGGGCTGGCGGTTCTCTCTCGCCTTTCCAAAGCTCGAAATACATAACCAGCCTTGCAGGAGCGGGGTTGTGAGCTGGGTGCATGACCCATTAGCTGTGAAGCAGGGAGAGAGCTCATGAAGGCACTTGGGGCCAGCACTTCATACCCAGCCTGCCTCTTGGGTTGTGAGACTGATCCTGCACGCTCCGGTGCGGGGGCTGCCGCCTGTGTTGGAAAAGCCAGAACAGAGCACGCTTCCAGCCAAAACAAAAGGGAGGAAGTCTGCTCCCGAGCCTGGCGTGGTTTGTCCTCGTTGCCTTGAATGCTTGTGGTTCCCATGCCCTGGTGGGAAAGCCTGACTGAAAGCGAAGTAGAAAATTATCTTCCTTAGAGTGTTAAACCAATAGAGAACGTAAATGATGGCTGTGTTTGGGAGAGGAGTTTGCATGGTGATTTCTGGTAACAAAAGCTTTTTCTATGTTCTGATACAACTGGACAAAGCTGGCGTTGACCCAGCAAAATGTGATGCTTTTAGTAGTAAAGTGAACCCCCGAACATGCACCTGAAGCTTTGGTTACTCGTGGTAATCTGCTGCAACAGTTTTGTTACCAGACTTCCTTGATACTCCCAGATTGCTGACGACATGGGAAGGACAGCATAATAAATACACTTGTGACTCTGACTTATGCTCCGGGAGCTGAAGCATCCAGCTGTTCATCCTGTCCCTTTGCCAGAGGTTACTTTGCCATTCAGCCTTGTTTCCTATTGGAGCTTGAATCTGCCAGAGTTTACAGCTTGGCATATGAATGTAAACTGCATTTTATGGCTGTTCATGTTAGCACGTAATGTTGTCAAGTC
Source organism: Cygnus olor (assembly GCF_009769625.2). NCBI lineage: Eukaryota > Metazoa > Chordata > Aves > Anseriformes > Anatidae > Cygnus > Cygnus olor. The sequence continues at coordinate 22,075,307 of NC_049169.1, read as the reverse complement.
CAGTAGCGTCAGCCTCCTGCTCCTCTCTCTGTGCTGGCAGAGGGACAAGGCAAACAGCTGGGGTCAGCTAAATCGGGCTCCAGTTTTGTGTTCTTCTTGTATGTTCTTCTGAAATGGTGTTTCCCCTAGAAAACGCAACTCGAACGAGCTACCTCTGTGTAGAGTCTCAGTGGGTACCAGTGGCGGGGAGGCAGCTTTGCACGGGGAGAGGTTGTGCAATGGTCTCAGTTGTAGCACTTGGCTTTCTGGGTTTCAGAGGAACGTAGCATGCTGTGCTGGAACAGCCTTCCTCTTCCCATCCTTCCTCCCACCTGGATTCTGGCAATCAGCAAGTGAACAACGTGTTTCTTCTAGACAAATCTTGCTTTGTACATCTAACTTAAGAACCTATATATATATATATGTATATATATATATATAAAAATATGTAAAATGTCCTCACAGAGGGCACAGCCCTTTTCTGCCCAAACCTTCCTACAGATATTATTGGAAGTAGCATAAAGGCTTAACAAAATCAGGGGCTGTTTGCCATGCGTGCAGTAAGCTCCCCAAAAATGAATCTGCATTTTGAAGGGAGCTCTCTTCATGAATGCTTGCTAACAACAAAAAGTTCCAGTGACTTGTTGCTAACATGTTTGGGTTCTAGCTTGTTTTTGAAAAAAAAATGGTTTGTACATCTATATATATTTAATGAAGATGTAATACTGATCATAAATATTTTTGTAATGCCTAGAATGTGAAACTTTTCATGCACTTTTAATATATTTATTATATGAAGCACTGAATGAAGGTATTTATTACACTAGTGCCACATTCTGACTATTGAATTACAATTGTAAAATTAAAGTAACAAGCTTAAATTAGGGTTTGCAACTTTAAACTCTTGCCAGCAAGCAGTTAATGGCAAACGTTAACTGCTAGTAAAGTAATTGCTACAGTTCTTTTACTGTCATTTTGTTCTCACTTTCCTCCAGTCAGACTGTTCTGTAGACATATAACGAATATTCCCCAAAATAGCTTGGCATTGTCGCTTATGCAATTCCTCATCAGAACCAATATGTTGATGAGCTAATGCGCACTTGATTAAACGTACTTGATTTATGCAAACAAAAGCTGTAGGTCCTTCTTTAAGTAAAGTTAGCACCTGTTAGCGAGATGAGAGTCTAAATAATTAAAATGGAATTAAGTAAACAAACAACACAAATGTGGTGTTCCTCCTACCTTTTTACCTTTGCCTTTTCAACTCAATGGTAGATATTTATTTTGCCTTTTCTTGCAGGTTTACTCAATCACTGCAGGAATCTCAATTTATAGTGAGGGGGATCAACTTCTATGTAAATGGTTTCCATTAGAATTAAAATAATAATAATAAGAAGAAGGCCATTATTAGCTATAATAAAGCCAGAAGCAACTAGAATTAGTGGAATAGTACTTTAAGGGTTTTTTTAAACACGAAGCCAGCTTGGACTTGATATTGGTCTCTTAATTCCTGTTTAAAAAACAAACAAACTTAGCCTGAGTAAGGCATTTAGGGGGTGTCTGTTTTAAAAATGCAGTATTTGAACAGTAAGTGCTTTAACCTCCTACTCCTTGCTTGGTCAAAACCTACATAGACAAACTGGAAATAAGGAACTGAAGAAATGAGTTGAAGATAGCCGTTTTATCTAACCATCAGTGGCTTAGTGTTAAAAAGCTCCCTAACTCTCTAGAAAACCACTCGGATTTGGCTTTAGAAAGAGGTTGTGGAGTCCGTGCCCCTGGAGACTCTAGAGAAGGCGATGGATGGAGGAGGGAGAGGGCATGTGGTTGCCCCAAGCCCTGGGGCAGCAGGATGGACTGGAGAGCTGCAGAGTTCTTGCAGGGCTGAGACTTGTTTTCTTTAGGCAGATGTTATCAACAGATAAGCCATCTACTAAGTATTTCTCAGTTTCTGTCCCTGTAGAATAGAATAGATATTCTGTCTCTGGGAATAGATAACTTTTGGATCTCTCTAAGTTCCTTTCTGTCTCAGATGGTTGAGGGAAGACTTGTTGACATAACACCCAAAAGAGTCTGTGCTTAGCAAACATCAGTAATGACGATTAAAAAAAAATACCAGAGCCAACCAGTCCCCGCTCGATTACTCAGGCGGAGGCTGCTGTAGAGTTTGTCCCCAGGAATGTGTCAGCAGAGCTGTGGTCACCACCACGTGCTCATTGGGCTGTTCAGTTTCTCTTTGGAATTTGGCTTCCGTGAGCCAGCAGTGGCGCCGATGCAGTTTGATAATTAGCTCCCTGCGGAGCTTCCTGGGCTCGGGAGCTGTGGTGCTCGCCAAAGGACAGAGTCCACCCAGCACCTTCCGAGGCACTTTTGACCTTACTCCACCTTTCCGTTTAGCTTCCAAGCTTTTGCCACTTTCTGAGGAAGTGTCTTCTTCAAACAGTTATCTAATCATAACCGTATTTCTAGTGTTTTGCTAGCCTTTCTCAGTAACTGACATTTCTAGCATCAGGCCACAAGTAAAGAGTAGGGACATTTTGTTAGTTTGAATTTTAGATTTTATATTACTTGACTGTCATGGTTTCCTTTATGTTGCAGATACAATATCTCTTTCTTTCTTTCTATTAAAGTTGATTAAAACCCTCAATCGTACAGTAAACCAGAAAGCTGCAGAGAAACTTTGCCCCCAAGCTGTCCTTCCTGTGCTTTAGTGCTGGTTCTGCACAGATAGACGCATGAAGAGTGTTCTGGTGGATGAAGTACATAGGAACTGTCAGAGATCAACATGACTTTAATTAAAAAATTTTTTTTAATAAAATCCACATGATTATTAGCACTTAAACTGAATTGCTACAAAACGTGCATTTTTTAGAAAGATACATTTGTGCTTATTGCTGGATAGACCTGGCTAGCATCTTTCTAGTCAAGCTGGATTAGTTCTACATGTCAACTCGGTTTGAAGGAAGCTCTCATAAACCCGACACTAATCTTCCTATGTCTAGAGATCGTTAGGGTGATAGCTGAGTCTCCTGGAGAACATAGGAATCAAGTTGTCTCACACTTCAAGCTTAACCTCTTGTCTATACTAATGGGATGTGTTTTAAATATATAGAAAATTCAGGAGTAAACTCTTCACATCTTTTTCCCTAGGGCTCCTATTTATCTTCTGTATAGTTTAAGAAGAGGTAGTGCCTCTTTTTGACAGATGTGTATACCTATATATACCTGTTTATAAAGAAGACGTAGCCCTTACATTACTAATTGCATCACTACTTAGAATTTATGAAGGACCAGTTCTTTAATCCATGTTTGCCCAGGGGGGAAATAGTTATTATTCGAATGTCTTCAGACAGACGAAGAAAGTAAAGGACAGAAAAAATAAAATACATTGATTAGGTAAAAATGGTACAACGGAAATACAAGGTGAGGTCTGCCATCATGAATCAGAAAGGTCAATTTAGTTATCTTTTGCTTGGACATAGCCTAGGCATACACAGCAAATAAAAGTTGCTTTCCTGAATCATTCAAATTAGTAGGTTACGGTTTTCTTCAGCTTTTCATAGTTATTTAGTCATTACTTTGTCTTTAATGATTCTGGTTGTGTTCATTGCAACTGGAAGTCCAAGAAGTTCAGCTGCTCTCTTGAATACGTAAGAAGACTTAATTTGTCATTCCTTAATATGTTGTTGCAATGTGTATTAAACTTGTGTGTTATCTTCATTTAATCAGTATGAGACAAATTGGTAGAAACTTGATAGAATCTCAGAATGGTTTGGGTTGGAAAAGACCGTAAACGTCATCTAGTTTGAACCCCCATGCTATGAGCAGGGACACCTTCCACTAGACCAGGTTGCTCAAAGCCCCTTCCAAGCTGGCATTCAGGCCCATCCAACACTTCCAGGGATGGGGCATCCACAACTTCTTTGGGCAACCTGTTCCAGTGCCTCACCACACTCTGAGTGAAGAAATTCCTCCTAACATCTAATCTAAACCTTCCCTCTTTTAGTTTAAAGCCATTACTCCTTGTCCTATCGCTACATGCTCTTGTAAAAAGTCCAGCTTTCCTGTAGGCCTGCTTTAGGTACTGGAAGACCACTCCTTGGAGTGATCTTGGAGTCTCCTTGGAGCCTTCTCTTCTCTAGACTAAATAACCCCAAGTTTATCAGCCTGTATTCATCGGAGAGCTGCTCCAGCCCTCTGATCATCCTCCTGGTCCTCCTCTGGACTCATTCTCATACTTTCATGTTCTTCCTGTGCTGGGGGGCCCAGAGCTGAACACAGTACTCAAGGTGGCGTCTCACAAGGAGAATCACCTCCTCTGACCTGTCAGTCACACTTCTTTTGATACATCCCAGTATGCAGTTTGCTTTCTGGGCTGCAAGCACACATTGGCAGGTTATGTTGAGCTTCTCATCCAAGTCCATCCCCATGTTTTTCTCCCCAGGGTTGCTCTGAATCTGTTCTCTGCCCAGCCTGTATTCATAGAATCACAGAATATCCTGAGTTGAAAGGGACCCACAAGGATCATGGAGTCCAATTCCTGGCTCAACACAGGACCACCCAAAAATCAGACCATGTGTCTAAGAGCATTGTCCAAACGCTTCTTGAACTCGGGCTCAGTGCCATGACCACTGTCGTGGTTGTTCCAGTGCCCGACCACCCTCTGGGTGCGGAACCTTTCCCTAACACCCAGCCTGACCCTCCCCTGTCCCAGCTCCGTGCCGTTCCCTCGGGTCCTGTCGCTGTCCCCAGAGAGCAGAGCTCAGTGCTTGCCCCTCCGCTCCCCTTGTGAGGGAGCTGCAGGACGCCATGAGGCCTCCCCTCAGCCTGCTCTGGGCTGAACAAACCAAGGGACCTCAGCCGCTCCTCATACATCTTCCCCTCTAGACCCTTCAACATCTTTGTAGTCCTCTGTGGGTCATTCCTTTTTCTGTCCTCCTTATACAATGGTGCCCGAAACCGCATGTGGGACTTGAGGTGAGGCCGCACCAGCTCAGAGCAGAGCGGGACTATCGCTTCCCTCGTCTGGCTGGCAGTGCTGTGCTTGATGCACCCCAGGGTACAGTTGGCCCTTTTGTCTGCCAGGGCACACTGCTGACTCCTATTCAACTTGCCATTGACCAGAACCCCCAAATACCTTTCTGTGGGGCTGCTCTCCAGCCTCTTGTCCCCCAGTCTGTATGTATAGCCAGGGTTGCCCCTTCCCAGGTGCAGAATCCAGCACTTGGTCTTGTTAAACTTCATATTGTTGGTGATTGCTCAGCTCTCTAATTTGCCAAGATCTCTCTGTAAAGCCTCTCTACCCTCAAGGGTGTCAACAGCTCTTCCTTATTTAGTGTCATCCACAAACTTACCTAGTATACCTTCAAGTTCTGCATCCAAGTCATTTATGAAAACATTAAAGAGAACTGGCCTAAAATGGGAATCCCACTAGTAACTGGCTGTGAATATAATGCAACCCTATTTACTATAACCCTTTGAGCCTGACCTGTTCACCCATCATATTATGTATTTATCATATTCAGCTGTATGCTGAACATTTTGTCCAGAAGGATACTGTGAGGTACGTCAGTCCATCTTATTGAGTATTCATGCTTGGGATTGCCCTGACCGTGCCCTTAGTGAAGCCATGTTGGCTGTCACCAATCACCTTCTTATTTTCCATGTGCCTTAGCATAGTTTCCAGGAGGATCTGCTCCATGATCTTGCTGGGCACAGAGGTGAAACTAACTGGCCTGTAGTTCCCCGGGTCTTCCTTTTTTCCTTTTTTAAAAACAGGGGTTATGTTTTCTCTTTTTTCAGTCAGTCAGAACTTCATCAGACTGCCACAACTTCTCAAATAAGGTGGACAGTGGCTTAGCAACTTCATCCACCAGTTCATTCAGGACCCACAGATGCATCTCATCTAATCCCATGGGCTTGTGTATCTTCGGGTTCCCTAGCAGGTCTTGAACCTGATCTTCTCCTACAGTGGGTGGTTCTTCATTCTCCTAGTTCATGTCTTTGCCTTCTGTGACTTGGGCAGTGTGGCTAGAGCACTTGCCAGTACATTGGACCTGTTGAGTTTTAAGGCAACAGAAGCAATAATTTAACTTCTTCCATTTCCAGCCTTGTGGGAGTGGTAAGAAAAGAAATGAAAAAGGGTAAAAAAGTTTTTGTGTACAATTTTGATTCACATCATCAACAACAGAAACTTTTTTCCTTCCTGAATTAACTAACAGCCCATGTAAGTTCTAGCTATGATCACAAGACATGCACAGCACTCTTTAGGGCATAAGTTGCAAAGCTAGGAATCTAACTGAAATGGGTGACTTCTTGGTTATTTTTTTTTCCCAAACATGCTAAATGAAGGTGTAGCCTCTATACCAAAGGCCTTTACTCAGGCAGAAAGAGTCCTTGAGAGTAGAGTACTTCAAAGAAGTTTTTCAGGAGTCTATAACTCTACAACTGCAAAGGTGACTTTGTGACTGAGGAATATGTATCTTCTGTGTACTTCAGGTGTTGCCTTCTGTCTTTCCAAACTGTTGAGATGAAAAACCAAAAGACTTCACTTACGCTGGCTACCCCCCAGCACTAAGTGATGGTATGAGTTTACTTACTAGTGCATCAGATAAAACTGCAGAGAGGTGCCTTTTATGTTCATTAACAGATGGTCTCTTTGTTTGGCATTTAGCTGTGGGAAGATCTGCAGGCATTTCACAGTCCATTGTGCATTTGATCCAGTGTTCAATAACATTAGTGAAAATGCAGAGCAATATCCTTCCTTTTTTTTTTTTTTTGGAAACTGTCACTCGCATTTGAGGGTCAGAGGAGCCATCAAGGCCTGCAGTTGTTTGACAGAGTCATTTGGCTATTTATCGTGGGCTCAACAAATCTTTGGTTTAAGGTATATCTTATCCCCAAAATATTGAGAAAAAGAACCAATTTTTAAGAAGTTTGTTCCTGTTCATTCCTCTCTGTTCAGATCTATATCACATTTCTAACAGGAGTCTTCTGTGCTTTTGACTTACATCTCTTGGTCCCTGTTAAGTCATCTTCTGGATGTTTTCAAGTGTTTTTTATTGCCTATTATTTTTTATCTTAAAGATGATCAAGTAGGCAGTCAGTTGTCTGTGTGCTTTATCTGGACTGAATCTTTAAATCTGATTTTGTATAATGCTTCTTTTTCCCCCCCTCAAGATGCTAACTGTATTTTTGATACTGCTCTGCAGGTTCTCTGATTTTCAACATCTTTTTTTGAGCATCAACCATGGGACTGGGTGCAGTGTTTCAGATTTAGTTGCTTGCTACTGTTACATATCCCATCCTCCCCCATTCAGTATTTCCATTCACTCTCGTATATTTGCATCCATGACCCACATTAGCCCTTTAAATAACAACAGGATCTCCAAGTGATGTTGTATGTCTATGGTGACCTCCCCATCCTTTTTGGCTTCTTTGCTTCTTAAGGTTAAGGTCCTCCAACTTGCAATCCTACCTGCGTTCCTTGTTACTAGATACATACATCTGCATTCTGTTGTCTTAAGACTGTTTTGGCTGGAATGAGCTCAGCTTGACAAATAATTGAGATAACTCTGTGTGATATCCTTTCTATTATTATTTACCATGCTACTAAACCATGTAATCCATTAATTTTATTACTGAGGACATACTTATTTCCAGGCAGCTAATAAAACTGATAAGTGATGTGGAGCATAATTCCAGTCACTGTGAACTGCAAAAGGAGCATTGCAATTGCATTGTGATGTTATTCAGCAATGACAACTTTTCTGAGATCTTTCAGTTAACTGCTTTTTAATCTATTTGGCATATATTTCTGCTATTCTGTTCGTAAGATCTGATTGATTTGATGTTTGACTGTTGTGATAACTATTTTCTTTGGTTGCTGAATTCAGTGTCAAATCAATAGATTTCACCTTCCTTACTTTTCTCCCCTTCAAAAGGGGGGAACCTCTTTGCATTTATACAGATGAAAATGAGGAATTTTCTGTGATGTTTTCAGATGCCAGTTCCAAAATACTTCTTTGCTTAGGATACTGAGAAACCCACTGAGCAAGAAATTTCTCTTTGGTTGTGCATGTTGCCCAGTCCCTTGTCTTTTGTCTTACCTGAACCATCTTTTCTGCATCTCTCCCAGCAGGAACAAGTGCACGTCAAAAAGTGCTTCGTCCTGGAAACTATTAGCACAGAAGCCTGAGCCACAAGAACTCCCTTTCTCTAGTGGTGGTCGTGCTGCTCAGGTGGGCTAAGAACTTGCTTGGACTGAGGTGTTTTTTTTTTTTTTTTTTTTTAACCTCCCTTTCTCCTTGTGTGTTGCTTCCTTGACAAAGAGGAGATCCTCTTGTATAGCACTGCAGCACGGTTTGCTTGGTGCATCAACAAAAGAGATGGCCATGGGGGGTTTATTTGCTTACGGCTTAGGTTGAAATATTATAGCTTTAAATTCAGTGCAATGATCTGGCATGACAATGTATTTACTTTACAATTCTGGTGGATGCTGTCTGATTTCATAGTGATTTTTATGCGTATTTTTATACCTCCTGAACCTATAGTGTAAAATGACGTTAAGCAACTTGTGTGTCTGAGTCATTTCCAAGGTAACTTAGTTATCAAAACATCGTATCTCAAGTGCTCAGAGTAACACTTTCCACTTCTCTAATTGCACTTTGGCAATCTGTGTTGCCTATACTGCTGCTCTTCAAATTATTGTGTACAGGTGTGCTCGGTAAGGACTTTCCACTTTACTTTTCCCAGTTGTAGCAATTAGTTATTATCTTTTCATTTTGATCCTGAGGCCTGTGAAATAAGTAAGTACGTTTTAGAAATGTAAACAGCATCCTTGAAACTAAACTCTTCATGATATTTTCTCCTACTGATAATCTGAAGAGGCAGCCTGTGTTTTCTGTTGTCTGTGGCATAATTAATCTACTTGAATTATACTTGAACGAGAGCTCATATATCAGAAGAGGGTTTAGCAGCATCGGAAGTTCACAGCTTTTGCATGAGACAGTAGTGAGGACTTGCCAATCCATGATTATTAATCTTGTTAGGAAGAGAAGAGACTGGTAAATTTGTTGTTATATATCTGCATCTGTTTTGTCCCTCTCACAGACTCTTCTGTTTTGCTCGCACCTTTCGTGTGCGGTAATGTTACAAGGTGACGTTGTTTGCTGCTGTATCAGTGTCCAAAACTGAGATACTCCTACACCATGCTTATTGTATCTGTCAGATGAAACAGGCATATCTGCTAGCATACAAGAAGTCTGGGCTGCTTTGGGTGTAAGTTTGGTGCCAGAGTGCCATATATATACCAACTAGATGATCTTTAAGGTCCCTCCCTTCCAACCCAAGCCATTCTATGACTCGATGATAAATGATCTGCTGTATGCAGTGGGGTTCTGTAGGTTACTTGACTGGTGACTCCATGCCTTCTGTTTTTGTTTCTGTCTTTCATGAGTAATTTCACTTCTGTGCCACTTTTTGAAGATTTTTTTTGCAGAATTTGTGGGTGAAAATCCAATTTATTATTTTGTGATAAGTAGGGCAAGTGAATGCCACAGCATTCCTTCTTGACCAGGAAGGATGGGGACCTTCTAGCTCTATTAGCTATCCTGCTCCTCTACCCCAAAACCCCTGTGCAAAAGGGGACCTACATACCCAGATCTCCTGACTTGAGGAGAGCCTTCTACAAAGCACTTCCACGTCAGGCTCTCCATACTCAGGAGATGACTTGGTACAGGGGGAGCGTTTCTGTTCCAAGTGGGTTAGCAGCATGTGTAGACCATCAGTCAATGATAGGGAGGCTTTGGTGGCAGTTCTTCTGTGACTGGTTCCTGGTGTCACTTCCTGGTAGCTGCTTTATTCTGCTACCATGATTGTTTTGTGAACTGGATGGGAGAGCTGATATAGCATTATACTGCATTACATGTAGCTGTTATATGGCTTTGAAAAAAGTACTTTAAGAAGCTTGATCACGTCTCTGATGTATTTTACAGCATGGCCATACCAACACATGCTTTTGCAGTGTTGGATCAAAAAGCTGAAAGGGTAAAAAAAAAAAAAAAAAAAAACAAAAAAAAACTATTCAAGAACCACTTCAACTAATTTTGTTGCCAAATTCTTTGTGTTATCAAGCCACAACTGTGTGTGCAGCTCTCATCCTTTCCTGCCCATCCCCTCCTGGGTGGTCCTATTAGGCAGGGAAGAGGAGGCTTTTGCAAACAAAGTTTGGGTGTTGAACTTGCACGTTCAATAGCAGCAGTGCCCTTCTCTGGTTCACTTCCATTGGGGATAATATGAGGTGTCCTTAAATTGAATACAGCCATTTTGCATAGAACTCGCTGTTCTGTATGGGTGCTCTAAGCATGGTGTACATATGCAGTTCGTGGGAGAGTGTGAGAATGGGCCAGCTTTCTTGGTGCCTGATGGTTTTTTTTCTATAGCTAATGACCTCCTGTGCACTAACAGCACACAGGCTGCTAGTAGGGTAGTGCTAACCATGCGTGTAGTCACTTCCTTTTCCCTCTTACCTCCTTTTAGAAGACTTTGCTCTTGAATCTTGTAAATGGGGTGATAATTTCAAAGCAAACAGCTTTCAGTTGCTTCTTGCCAACTTTTGCCCACAAGGTATGTAAAGTAAACAGAGCAGCTGGGAAATTAGATTTCTACCTCCCCTCCTGTTGCAAAGCATCCTAGGATGTCTCTTGGCTCTTTTTAAAGTAATGAGTAAAGTGAGAGAATTAGATTGTCACACCCAAGTTGCCTTTTAATCAATGTATCCATCGCACAGGTCATTCCTATTCTTCAGAAGCTTTAGGAAAACCTTGTAAAATGTGAGACTTTAAAAAATCTTTGCCATTTGCATATTGAACGCAGAAATATTTCATTGCTTGCTACAAAGAAAGAAAGTCAAAATATCAAGAATGGGGTGAAAATAAATATAGGTAATTTTCTTCATATCTAAAACAACTTTGAAGCAGATTATAGTGAAATATGAGCATTTTTAGCTCTGTTAGGCTCTTGGAGGAAGCTTAAAAGGATTTCCAGGTGCTACCATTTATGTTTGATTCAGAAACTGTGGGTCTGGATACTGAAGTGGCAGGCATACAGCACTTGCAAGGATCAATATCTTTTGTAGGATATACAGATAGACAGCTAAGCTCTGCCATCATGCCATTTTAATACAAAAAGAGAGTATTTTAAAAAATAATAAAAAAGGGAGAAAGTATTACAAAAGTGACTTTAAAAAGTTGACAAGTAAATGGTTAATGCTTAATGTATTTAGCTCCAGCCTAGGTATTGAACAGCCTTTGCCAATTGAGCAATAGAAAAATTTGTTAAATGTGAAAACTAGACCTGAGGTTACTGACCCTGAGGCACTGCTATGAGGGGAAGGCATAGCTCTAAAGATGAATATCCATTATGTGATGCCCTCCAAATGAGAGAGGGCAAGTCCCAAGTGTACGAGGCTTACAGGAATTCAAGTCAACAATCAAGTTATAATCTAATGAAGCCACAAACACAACTTCAATTTAAAGCTCACCCGTAGAAAGCTGGAGGCCCCTGTCCCAAAAGAGGACTCCTCATTAGCAATTTTACTCCCTCGGCATGCTTCAAAGGGCAGTATCCCAATAACCCATAACATTTCTCCTTCACAGGTCTCTAATCCCTTCATAAAAGTAGCTATATACATGGAGTGCTCTCTATTCCTTTTCAGAAATAGGATCTCTATTATATATAGAGATAAATAATATATAATTATATATAATACCTATAATACATAACATAATTACAATTGATGTGTTTTTAAAGGAAAGTATGCTCTGGCATGTGAAAACTTTCCCTTCATGTTTCCTGAGTAAAGGTTTTGAAACTCATTGGGGGTGGGTATTTTTTTTTTTTTTAATAAAAATTCCTTGAGTTCATTAAGTCCAAACACCTGAAAGAATGTAACAGTTCTGTCTTCTGGAATATTTCAGTTGTACCAAATGCAGAGCAGTGAGTGCAGCTGCGAGGGCCTAGTTTGGCTGTACTTGTGGTCCCTAGAATGTATGAGCTGATTTATTTATTTTTTAATACAGATTTAATCTTAAGCTCTTACATTTACTTGAAGGGAGAGGAAAGATTACAATTTGAGTACATTTTTAGTCATTTATATATATGTGTGTGTGTAATAGCCACAAAGTAAGGATGATGTGTTCTTGCAATAATTTATTTTTAAATAGTTATGCTTCAATAAAGTATACTTTTTTTGCTCTTTACTTCAAATAAACCTCACCTCAATTGAAATATATTTTTTTCCGAAGTCAAATCATGACTATCGTTTTTACAGTCCTAAGAGAAATTAGGACTCGAGGTAGCCTTCTGCTTAGTCCAGCCCCCAAAAGCAGACGCTGCTTTGTGAGATTAGATTCTGCATCCGCTTTTTACCTGTGAATCCTTAATGAAGCAAAAGCCATCCAGTCAAATGCAATACAAATATGATGCAGATTTTGCCAAAACCAGGAGATGAGCAGTCCGGCTTTATGGTTGAGCTACAATCTACCAGAGTAACCTCTTCATTACGTCCCAGCTCCCATGAGGAAGAAAAGGCAGCGGTACTCAGTGGGACAGACTGTACCAGCACAGCCTGCCTTGTGTGAAGATCAGCAAACAACGTAGGCACCCAGATATTTTGTCCTCTGAGTGGCTGTTTGAGTGCTTTTCCTCCTGCTCAGTGATTAGTCAGGAAGACAGTGGCTTACTCCTCTGTCACAACTACAGTAGCTCTTTTTTGGCATAGTCTACAGATGAATCTTTTCTAGGTGGTGTCTAGGTTTTTGTTTTTGTTTTGTTTTGTTTTTTCCTTGGTGTGATGAGGTTGCACATGTGAAAATCTTGAGAATGCCGTACTTTTTTTCCTGGTTTGTAATTTTGGTTGTAAATATCTGCCCTACAATAAGATGGACTGATGTACCTCAAATGGAATAGCTGATTTTACGGGGAAATCAGATTGGTTTCCTCAAGAGAACAGCTGTCCAAACTCCAAACACTCAGAAAAGGTGGACTAACAGAAGGTGTAGAGATGGAGACACCAAGCCTTTTGTGTATGTGTTCAAGCAGGCTGGGTGTACTTGAGAGAGAAATTCGCTTTCTCCTTTGGATTGGGAAGAAAGGGGGGTTTGCTCCCCTGTGACAATGGAAGCAGTGTGGTGATGTTTCCTCCTTCCACTTGGGCTGGGGAGCTGTCCTTCAGCAAGGTGGCCTGTTAGATCTTTTCCAGTGGGGAAAGTTGCAGGCGTTTTACAGGAGAGCAAAGTGAAGGGCTGGGCTGTACTTTCTTGCCCAGGATCAGAACTGTAGATTTATTCCTCAGCCCTGGCAGATCCAGGAGTAGAAATCATGTGTCTTAAGGCCTTTGTGTTCAGGGACCCTCAAGGGTCTCCTCCTGGCTGAAGGATGACCCTCAGGTGGTGGCTTGGACCTATATTGTACTTAAATTGTGTAACTCCAACTAATGAGAATGCTCTGAGATTACACTGAGTGCGTGTCTGTGCAATGAAATTAAATTGTGAATCTGTACAAGCGTGTCCGGTTAAAATAAAGTATCACCACATCAATCGCGAGCAGAGGCACATTGAAGTAAATCCTTCGCCGGTGTTCCTCGGGAACGCTGCAAATGTCTCTCAGTTCCTAGAATGCAAAATCATTCCTCCATCATAAAGAGCACCAAAATGCTTTTAATATTGACTGGGAGATTAAAAAAAAAAAAAAAGCCAGCAACTAAGTGTATAGTTTGGATCCTATTACTGCATTGAATGGCTATTAATATTGCTGCTGTGGGAAATGTGATAGGAAAGGAAGCTGAGCTTCCTATAACTGCAAACTTCAGAGGTTCTAAAGTTTTAAAATGCTCCTGCTGCTTCCTCCCACGTCAATATTAACTGCCATGCTCTATTTGTATTTTGGATGTCGGCTTGGGAAAAGATTTGATTTGACGCTGCAGCACAGCTTGAGGAACCTGCTGTACAGAATATTAATATCTGATCTTGTTTCATTAATATCAATTTCAGGCATGCATTCCAAAGAGAGTTAGTATTAAGCTGTTTTTAATCGAAGCGATGTTCTGCAGATTTTGAGACTTAACACACCAGCTGGTTTGCACTAAATTTTGCAGTACAAGAGACAAGACACAGGCTTCCTCACAGAAAGGGGATGTGGCAGTGCAAGAGTGCAAGTCCTTAAAGTATGGGGAGTTTTATGCACTGGGAATGATGTCTTGCTTTCAAGGAGAAAATTGGTAAACGTGAGGCTGGAAACTAGAGGGATGGCTTCCATGACTCTACTCTCTCTTCCGTTTCCAACATCACTGCTCAGGTACATTTTTGTCCTGGTCCCACCTCAGCTCCTGTGCTTACTGGTGTTTGCCCATCTCTGCTTTCATTCCACAGTGGGATCATGAGTTTTCACACACGCGGGGTTTGTGGGATGTCCCACAGCTGTGCACCTCCTCCCTGCATGCACCTGATACACAAGTGGTTGTGCAGCCACTTGCTGGACCTTGGAGCAGACACTGTGATGGCCTCACCTCCTGGCAGGCCCATGCAGATCTTTGCATCTGAAACCCAACACCAAATGAGGTTATTAGACATTAGGGTGTTTTCTTTTTTGCTGTTGTCTTTTTTTTTTTTTTTTTTTTTTTGCAATTCAGAGAGACATCCTTTGAAGAAGTGAATGAACCATATCCTTCTCTCTTTCTCCACTCTTTGCACCACATAACATGGCATAATTATACAGCAGCTATATTGTTTTACAAATGCTTCTATGCGTGAAATTAGTAAGCTTCCAAAAAAGGCCCTAAAACCAAAAGACCCTGCAATGTTTGTTACAGTAAGTTAGGCCTGTGACACTCTATCCTCTGAGAAATATTCCTGCATAGGATCTAGTTATCCAGTTCATCAACATGCATAATTTCTTCCACTACTCCCAGCTCTGAATCAAGATTGGATTTTGTAAAGATGTCTGCAGAGGAGTTTTACGTATTAAGCTGTACAAGAAGAAAAGGTTAAAATTTGTTGTTACAGCAGTCGTGGAAATCTATAGCATAAATGCGTGCTGCTTTAAAATATGAAAAATGGTGTCTTTTAAATATCAAAGGGATTAGTATTAATCCAGCACTTGTGATTTTCTTAAATCACATTATTTGCATAATAATGCTCACCACCTGCTATATCTTCAAAGCGCTTTTCAGACATTAACTAATTGATCTTTGTAACACCCCTGTGATGTAAAGACCTGTTATTATCCCCACTCTGCAGATGTGGAAACCAAGACCCAGGATAGTTCAAGTAACTCGGTCGGCGTGAGGCCGAGACAGTGGCATCACGGTGCTGGGTGTCTGACGTCCCCTCCTCTGGCTGCGCCCACTTGCAGCACCTCCAGGGGTGTCTGCTCTATCTCCTTGCCCGCCTTTGTTTAGAAACACAGAAACGAATGGAGTTATTTCTTTGTGTCTTTGGGGGAATATTGCTGGGGGATGTTGATTTGTTTTGATTTTTGTTTTTTTTGCTAAATGATTTGGCTGCAGTTTTCAGTCTCCCTATAGTAAAAGAAACGGATCATAGAAAAGCTTCTTAAAGCTCCTTATTGTGTGTGTGCACCCCAGTGGTACTAGTTGAGAGCTTTCATGCATATTTTTCTTTCTTCAGGACTCGGTGTGGTCTTGCTGTTAGAAGCCTTTTGGTCAGATTTGCTGCTGGTTGTCAGAGTATGATATTCTTAAAATCGGAAGTGACAGGCTGAGTCGCATGCCATTTCAAAATACAAATCCTAATTCCCACCCCGTGCTCACAGCTCCCAGAAGACGAGGGCTGTGCTGTGCTGCCCATCAGGATGGAGGGAGCAGGGGGTTTGCTCCCTGCGGGATGCCTGGCTCGAGCCTTTCCTTCGACGAGTGTCTAGGGGAGCTGGGGGTGAGCGTTGGCCCAGCCCTCCTGCAGGTGATGTGCGGGTGACATGCAGTGCTCTGAGGGTCCCCCAAACCTCTGCAAACCTTAGGAAAATGCTGGGTGGAATTTGGTAAATGTTGCTAAATGGGGTAAAAATGAAGGATGGGCTGGTGTCATGCATGTAAGTCAAAGAACAGTTATTAAAAACACTGTTATGTCTAACAATCTGAGAAGGTGTTTAAAATGGGGTATTTAAAAATTTATTATGGCCACTTTAATCTGGCAGTGTCACTTTAATGCTTAGTGCAGGGGGTTACTATTTGAGTGCACAGAAGTGTTTTTACCGATGTACCTGCAGCACAATCTCCAGGCAGGAAAATAAATCTCAGTGCTGGAGCACTCGATGCCATCGGCGCAGACTAAAACTTGGGAAAAGCACGTGTCGTGGCAGATTTTAGGGAATGATTTTAGCTAATGTATCGTTTCCCAAGCACAGTGCCCGGGCCCCTGCAAGGGCTGCAGCAATGGTGAAGTGGCAGATGATGTAAACAAGTTAGGTGCACAATGGTATATATTGGCTTTGCTTATTGCTTAGGCAGGGGGCTGAGAAAGGCGGGGAGAGGGAGTATGAGTAACTCTGAATTCCTTTGTAGTGTAGCTGGGACAGATGGGCTGTAATCTCTCTTCACAGCACAAATTAGAGGGTTTCCAGACCCTCGGACACTTGTGGTTTCTTGGCTTCTTTTTGCTTCCTTAAACAACGTTTCTATACAGACTGTGTTTGCTCTGGTGAGAAATGGATCTGGCTTCTGGTCAGAGCATCACTTGTCCCGTAAGAGCCTCTCTCTGTCTGTTTTGTGTCATCTTCAGGTGATGTGAACATCAGAAAGCTCTTCTGTACTGTGCGGGTGACTGAGCACTGGCACAGGTTGCCCAGAGAGTCTGTGGCGTCTCCTCCTTGGAAATACTCAGAAGCCACCTGGATGTGGTCCTGGGCAAGCTGCTGTAGGTGGCCCTGCTTTAGCAGGAGGTTGGACCAGGTGGCCTCCAGGGGTCTCCGCCAACCTCAGCCCCTCTGCGATTCTGTGAGCAGGTGAAGGGGGTGAAGCCAACTGGTCTCTGTACGAAACAGGGAAAGAAAGAGAGAGTGCAAACAGCAGTGTGGGAGAGGAAGGAGGTCACACTCCAAGTGATGCTTGACGGCCAGGGATGCATTCCAGTCCTGATTAATCCGCTAATGACCTGTTTGAAGACAGAGAAGCAGGATAAAAGGTAGATCACTGAGCAAGAGGCAACATGTTATGGCAACGTGGGGCAGGACACGGTGCCCGGTGTGGGCTGGGGAAGCTTTGTGCAGTTCTACCACCCGCTGCCCCGCAGCTGGGGCTCAGGGAGTGCCTGAAGGAAGAAGGCCGCAGCCTTTTAAACCCAAATCCATAGCATATCTGGCCCCTCCCCCCTTATATTAATCAAAGGGATAAAAATATTTTTGCCACTCAAACGTACATTTGAGGTTTGGGATTAATTTTTTAAGCTTGATGTTTGTGAAGGATGCAGGGCTGTCTGCAGTGGTGACTGACGTCCTGCGTATGTCCAGCTGAAGCATCTCCAGAGCACCCTATCAGAGGGCCTCAGTTCTGGACAGCGGACAACATCGGATGCAATTTACTCCTGGCAAATTTTATTTAATTTTTCTTAATGTGGACACATACTCAGTTATGGAACTGAGATAGTAATAGCTTTCCAGCAAATCTGGGCAGCTATCAGGCAATGATCATTTTTGATCTCTTTTCTGCTAAGCTGTGCAGAACTATGAACCCATGGGAAATGTCTTGGCAAACTCTGTTTGTTTAAAATAATAGAAAACAGGTTTGGGGAGGGACTTGAAGAGGCTGTATTCAGAATCCATCCTCTGCCTTAAGGGAGGGTCAGCTGTGTTTAAGCCATTCCTTACAGATATTTGTTGAACCTGTTCTCCAGACCTCTGATGGGAAGGGCTTTGTGGCTGTGTATTCCTGTGCTCAACTATTATTACCGTGATTTTTTTCCTGATGTTTATCCTGCATCTCCTGGATGCTATTTAGGTCTCTTGTCTTTAATAGACATGGCAAATGGTTTATTCCCTTCCTCGGTGAATAATTCCTCTCTATTTGTGTACTCAATAAAAGCTAAATCGCTTGCCAATAATTCTTGGGCCCTTGAAAGAGAGAGAAAGCAAGCTTTTAAACTGTTTAAAGGTCTCTTCAGAAATAATACTGCCTTGGCAGTTTATTTAGCTTTGAACTTGTTTGTAGGCTGACTCCATAGACTCTAACTGGCTAGGTTTGTTTAGTAAACTTTTTAAAACCTCTCATAGACTCTAACTGGCTAGGTTTGTTTAGTAAACTTTTTAAAACCTCTCACCTTTTAAGAACCAATTGTTTCTGTAGTCCCTTTACAAGTGAAGTTCTGTGCCTTGTACTTGTTTAATTTCACTGTGAACAAAAATGCTAGTGTCTTCACTCAAGGGCCTGCCTTGCTTGTAGGGGCTGATTTAAAATACAACGTGTAAGTGTAGTAGCAGCTCAGAACAAAGGGGAGCCTGTTTACCCAAACAAATTTGAGGGTGAGGGCAAGGAGGTAAATTGCGGCCTGCTCTGTGCAGTCGGAGAGCAGGAGGAACCAACTGTGTGAGGAAGTGTGATGGACAACACAATCCCATGGACAACCCAATCTGATGAAAGCAAGATCCACAGGTTTCTTCAGTCCTGCCCTCCTGTCACCTCAGGCCGGCGCTGACCCAGGGAGCCAGCCCAAGCGGTGGCTGCTGCTGTGGCACCGAGGTGCTCCTGAGCCTTTCTGAGGGGCCTTAGTGCCCGAATTTCACTGGCAATTAAGGGTTTTTGTAGCCGGTTGTGTGCCCCGCTATACCCGATTGCTCCTCTGCAGGCGATTGAGAGGAGTCAGATGTAACTGCTCGCCAGGTCTTGCCGGAGTCGCTGCGCTGCCCGGGGCGGCCGCATTTTAGCCAATTGCTTCTACTTGTCCTGAACTACAGCCAGCAAACGCATTTCTCAGATTTAAGTATTCTGGGTATTTTAACCTCATTGTTAAGCTTGTGTATTTCAGCTGTAACAGCTAAGTCTATTAGCAAAGAGATTAAATTGTGTTGAAGTTATATTGCCTTGTCCAGACATGAAAAATAAATTGTTTGAAGTGGGCTTCCATCCAAAGTGTGATCACTCCTGGAGAATAAATTGGAATAAAGCACTTACTGCAGCGCTTTGCGTAAAAGGCCTTGCACACTTGCTTTCCATGCTTCGTATAGATGAGTTAGCTGCCTAATTACAAAAAATGTTAAGGAGAATCACCTATTCAAACTCCTGCTGATAGTGCTTCCTCATGTTGGCTGCAATAAGTGTGAGGGTTGCTGAAAATCTTTGTTCTTGCTGCCTCTGTTACTGCATAACAGTTTGAAATGGTGATTTTTAGAAGGAGGAGGTTTGTTTGGAGCTGGGAGAGGAGTAAGGTGAGCCCTTCCCTAACGCTGCTAATCAGGCTCCTGTTTTAGTTACCTGCTGCGTGCTCTGCAATATCTCCTGTGGTAGCAAGCAACATGAGGTTTCATCTGTCCTTTGTTTTCCTGCCCATTAAGTCCAAAATTCATTTCAGTTCTGCACAGCTTTCTTCTAAACTTTCCCAAGTTATAAATTATGGGTTTTCTGAAATCTTCAGCATTGCCTGTGGGAAGAAAACTTTAATTTGGTTTAACAGTAGATGAGTAATCTAGCTACACAGTGATTTTTCAGTTCAGCTGCAGTCAGCTTCTTATTCCAACTGTTCCACTAAAATTTCAAAGGCGGCAATCAATTTCCAGCCATCCTTGTTTGTCCTTCTTTTGATTTTTCTTGTTCTCTTCTTGGTCTATGACACTGAAAACAGGGCACAATCTTATAATGCATGTGTGCAGTTTTCAGTGTTAATGCTTTTCAACATAATTTTGTTAAGTCAGGGTGCTAACCTGTTCCTCGGCTAGAATTTTATCACAGGGACTCAAGTATTTTATGCTTGCCATTTCAAAACAGATGAACAGCATCTCATAAGGAATACATTTTAACTTCTCCTGTCTGTTTTGCTTCTTTCTGGTGTGAAACTGGGTCAACGTTGGTTAAACGAGTTTATCTCGTTCTCCGTTTACCTGAATACAAAGTCGGGCTGACAGCACTGGCTTTGTGCACAGGGTGACTCCACAGCCACTGTACAGCCACCTAGCCTTCTTGCTCGTCCCTTAAATGTAGAGCTCTGTTCTGCAGATGGGTGGGCCCGTGGGGTGGATGGACATAAGGGCTGAATTGTGTTTGTGAGGACAGGAGGTGGCTGATCGGGTGCACGAGGTGCTCCTCAGGGCAGGTGGGCATGGTAGGAGGGACACCCTGGTGGTGTGGTCCTTGTGGGTCAGTGGATGGGATGTGCTGCTCCTGAGAGAAGCCTGTGCTCATGCCTGTAATTAGTAGCTAAGGTAACTCAACAGAGCGGTTAATTTACTCCTGAGACTGTGTGAGAGGGAGGTTTGGTCCCTGGGGACTGCTGCCTGCTGAAGGAGGGGGACGTTGTTTTGTTTTAAGCAGCTAAGTGTGGCATGGACCGTTTCCTGATGAGAGGACAAACATCTTCATAGCTCTTGCTCTAAAAAGCTTTCAGAAGGCTGTGGGTGATGGGTCAGCCCATAAATGTTATTAATTTCATGTGGAGTGGCTAAACTTCCTGCTGACTTAGGTAATGTACCCACTGAGCTTGGATAAAAGGTTAGAGATGGCAATTATGGAAAAATCCTTTTCCGTTAAGCTTTTCTAAGCTTAACCAAGCCACTGTCAATAATTACTCTTTTTTTTTTTCCTTGCTATTGTGGACTGAGTCTAATCCAGACTTGGTTTATTTAATTTTTTATTGCTTGAATGTGCACACTCAAGCTACACGGAGAATATCAAGCTACATTGGGTACACACTGAGCAAATGCATTTGCTGGATGTACCTGGCGTGTTAAGCAGTGAATAGATTTACAGTATGTTTTTAAGTGGTCATAATTGGGTTGTAAAAGTGCTTTTATTTCTCCAGTTGTCTTTTAAGTTTAACAAGGCTTCTTGCAGAGTGGCATCAGGGCTGGAGGAGGGGTTCGACCAGAAGGGCTAGAAATAGCAGCTGTTTGTTTATGCCAGAATTTTTATTCTCTCTTCTTCCTACTCCCTTTCTTAGGGGTAGTCTTATGTATTCCACCCACTCTCATTCCCTTCTGGTGAATGTATGTGGATATGCTCCAGGACCATATGTGCTCATAGATACATACTTCAAAGGAAACTCTAGACCGCCTAGAGAAGCTGTTTGAGTTTAGATGAGCCCTGAATTTGCCGACTGCTACAGCGTTTCTTTTGAAGAAACACATGGCAGTGCTGCCATTTCTCTCCTGCAGCACCTTTATACACCGATGCAAACCCTTAGCCTCCAAAGCAAGCGAGCTGCTGATGCGCATACTTTGTATGAACTTAACCAAGCTGAATTTCACCTCAGGGCACCAGCTCAGCTGGGCTTTTTGGTCGCTAGCTGACGTGTTTTGGATCACAAGAAGTATTTTCCCAACAGTGAGGATAACTTGAGGTCTGTCTTTTTTTTCGCCCTCCTTGCACAATCATTTCTTCAAAGAGCACTTCTCCAAGTTTTCCTGGAACGGCAGACAGTTGCCCCAGCTGATTCAGAGACACTGCCTTGCTGTTACTTCTAGGGACTGAGGATTCTGGCTGCAGACCAGAGGGCCTTTAGCTGTGTCTGATCTTTTGCGGCTGTTCTTGGTTAGAAGCCCACTTTCAGTTAGACAAACCTCTGCATGTTTTGGTGGCTCCCATGTCATTTGTGTGGTGTTAAACTGGATATGCTAAACATGCTCTTGGTTGGGGAATAGAGGGCATCTGGTGCAGGCTTCACCATCCTTTTGCATCCAAAGAAACAGAATTGCACGAAAGCCACTCCATTCCAGCAACAGCAGTTGAGCCTGCACTGTATTCATGTTAAATGTTTGCTAGAAGTTGTCCTTTAAGTTTTCTAATATGAAACATTGATCTTTCACATGAAAGCATTAAAAAAAAAAAAAGTAAATCTCCCTACCTATTTTTATGGATATTTGGTCCATTACTCTTGAAAAATGAGAGATTGTACCTGGCAGATGCTTCAACAGACTTTTATATAGCATCTTTCACTCTTTATGTGCTCTAATCCATGGTGCTGATCTTTATTAATTTGTTTCTCTAGAAGCAAGTTTCATATCCCAGACAGGCTGATCCTGTTTGTCTGTAGCTAGCTGGAGGTAGGGGAAGGAAAATAGCTTGATTTCTCACAGGTGTTGCCATGCAATCATGCATTACCTTCTCTAGCCCTCACACTTTGGTCAGCCATGAAATGCAGCATGCGAGGGTGTGTATGGAAACTGTCAGATTAAAAAAAAAAACCCTCTGAAGGTAGGGAATTGGTAGTATTAGGGATCAGCAGTTGTGCTTGCTTGCCTCCTTAGACAGCAGCATGAAATTGCCTTTAAAGACTTGACAACAGAAAAGAAAATGACTTCTCCCCCTCTCTCTCCCTTTGGAAGACCATCTTCTTGTTAGCCCATCTGCTCATAAAGGTGCGACTCTCTCCATTTGTTATCCCTGAGATGATCTGAGTGCGTGCTGGGGGGGGTTCTCTCCTCCCCCCGTGTACTCGTTTCCCTGTTATCTGAGGCTGGTGGAGTGTTTGTGCTCACAGGATCATTTGTTTACAAATGATATCTTTCCTCCTGAGAATACATCTTCTGATGATGATCAATGGCTCAGTTACTTTTAATAAAACCGAGGCAGTCAGACACAGGAATTCTTTTGAAGCTGTTGAGGCCTCATCTGAGTCATATAATACCTTAAATGAAAACAGAGCAAATAGGAAATGTAGAAGCGAATGACAGGTGTTGGCAGAAGGGATGTTTAGGAAGTTTATAGCTTTCACGGCTTTCTTCTCTGCTCAGGGCAAACAATTACTCTGCCTTTAGGCACAGCCGAGCCGCAAATGAGAAGATGGTGGAGAAAAATGGCTCAGCAGTGGCAGGGAGGTGGGTGATGGATCCAGCCTGGCACAGCTTCCTCCTTCAGTGCAGGAAAAGCTCCTCATGCTTGTGGACCTGCTCCAGCGGTTGGAGCTGACGGCCTTGGCCGCGGGAGGGTGGCCACGGGACGGGGCTGGCTGGAGCCAAGGGCACTGCAGCCCAGCTTCCCACCGGCAAGCGGCTCGTGGGACCTCTGGTAATCATTAGCTCCAAGATGTTCTGGCAGGGTTGCGGTGGTTTGGGGGCGTGTTTGGAAGCTCGTTCTGTAGTCTGTAATAGATACTCCCATGTATTTCAGTCTCCGCCAGCCTCTCTACCTGTGAGTGTCCATATGAGAATTAAAGTCCTGTGCTGATTCAGGCTGCCCACTGGCTTTTGTCAAGCTGGTGAAGCAATGATGCTTTTCCAAGAAGACCTGGAAAAGGGGGTTCGTGAGAGATTCAGTTTAATTTTTTTATTGTTTTTTATAGCAATAGATGTGTGCTGACTGGTGACATCTCTCCTATTCACTTTTCTGATAATCTGGAACTTAAAGGCAATATATTTATGGTCTTTAAAAATCACCCTAAAATAGACCATCAGAGGTTCAAAAAAAGTTAATTTTCAGAAGAAAATGAAGTACAACATGTCTTGTGCTGGTGAGTTTGGGTTTGTAACCCTGGGCATACATAGTGGTGCTGTAGAAAATTTGAGCTCTTCTTCCCCCGCTCACTTTTGTATGCCATCAATTTCCAGACTTCTTGAACCAGTGCAAGTTGTTAGCTCCTGGCATCTCTCCCTTCTCTGCTGTGCTGCTTTATGGTTAAACAGTTGACTGGTGCTACCACCCAGGCATGGCCGTGACAAACAGCTTATTGCTTTGCTGTCAACTGAGTGTCATTCTCCATGCCACCTGACCACAGTTTGAGGGCCACTGCCCTGATCCCACCAGACCTTCCCGCTCTTACACAACTGCTGAAGTGCACTGCTCGTTTTGCACCTTCAAGATGAGGTCTTACCATGCTTGGGAAACCCAGCCTGGGCATTGGCTCATATTAACCACCATTGATTAAAATGTTAGGGGACAGATGGATGTGGGTTTTATTTCCTGAGATGAGTTTTCTTGTGGCAGGGTATGAGCAGCAAAGAGACGGGATTAAAAAGCACTTGAACCAGCTGCTGCTCGGGAGCTGAGAGGAGCTGGTGTGAGAGCTCAAGGACATGGGGAGAGGTGGGGCAGTGTTTGAAAGGGGATCTTTGGGGAGGCAGAGATGTGTGTCTTGTATGTTATTGCCAATTTGTACGTTTTTGTCACTAGTTTGGCAATAGCTTATCCCCAGTTTCTGGAGTCAAATGATGTAGCGAGTCTCAGCACTTTCTTCAAAGAATAACAATCTCCTTGTTCCTGGGATTAGCTTGAGAAGGTACAGCAAGTTAAATTCGTGCTTAAAAATCAAAGGTAAATAAAAAATATGCCTTATGTGCCACTTCTGAATGGCTGAGGTTGTCAGTACAGTCAGAGCCTGGACTGCTTTGTAGCCCACGTAGCCTGGTGTCTGGGTTGCTTGGGTACTGTGAGACTGCACACAGAGGGTGATGAAGGCTTACTGCTGGCAAGACGGACGCATCATGTTTCAGTATGCATCAAGCAGGTGGGGTGAGCTCCCAGAGACTTTAATATGGCTGTAGACACCCTTTGTCTGCAACGCTGGTTGTCAGTTGCAGTGCTGCTCCCCTTTCTGCTTGGCATGGGGTAGTTCACTGTTTCCGTCCTGCCACCAGTCTCTGCTGCCTCCATCCCTTCCATCCTGCAGCTGCTTCCCCACCCAGCTGGTCCAGCTGATGTGCTTTAAGCCAGACAGGTTTCGATTTGGGGTGTGCAAAGTGCTCTTTTGGAGGTTTTTGGAGGTTTTTGATTTTAAACTCCATGCACGTACAAGCACCCGGCTTGTCTTGGGTTGGGCGAGTGGCTAGGCTGGCACAAGGGCGAGGTGTGGTGGCCCCCCCAGCGGTACCCACGCCCATCCTCGTCTCCAGTGATGATGGCATTTTCCCTCTGCTGGACCCAGGTTTACCATAGCCCTGGAAAAGACTTCAGCATTAGCTGTGTTACCATTGCCTTGCTAAGGAGTTTATATTTAGGTATTAGTTTTTCCTGGCTCACCTTGGTGAGGAATCCTGTCTAACAGCCAGAGAAAGCCTTATATTAGGCGGGGCGAAAAAAAAGAAAAAAAATTCCTCTCCGAGCATCTGTTAGCTGTGTCCCAATTGGCTCGAAAGATCTGTGTACTCTGTGCTTGTGAGCAAAAAGCTATGTGAACCTGCCAAAATTATGCCCTTGGCTGCAAAGAGAAGAGGCACATGGAGTCCAATTACTGGCTATAAGCAGTATAAAATAATGTTAAATAACTCCTGATTTTTGGATTTAATTAAAATGAAAGTCTGATCTGGCACAGACACTTCTGAATTCTCAGCAAGGGGTAGAAGTTTGCAGCAGAAAGTGAGGTCTAGGGGAGAAACTTTGCAATAATTCTGGTAGTGCTAGAAGACAGAGATCCAAAAATATTTGGCCTTGTTCACAGCACTGAACATGCTCCCGTTCATGCTTTTTGTTGCTTGTTCCCAAGTGACAATGACACATTCACTTAAGTCATCAGGGGAAAAAAAAAAAAATTAAGCATCTGATTATGAATCATACAAAAAAAAATCAAACCAACCACTCTGTACTGGGGACATAAGAAAGATGTAGCTCAGCATTTACAGTCATGAGAAAAAAATAAGTTTGGGGAAGTAAAGCACCCAAAGTAGCCTGCAAGTTATTGTGTATCAATACAACTTGACAAGAGTGATTTCTGTCAGCGTGTCAAACTATGTATTTTGTAGTAATCTTCCTCTATTTGTACCAAAATTGCCTGGTCTGACTGACAGCTAGTTTGCTTGTTCATTCATGGAGTAATCTGTTTTGTCTCCTATGTCTGTATTAGTCTGAAGAAGAAAATTGCACGTAGACTCTTTGTATGGAGAAGGAGACCTTCCTATTCATTCCCATGGGTAACAAGTCGTTGGAAGAGCAAACCATGTGCAAAAGAGAAAAGAAAACCTCAGTTCTGCTGCTGTTTCTGGGATGTTGTTATAACACCTTCCTAATGAAGCTATCATAGCCCGGCCATGGGTCAGTCCCAGATGGGTTCTTCGCAAAAGTGAATTTGGAGAATTCCTACAGCTTCTTTAAAGTCTGTTCACTAGTGTTATGTGCTACTAATTTAGCTTCTTAAACCTGTTTTTTTCATCAACATGGAAGAATTAGCAATCCTCTGAGTATAATAACAATTTACCTAGCTTTTGGACGTTATTTCAAATACGTGGTTATAACTGGAGTACTAAAGTTTTATGTTGATAGCATTTAAAATATTGCGATGAATTACGAAGTTAAATTCCAGTAGGACCTTTAGTTTAAAAAAAAAAAAAAAAAAAAAAGTAATTCTAAGTACTTAGGCTTTCTTGTGTTATATATTTTCTGAGAGACACTGTAAAAGTAATTCAACATTGGAAATCCTGGCCTCTTTGCACTGACATGATGTTGAGCAATGCTTGGACAAGTGCATTTTTGAAAAGACGTGGTTGAAAGCTGAAAACCTATGTAATTATGTCCCTCCGGATGCATATACCAAATCTTCAGTGTTGCCACACCTCTTAAGAGCGGTCTGAAGTCTGATATCTGTCATGAATCTTGCAGTATTTCATGGGTTATTTTTTCTTTAAACACAGTTCCTCAGGGTCACATTAGAAATAATTTCGCCTTTCCATTAAAATCCTGCATTTCAACAGCTGTAGTGAAAGACAAATACAAACAACAAAAGCACATAGCTGCTCAAAAATCAGGATGATAATAGGGATGCTTCATGTATGTTTGACTTTGTGTTGCTTTTCTTTTAATGGAAAGAGATTAATTTGAATCGTTGCTTTTGAAGCACTTGGGGTTTGCACAACTGCCGCAAACCGTGGTACCACTCACCAACATAAATAATGGCGATGCTGTCGAAACCCACTCTGATCACTTCTTTCATCATTTTCTGATGGGCGTAAGCTACAGCTATCAGCATCCTAAATGCAGGACTGACCCATTCATGTGTACTGAAGTTCATGGGAGCGCTTGTTTTTTCATCCACCTTGTTAAGTGGTGCAGGACCCCGGCGTGGGGTGTACCTGTTGTATCTGGCCCATGACTGCACCTCTGGGCTGGCCAAGGTGTTACAGCACATTGAGTCGCTGTACACAAGGGCAACCTTGTTGTCTTCAGGTTAAATTCATCTGCCCTAGCTGAACCACTGACAAAGTATAGAATCATAAAATGGTTTGGGTTGGAAGGGACCTTAAAAGACATCTAATTCCAACCCCGCTGTCATGGGCAGGGACACATCCCACCAGACCAGGTTGCCCAAAGCCTGGTCTTGAACACTTCCAGGGATGGGGCATCAACAATTTGCCTGGCAACCTGTTCCCATGCCTCATAGTAAAGAATTTCTTCCTAATATCTAATCTAAACCCACCCTCTTTTTGTTTAAAACCATTACCCCTTGTCCTATCACTACAGTCCCTAACAAAGAGTCCCTTCCCAGCTTTCCTGTGTTTTTCAGCTGTGGTGCAGGTGAAGGCAGGTGACTGCTGAAGCACCAGGAGCACTTGTTTCCCTTCCAGGGGCATTCTGAGGAGAAGGGCAGTAGCAGTGACTGAGGGTGGCAACTTCATGAAAAATGTTCACAGCAGAGCTCCTGACTGCAGCTGTATTCTCTCATTTGAGTGGGCTGAGGACATGCATGTTATTAGGTGCCACAATGAAGATAAGCTTAGATGTCAGTTATTTTAAATAGTATGACTCATCCCTTATCCTTTTACCTTGTACTCTCTCCTTTCTCATGCCTTTGCTCCTCTTAGACTACAGATCATTAGCTTTGCTAAAACCACTGTTGGTATCTTCAAGGCAACTGGATCGCAGGGATGTGCCTTCACCAGACCAGACATGTCTCTTTGATAGTCGCCTGGCTGCGTTTGAAATGTCAGCTCTAAAAGGCTTTTCACAAAAAAAAAAAAAAAAAAAAAAAAAAAAAAAAAAAAAAAAGGATAAAATATTCTGGTAACAAGGCACTGGAGCTGGATGCTGTTTGTGCAAGAGCTCTAAAGGAATAAAATAAGAAATTTCTCCTTTGTCTTCTGCTGCTTAAATAAACCAACAATATACCCATCTAGCAAGGGTTTCTGGGGTCATGCAAGGAGATTATCAGTAAATCTGGCTTTGTTAGGTAGTTTGGTAGAAATCATAATGAATAGAATTAATAGATAACAAAGAAATGAATTGTGCCAGAGAGGAGACAGCATGTCTTCTGTGAATGGGATTTGTTTCTCACGAGTCTGCTGAAGTTTCTGAAGGAAACTACAACATGGATACAGCAGATCTAGCTGATGCCTTGTCAAAATCTCTTTGAAAATGAAAGTACAAGCTGCATTTTACAGGAATCTATTAGAATCACATTTTTCAGGGAATAAAAGGAAAAGACTTCTCACAAATTGATAAGTGGTTAAAAACAGGAAAGAAAGAACAGGAATAACCTGATTAACTTCCTGGTTCTATAAAGGCTATTGCTGGGATGAAGTCCTTCAGAGATCTGTGGTGTTGTCTGACCTGTTCAATGTATTCACCAATAATCTGGTTATACAGAGATGACAGAACTTGCAGAGGATAACAAAATTATTTACAGTTTTCTGGCCCAAACCTGCCCAAAGTGGCTTGCAGACAGCCCTTTCTTTCTGGGATGGCAAATGAAATTCAGTGTCAACAGATGCAAAGTAACGCGTGGAGGGGGAAAGGAAATAATCCGGTTCATGCTGAGGGGGTAAGAATCACACCTTCTTGGACATATACTGGATAATTCTTTGTAAATGTCATCTCAGTATGTGGCAGTGCTCAGTAAAGCAATAGAACACTTGGGAATGCTGGGAGAGGAGTAGAGAACAAAACCAAAAGTATCCCTATGATGCTTTAGATCCATAAATATGTGCCTCTCACATGCCGTGGAGAGTTCTGGCCATCCCACCTCAAAATAAGAATTGAAATGGAGAAGGAATAGAGGAAGAGTAAAAGACCTTAGAGTGAAAAAGATTGAGGCAACTTTCCATTGAAGAAAGACTAAATACACTATACCTCTTCAGTTGGAGGGGAAAAAAAAAAATAAGGAAGAGAGAAAATACCATAAAGGTGAAACCAAGAATGGATTTTAAAGGTACAGAATAGGAACAGTACAATTATCATGCAGCTGGCTTAGATGAAAAATAAGTCTAGCTCCCTCTTCTACCCCTTGTTCCGTTCACAGCAAAGTTAAGTCATGAAATTGCTGCAGGAAGCTTTTGGATGCCAACGATACAAAGAAGAGATTAGGTGCATGTATATGGAAAATAACTCCTTTTATTAACTTCTAAGCCTTGATGCAACTTCCAATTCAGAAAGTTTAGAAAACACATTTTTTCAGAAATCCAGGAGGGTGTTTGAGATGAAAAATGAGTGATCCTCAGTGGCTGCTACCAGCCACTGTTTAATTTTTTTCATCTTTCCTGATCGTCTTCAGCAAGACAGTTAATGTCAAGCTCTGTTTAGTTATTTAAGGCTACCTCTACAGTCAGTGGGTGGGGAGGGAGAGGCTGAGGTGATTCATGCGAGCCTGAGATAAGCACCTAAAATAGGGGAGTTGAATTGCCCCCGGGAGGACTCCCTCTCCTTGAAAACAGAAATAACCTCGTGACTAGTTCATGCTGACTGCTTAGCAAAAAGTGATGTGAAGTCTGTTCTCAGAGAAGGGTGTTGGGCTAGGGGATGTTTCGTCTGTCTTAAGATTTCTCTCAGGTTTATAAACAATAAAAAAAAAAAGCTCTTCGTCAAAGTAGATGGGTATCACAGACTTTAATTCAGAATGGCTTAGCACCATGGCAGTGAGTATGTTGGGCAGGCTTTCAAATGGGTTTTGAGCTTGTTCAACAGCATATGATTACATGTGTGAAGAGGGGCTCTAGGCTAAATGCCTGGGTTTGGTAGTGTCACCTTCTTCTTGTGCTGCCAGCCTCCTAACAGAGGTAGCATTGTCTGACGAGGGGCTCAAGGGCTTGAAGGAATGGAAACAAAACCTGCTGGAATAATGGGCAAACATTGTTACAGATTAACATTTAAATATCTTTAATTAATGTAATTACATTTTCTGAATTGCACCCTACATTGAGCGCACTTCAGTACGTTCCGCTGGTGCCCAAGAGAATCAAATGTGATTAATTTCTTTAAAAGTTGCTATCTGTAGACTACATGCAGTAATAAATAGCTCTGCAGGTCCGTGCTGGGGCTTCCTGAGCTGAGCCTTGACATGCTTGGTGGCATGCATCAGCCTGGCCCACCGAGGGCCTCTGAAGTTGGTGCAAGTGTGAGGGAACTGAAAGAAGTTTAACAGAAAGTTGCCTCACGCTTGGGGCAGGCTAACTGCGTGTCATTCATGAGGGCAGCTCATCTGACTTGCAATAACTTAATCATATGATTGTGGAGATCACTTGCGGTGATAACAAGTAAGGTAATTGGTTTTATTAAGGGCCTTATATCAGCACAGCACCTCTGTACAAGGGACCAGTTCCAAAGTAATGAAGCTCATCTATCTGCTGGTACAAACATCTCTTATGTGTTGCTGTAATGCTGGACTGAGGAGCAGAATAATTCATCTTTTCCTGGTGTCTAGATGAGTTAGTAAACAGGTGAACTCCACAGCTGAAATTTAAAAAGGATGAACGATGAACTTTTTAAATTATTTTTTTACCTTTGACAGCAATCGCTGCTATTCTGTATAGCAGACCTCCACAATATGTGCCTGTACTGTTCATAGGTTTTGATTTCCAGCTTGCCACCAGCTGCTTTAGAAATGACGTAACCGCTGGGTGAACGTGATGCCAGGCAGCGGGGCGTGAGGCCTGAGTCACGGCAGCCATGCCTGAGCTGAGGGGCAGGGCTTCTCCGCCAGCCCATGGCCCAACGGATGGCCCGACATGCCCAGGGCTTTGTTGCTTCTTGCCTCTATCACTAACTTCCTGCAAGGCCCTTATAAAAAAAAAATCCTCCGTATTGTGAGGGAAGGACTTCCCACTCAGACTTATGTTGCCTATTTGTACACCGCTCAGTTAATTAAGAAGGAAATGGAGAGTGTGCTATCACCCAAAATTTTAATTGAATTGTTCAAATAGCAGCGATGTGGGGGAGGATGTAGGATACGATATGCAAAAAGAAAAGTTTTTTTTAAATACACTTATCTCCTCTCTATCATTCCCATAGCAAGGCCTGTGTAACTGCATTATACAGCTATTTCAAGAGTGATTGAAAAAGAGCCACTGAAGCACCCAGGGGAGAAGGGAGATTCGGTGCTTTTGAATTGCTGTCACAAACAATCTAATGTTGAAACACTCTGTAGTACAAATATGATATATATATCCCCAGTCAGCTGCGTTTTCATTAGAAATTGAGACATTGAAAACTTCTCTTGACTCAATTTGCAGTGCAGTGGAGTGACCTGGAGAACAAGCCGGGAGGGAAGGGAGGCCCTTTATGACAGGTATTTTCCAAGAAGTTACCAAAACTCAGTGCTACAAGAATGTTTCGCACAATTTTCCAGGGTTACTTACTGTTTTCAAACACATACTCCCCTATCGTCATTTAAAAAAAAAAAAAAAGAAAAATGATGGCCAGCCCCTGTAATATACAAACCTTTATGCTGTCGTTGAAAGTAGGAATTTATTGCTGCCGCTACCACTGATATAAAATGAGTGACACTCTGAAGTGGGGGCTGTGGGAGGTTTAGAGAGAAGCAAGCCTGAAATGTTTCCTTCTTCAAGAAAAGGCAACCTAACCTTTTTAATAGATGGATGCTTGACACATCGTGAAAAAGCCAAATCTTGTACTAGGGGAATTATTTCTGGACACTGACAACCAATCAGCTTAGCAACATTAAGGTGAAACCTCCTCATATGCCCATTTTGGACATTTTAGAAGGCATTTTAGATGTGCATAACTTCCATGGGCAATTAGCGGGAGGATTGGCTGCTTGTAATTTTTGAATCATTCAGGAAAGTAACACCTGCACGGCTTCTAAAATTGTACCTTCATCATAGCACCACCTAGTAATTATTATTCTGAGTCATCAGCTAATGCTCATTACCACTTCATAGTAGCAGTATAATTAAAAATTCTGTGCCATATTCCAGTAGTGATCAAGCTCAAAAAACAGCGACTTTAGAGAAGTTAGTTGCAGTATACTGCTATGCCAAAAAACTTCTGAATGCTCCTCAGTTATTCCTGAGCTAAAGCTGTGTTTTCATTTTTCCTGGCATGTCTTGCATATAAGTAAACGTTGGAAAATAAGGAAGGTCAAGGCAGTAAAGGACACCAGGGGGAAGGAGTTTTTGGGTTTGCTCTGAAAGAGGCTGGGGTCAGGTCTTGATGGATGTGAACTCCTGCACTCGTTATTTTGAAGGTCAGAGGGGGCCTACTGAAAAGCAAGAGGCAGACCAAATATATATGTATATAAATAAATAAAAGGAAAGAAAAGAAAAATCACATTCTGTGGTTAATTTTGAGTTGAACAAAATATTTTGGATTTCCTCCTCAGTTCACACACAGGTGAGCCTAAGACATAGGTTTGCTTCGTGTTTTTCTAGGAAGAAAATTGATTGGAGTAGCCAGCGGTATTTCCTCAAGGCTTTCATCTGTAAAGTGTGGGGGTGGATTCAGAGGGTATTTTCAGCCTGACTTGGGTAGCTCGTCAGACTGGATAGTAGCCTACCCCATCAGTCTATCCTTTCCCTTTCCTATCTTTCCCTGGCCCAAATGGAATTTCTGTATGTGAAGTGAAACAGCTCTGGCAGGTAGGAGAGAGCAAGGGTTTTGAAGGTGGTTTAGTTTCTTGTTTGGGAGATGGAAGACTGAGCTTGGAAGTTGTTTTCCAACTTAGAAGAGGAGATGATTTAAATGGAGATCCCCAGGTTTGATGGCTGCCAGAATAGATCATAGCATCAGGAACCTGAGAAATTTTATATCAGTTCTATCAAATCTTCAAGTTCCTAAGAACAGCTTCAGCCCAGCAGATTGGCATTCTCTGATCAAATAAGCTCTAGGTGAGAGACTTATCACCTATATGCTGACACTTATGGGCAACGATCACTACCTTTTTACCTTCTCTTGGATAAATCAAATGGATAGGCTACGGTATCTGTCTGTAAGTCTAGTTCTTAAATAGAGC
This sequence comes from Cygnus olor, assembly GCF_009769625.2. NCBI lineage: Eukaryota > Metazoa > Chordata > Aves > Anseriformes > Anatidae > Cygnus > Cygnus olor. The sequence continues at coordinate 22,042,008 of NC_049169.1, read as the reverse complement.
CTATTGCTTTCATCTGAGCTCTTACCACTTTAATGACATTAGATGCAGGCAGTTGATGTCAGGAGCAGACACGTTCTAGGAGGACCAGTGCTAAATGGCATGATTACTTCTTGCAGTTTAAACATGGTACTTTGATGCTTTGTGCGTTGGAGTATCACATTTGTTTTCAATCCACTCCACGGAGTGATTGTTCTAGCGGGCAAACCACCGTGACCCTAATGTTCTTTTAAATTACTGTCTTCCAAATTGCATTCTAACAGTGTGACCTAAATTTTGGGTCTGCCTTTTGTATAATCTTGTTTGGTTACAGTAATAATGCCACTGCTCAATTGAGTCTGTTGTGCTGTGTGATCCACATCACACCTTTGAACTTGACTTGTCCTTTCTTGCAGGTCATGTGAAAAATGGTGGAATGGTACATTTACACCAGCACTGACTTTCTTAAATAGAAGTTTCAAGCTCCTGGAAGACTTTTGTTTCGGGTCCTGATTCCCATAAAGACTAGGGAAGCTGTTATATCCAATATTAAATGCCAGTGGTCAAGAATGCTGAACTATTTAAAATGCCTTGTTGACTTGTGTAACATTGTTTTTTAAATAAAATTGTTTAGCTATAATAGGCTAACATGTGCTTAGTTCGCTGAAAGACACTTAACTAAACTTATCAGGCCGGGGACACTTTCTAGATAGGATTGTAGGTCTGATTTTCCTAAAGCTATATTGACTGTTTTTACTAAGGATTCTGTGCCTTAGTTCTGCATGGTCTTCATTTTCTATTGACACTTAGGTTCTGTTGCTTGGGATCGATGTTGAGTTAAACGGCCTGTAATTGCTACAGTGACCTCATCCACAGTTCCTAAATATTACCAAAATACTAATGATATTTAATTAGTCTTCAACCCCAGCGGTTCCTTGGCCTACTCTTCTAAAATCCCTGGGAGCAAGTGATTCGGTCTGACAAATCTTAACCGTTTTAACTTTTAACAAATGGTGTTAAACATCTTCTGTAACTTGCTCAGAAAATGGTTACCTGCCGACTGTCAAAGCTCAGGCAAAATGTTGTTTATGTAGGGTGAGGAGGTGACAGACATCTCAGTGCACTTGAAATCCTCCAGTTTCCCAGCAGAAGGCTGGTGGTGGGAAGCCTAAGCCAGGTGTACCCAGTAGCCCAGGCTGCGCTAATGGGAGCTTTTGGGAACATTTGCTTCTGCATTCTTCTGAAAGGTGACTGATGAGCACTCAGTAATGATCTCGTCATAGTCAGGGTAGCACATTTTGCTGCTATTGGTACCTGCAATTCAACCATCGTCTAATCTCACAGATGTGGTTTGATTTAACTTAATTTGAGGGTAATATGCTACAATATTGAGGGATATTTATGAAGCGAGTTCTTTGAAGCTTTCCCCTTCTGCTCTTAGCATCACTTAGTCTTGCAGGATGCCTTTTATCTTGGTACAGATTTCAGCCAGCCATTAGGGAAGCTGAATAGCGGTGCTGTTTCAGTTGGCTCTGTGATATTTTGCTCTTGCATATTAACTTTGCTGTTCTGCTTCCTATTCTGGTTGAGTCTTAATATTTTTGCCTTGCTAGTGGCTGTTTGTTTGATTTAAGGATGTGTTTGCTGCAAAGGGGGAGAAACGGAGTAGGCAGTTAGCTGAAGAAACAAGGGTACCCATATATAAATACATATATAAACATTTAATGATTTTTCCAACTATATCAGAAAGGTGGTTCTTCTATTCACACAGTGCAGGATCTCCCTGTCCCCTGTTCCCTGCTGCAGACATGCTCAGCAATTCCCGGTTTGTTTGCATGCTTGGCAGCTTGGAGCAGAGGCAAAGGAATGAAGAAGGAAGAGAAGCCCGCGCCAGAGCGGCGGGGAAGGGAGATTGCAGGCTGGGAAGTCTGTGGGGTGGGGAGGGAGGGAGCGAGCTGGGAGGTGGCTGTGCCCTCCCCGGCATGGAGGGGACAGAGCAGATGCTGCGCTTGCTTCCTCTGCTTGTTTCTATTCTCAGCCAGCGAAACTGCCTGAGTTTCCTGGTGTGCTCTGTCAGGGCTTTGTTACAGCACTGTATTTCGTGTTCAGTCTCTCCAGCTTCTTTAACAGAGCTATAGTCAGAGTTGGCCCTATCTGTCCCACTCTGACCCCAAATCCTCCTACATTTCAAACAGAAATCACAAAAGCATACATGCTTTTAAAGAAATCCTTGATGAACATCTCAGTTTGCAGTATGCTTCGTTAGTGGGAGAGCTGAAAAAGAGCAGTTATTTCTCCTCCTTGCATGCAAAGCAGAAATCCTTATCAATATTGAGAGACTGAGGTATTCATACATATATCAATACATATTTTACATATACCATAGGAGAGAAAATTAAGAAATTCAGTCGCAGCAGCCTTAGCTCCAGGGGCTGTTGGATGTTATTACCACTTTCTTTTCTTCTCAGGAAAACTTCCCACAATGAGTTGCTCAGCTTTTTTGGACAGTGCTCATGTGACTAATGGTTATATTCTATTTTTAACTTTGGCTGAAATAGTTACCAGGAATACTTTTGTACTGAACCACTGCAAGATATTTTTTAAATGACTGCTCTGGCCGTGTACATATCGGTACTACAGGAAAATAGGCAGAACTGGGACGCAGGTGTACTAAGTCCCAGTCATGTTCCAAACTTCACATCTTTTTGTGGTCTTGAGGTATAACGCTATAGTAATTTTCCCCAAAGTGCCTTTCTCCTGCTCATCCTAAGGAGGATGCCTCCTGCTTCTGTTGCTCTGAGTGCTTGCTTGGCCACAAACAACTGAAATGAGTTGTTAAACTATTTTTCTTTAAAATATCTAAAACTTTTTGTTGTTTTTTTTTAATCCGTGTTGCCTCAGATGCCAGGTGACAACATGGGGCACAAGGACTTGTGCAGCTGAGGTGGAAGCATATGGCAGTGTAGGTGACTAGAGGCTGGAATTTCATAAGCTAGGTTGGCTGCCTAAAAAGGCTTAATATATAACTATTCCTTCGATCACAGCACTTGACACCTGATAGAGCCTTTAGAAAGACTACAGGCTTTTTGCTACCATGCCTCATAAGGTTATTTTTGTAATACGATGGTTTTCTGAAGGGTAGAGGTGAGAAATGCAGAAGAAGTAAACAGCAACCATCAGCCATCGGCCATTGTAAATGGAACAGCTTTACTTAGACTCAAAAAAAAAAAAAAAAAAAAAAAAAAAAAAAAAAGAATTCCAGCCTGTTACCTCTCTGTTCCTGAGAAGAAATAGTCCAGTGAGTCCTATTATTTTGGAGGTACAACTTGTAAAAAACGAGCAGCACAACTGTTAGTTAATTTTCCACCACTTCCTTCTTGTGGGAAGGAGAGGCTTGTTTTTTAGGCCAAGTTGTGTCTGTTTCTTTGTCCCCATTACCTCCTACTAGAAAGCAATTTGTTTCTCCCTTTCTACTCACTCTTCCAGATCAGATCATTTGAGAGTTCAGCAGCTTCTCAGCTTGGCTCTGGCTGGCTCTGAATTGAAATCTCACCTGTTCTAGATGGCCTGATGCTTTTCTCTTCATGCACTGTCAACAGGAGTCCCACAGCAAATGTCTCTAAAGCAGGAAAGATGTTCAGCTGCTCCTTTGCACTGGTGCTGCATTGAATTGGTTAGTGGAGGAGCACACGTCCTGCCTTTTGGAAGCAGTACAGAAAGGATTAGAGAAATGGAGTTTTGCTCCTGAGGTGGGGGAAATGTGGATCAAAGCTGAGGGGCTGTAACAGATAATGAAGAAAAATTCATATTCTCCCTGGATATAGGCTAGACTTCAGGAGTCCGGATTAGCCAAATAGCCTGAGACTTGAGGTGTTCCGAGCATGTCCTCTGAGATACCTCAAAGGGACTCGATCACCAGAAGAGGACGAGCATGCAGCCCCTGAAGCTGCTGCCCTCTGTTCTCAAGATCAAAAGATTATTTAATCTCTCTGAAAAACATCCAGTGCCTGTTTTGCATTTCAGCTGGTGCACGTAGAGGCAAAAAAGGAGCCGACACTACCAGCAGTTAGACACCGGCCCCTGGCCCTGTGTGCCAGCATGCAGAAACACAAGCTCTCCAGCTTCCAGGCAGCGTGTGCTTGTGAAGATTTCTCCCCCAGCTGCCTGTCGTTCTGCCGTGCTCCTCCTGAGGTCTCCAGGGCAAAAGGCTGAGCAAGGCTTTTTACTTCGGTGTGTTCTCTGGTATTACAGCAGTTCAACATTGCTGTGATACGCTGCTTGGAGATTCTATCTTCAGATACTTTATTATTATATATGAGAGCTTTGAGCATTCAAAAATTTATCCTCGTAACAGTGTGACAGAGGCAAGTGCTATCACCACTTCAGGTGTACAGGAGCTCTGGATCTGCTGCCCACCAGCCACAAATCCTGACCACACCATGGTCTTGGTCCCCAAGGGCTTGGTTTGCAGAGGGGAGAATGAAACGTGGAGGTGGCTGAGGAGGTAACGAGAGAAGGGGATATGGCAGAGAAATTCTGGCAGAATTACAGAGAGACAAAACTCATCTATATGACTCTTTAAAGTGGTGTTTTTCTACTGCCTAATCAGAGCTGAGAGAAGAAAGATTTCTAACAGAGTCCTTTGGGATCACTGCTGACATACTGAGGTGTGTTGCACAAGAGGATTTTCTTTGTTTTGGCAACATGCAGGCAACACAGACTGCTCCTGCCCTGCTGAGCCTACTGTCCTGGTACCCAGGGATTTGCTCCAGGCTTCTTATTCCCCTTCTGCATTTTGTTCAAAGGGTCAGGAAATCGATTTCTTGTACTTCTTTTACTGCCCATATTTGTGTCACCAGGATGCTGTGCCAGCAGCTGCCTCAGCAACCTGCAGTGACTCCTCCAAAAGATAAACCAGTGGGTGCCCAACATGTAGCTGCTGACAGGCAGTTACTCATCTTTTATGCTCTCCTGATCCATCCTCACGTGAAGCATTATCCTGTGTGCCACTGGGTCTGGACAGCTGGTCTCTGGCAGACCTGAGGTGGTTATTTGCTTCCAGAGTTGTGACAGCCAAAATCTGGCTTCCCCAGGGTGTGGAGCCTGAGCAGTGGGCTGTGTCCACCCCACCACCATTTTTTTTTTTTTAAATCATAGAGTTATAGAATCATAAAATGGTTTGGGTTGGAAAGGACCTTAAAGATCATCTAATTCCAATCCCCCGCCATGGGCAGGGACACCTCCCACCAGACCAGGTTGCCCAAGGCCACATCCAGCCTGGCCTTGAACACCTCCAGGGATGGGGCATCCACAGCTTCTCTGGGCAGCCTGTTCTAGTGCCTTACCACTCTCTGACTAAAGAATTTCCTCCTTATATCTGATCTAAATCTTCCTCTTTTCATTTAAAACGATTTCCCCTTGTCCTATCACTACACTCCCTGACAAAGAGTCCCCCTCAGCTTTCCTGCAGGCCCCTTTAGGCACTGGAAGGCCACTATAAGGTCTCCCCGGAGCCTTCTCTTCTCCAGGCTGAACAACCCCAACTCCCTCAGCCTGTCTTCACAGGAGAGGTGCTCCAGCCCTTTGATCATCTTTGTGCCCCTCCTCTGGACTTGTTCTAATTCTTCCATGTCCTTCTTGTTCTGGGGGCTCCAGAGCTGAACTCAGTAACATTTTTCCATAGGAACAACGTGAACTGCACTTTTAATAGCTTTGAAGTATTTAGGACTATCCTAGAACTGGCAGGCTGTCTTAAAGACTGACTGGTCCTGGGTGGTGTTTGATACCATGCAAGTTTGCTTCGCCTCTTATCATGATTTATCTGAAGAGTTTTTTGGAGACTGGCTGAAACTCCTCAATTCTTACAAAGTGCCAGTCTTGTAGGCTATGAAATTATATGGCTCATCTTTCATTGGAAAAAAAGATTGATGATCTTCAAGATTTGTCTCCATAATGTGTATGGTTTCCCTTGTAGCAGAAGAAAGGCCCTGAGCCCAACCTTGTACCCCTTTCTGGACTTAGCCTTGTAAACCCTAACTTGTTGTACAGTAAAGGCCTTGGGCTTCCTGAGTGGCAACTTGAATATTATTATTTTTTTCCAAGGCTGTGGTAAAATAGCAAAAAAGCTGGAATGCCTATATTTTGTGGTACTGTCTTAAAGATCACCTGCTAGCTACATCTACATCAGCTTCTGGAAAAATCTAGCTTTAGCTTACTTCTCGTATGTTTGAGCCACCTCATTACCGCAGGGAGCCACCTGAGAAATGTGTTAATGGCCATATGCCAACAGGCTCAGCGCTATAAAAACCGCTGAGATGAACCTGTTCTGACTGCTGAAAGCCAGAAACAACTCTGCTCTTGTCTACACCAGGAAAACTACAACTTGTTAATTTGCCATCGGCCAGCAGCTGCTCTTGGGCTGGCAATGGTGGAACTGGTAAATGGAGCTCAGGCATATTTAACACTGTAATAAAACATAATTTAGAATTATAGAGCAGGCTGGTAATGCTGTCTATTATCAAGGTTGTTTGACACTTCCCATTATAAGACTCTATTTTCAGCTGCTTACAAGTTTGCCAAATTTTAACAGCTTGCACTGAGATTTCTTTAACTCAGTGTCTGTCTCTTGCTGAATATTCTGTTATTGTTGTTCAAAAAGAAGAAAACAGCACTTAGCCAGAGCAGCTCAGTTGTTTCTAAGAAAGAGCATGGGGAAAATATCTCGTTACTCCTGTTAAATTGAGGTGACCTTTTCTTTTAACAGCTCCGAGGCAGGATTTGGCAAGAGTAGGGAGCCATTGTCAGAGACACTTGTGCTCTTTCTATGAATATTGACCAAAATAGGTTGAAGTGCAAAGTCCTCAAAACATTTCAGTTAACACCAGCTAGCAGGTCTTTAATGCCTAACAGCTACGTGCCCTGAAGAGGAGGTGCCCGCAGGCCATGTGCCAGGGGAGGCTGAGCAAGGCGGTGCGCAGGTGCTTGGGGACATTGTGCCTGGCATCCCCAGGGCCCTCGACCAAGCCTGGGCCATTCAGAGGAGGAGGCTGAATGAGTTAAATGGGGCAGAATGCAATAGTGACCCCGAGAGCGATTCCTGGGTGCTTTGGAGAGCTTTAAGGTATGCGTAATATGCATGCATAATATAGGTAGACATACCCATAGGTAGTAGAAGTGCATTCCCTGTAACTGTCTTGTATGTTAAGGTATAAAATACAAGCCCAAAATCAAATTTTCTAATAGCATTTCTTAAGGGCTTCTTTTTTCTTTTTTTCCTTTTTTTCTTTTTTTCCCCTGGCTATGGTGTTAGACATTGGATTATTATCATAGAACACTATAGGCAATCAAAACTGAATTAATTTTGCTCTGTGACTAAAATCACTGTAGGTTTTTGCTGGGTAACATGTGGCTCTTTAATTATTCTTTGCTTTCCTGTAAACACACAGTTGAAATTAAGTGCTGCTTCTACCTGTGCAATCCTGCAGGGTCTGGTGAGATTTTGATCCATCCCTATGGAGACCCAGGCTCATTGGCCTTGGGGGGAACAGAGAAGAGGAAAGAGCTGAACCCCCATTAGCCTACCAGCCAAGAAAATGTCTCTGCTTTTAGCTACGGTGCCAATCCACCAATTACAGTAGTTGTGATCTAGCCATCAAAATTGCCCTATCCTTTCAGTTTTCTATTAGCCTACTTCTATGGAAATTACAGGAGCATCTCATAGCTTGTCTTGCAGAGCTTCTAAAGTCTGCAGACTCAGCATAGGCAGCGCTACTCTTTATCTACTACATATCTACAACTGCAAGTGGTAGGGCAGCTGCTAGCCTGCACCAGAGAGTTCAACATCAGAGAATCATGAAACCAATTACATTACTTACTTCTGGGCAAACTAAGTTACGAAGGAGTTCAGCAGTCCAGACACATGCGCTTATGGCTGGAGATGAGGCATGGCTGCAGGAAGACTGCATTTAAATTTAAAAATAACATTTGAAAACTTAATTAAAACTCATACCTCTCCTCCCTTCTTAGTGCGTAATGATATCAGGTTAAGACACTTTAAACCTAAGGCAATTTTGTATTTTTATAGTCACAATTTATTAACAGGCAACATTTCTCCAACTTCCCTGGGTTGCATGAGAAGCCCACAAAGACAGAAGAAATTATGGGGAAAAAAAGTAAGAGAGAATATAACTCAAAAGGCTGTCAAACACGTGTAGTTTAAAATAAATGGTGCAAGATGCTTCCTCAGCTTTTTTTCCTTCTATTATCTGCTTTGTAAAACCATTCTCAGGCTGAAGGTGGATGGGAATCCTTTAATGACCCATCAATAAAACCACTTAGGAGAGCTGAACAGCAATGGTGACAGGTGACCTTCCTTTTTTTTCAGAAGAGCTCTATTAGTGCTTGTTATCTTGCTTCTTGGTCACATTTGGGGGCCTTTCAAGGTCCCTTCTTTTTCTCCTCTGAAATAAACTGTGTTCCTTTCCATCTGGAGATGAGTCCATATCATTTGTTGGGAGACGATGGCATTCACAGTAGCCGTGCAAAAATAGCTTCCTTGCCATTGCAGAAGTGCTCTCGTAAGAGGAAGCTGAGGCAGGTGAGGAAGGGCAAAGGGATGAGGTGGTCTGAGTATAGCTGGTTTAAATTGCATGGTACAGCAAAATGCTTGTTCCTCTGCTCTGTTACTGATGTCAGTGGTGCCACCTGTCCCCTGTCTCCTGTGTTTATTTCGTAGAGCAGCTGAAACAACCTGCCTCTCCTCTGGCCTGCCTGTGCAAAGTTCTCCCATTGCTTCAATGTTTCACCAACCAAGGAATACGTTTGAAGCCAAGTGACAACAGTGCAGGGATCTCTTTTCTGTCCAGCAAATACTCAGCTAACTGGTTTCCATTTCTGTTCCCATACGGGTGCTGCTGAGTTCTTTCTAGCTCTCTGATTTCTGGGATCAGAAAAAACAGTTAACTCCTTTCTCCTATGGTGTGTTAGATAAGACTGTGAAATTCAGTGGTTTTTTAGTTGCCAAAGAAGAGACTTTCTTGACAGCATTTGCATCAATGTTATTTTTCTTCCTTTGACTTGTTTTGTGCAACTTGGATCTTTGCAGCAATGTTGGTACATGGTAGTAACGCATAAATAAATAAACAAATCTGCTAGTAAAATGCTACATTTTGTTCTGATTTACTTATAGATATTTGGGTGGATATGAAATCTGGCAGAATTGATGTGGAAAGGGAGGGAGAAAGAGACAGCTCTTTACTGAGGTATCTGTTCCTCTGAAGTAAAATGAAATGTTATGCTGCAATATCGTGGTCGGGACAGTGTAAATGTCCATATTTCAACTTTTAATAGCAGCACTTTCTTATCCATTTTTGCTTTAGACATGGAAATACAATTTCTGAGGCTTTATCAGGCAAAACAAGAAACTTAGCTTGGAAGGAACTAGAAATGAAGTTTCTACAGACATGTTTTCTTTTTGTAAATGCTGACAAATAACTCCTGCCAAATACTACATAAAGGAGAAAAAGAAACATATGGCAATTCAACGGGAGTGAAAAGATGAGCTAATCTAGCATCCAACAAGTCTTTGGATGAGACTAAAATAAAACCAACCAGCCTTTATCATGCTTGATAGCACCACTATAATTAGGAGTCTGTCACCAGGTTCATAATGAACCCTTAGCCCTATTTTCTGGGGTTTATAGTCTGGTAGTAAGAGTCACTTTGGGTTGAAACTTGGCATAGTAGAGCTCACTGTACAGAAGGCTCAGATCAGGTTTTAAATAAACTGACTGTTAAAAGTTGGGGGAGTTTTGCCAGCAGTGATCTAGCTGTGCTTATAATCTGTCCGGAATGTTTAAGGAGTCAGTGTATAATGTGATTTATTTGCCTTTAGCATGAAAAATATAAATGTGTGGTTCAGTATCCTGATGTGCTCTCTTAAGCTGCCATGTGAGGAAGCAAGAATGTAAGGAATCACATTTTATTTTTATTTTTCCTTCCTTGGTTTTATGATCCCTGTATCTGCCATGATAGGAGCTGCTGCTGCAGAGCTAGCATTTAGCATTTGCTGTACTGTACCTTGAAAATGCACTTGTAAGAAAGCTCATTTTTGAGAAGTCAAGTTTTCAATCTTATGGAGTTGTAGGGAGAAGTCTGGCAGATGAGCAGAAAATCCAGCTTGCTGCTTTCTCCCATCTTTCCCTCCATCCTCAAGACTCAGCTGCTGGCAGTGGGACTGGCTGTGCAGAAGTGCCACAGACATGCACACGTTAATCTGAGTACAGTGGTTTAAGCTTCAGAAAATGCCCATTTTTTTCTGAACTCAGAATTATTGCATATCTAATCCAAGGTACTACCCTGTGTACCAAGAGCTGAAAGAAGTCTCTTGACTGTATCTTTACTGTATGTTGTTCTCTACTCATACCTGCAGTGCTGGAGTTTCACAGCACCACACTGTTTAATGGAGCTGTTTGTGAAAGTCCGTACGAGATAAGGCAGAGCTGTCACAACATCTTCTCTGTAGAACACGCATCTAGTAAAGAAAGGTCAAATATTTGTACATTAGGGAGGGCTGTGTGTTCAAGGTGCGGGTAGATTAATAATGAGATTTTTAGAAAAACGAAGGCTCTTCTGCATCTGTATGTCCCAGACTCTTAAAAGTCTGGCTTAAAAGGAATAACTAAGCAACCTCAATAGCCTGAGCAAAACCCGAGTAGGTCAGTCCTGTCCCGGTATGATTCAACCTTCTGACTTGTATGTGAAAGCAAAGGTGAACTGAGGTGTACCCAGTTCACATTTAATATACAGTAGATGTTAACTTTCCCTCCCAAACACTTCAGGGGAGACTTTGATGTTCATTTGATGAAGGTGAAGAGGTTGGGGTAGGATTAAAGTTCACCAAGTGCTGCAGTAGTCCTATGGTGAGCACGGCAGGCAGCTGAACAGTGTCTCTGAATCTTCATTCTAGAGAAAAAGATTTTAAAACTGTGCACACCAGTGCTGGCAGCAGAGTAGGGGGGTGTATCATTTAAGCCCACCACCTCCATGCTGTATTGCTTCTGCTTTTCAGAAAGAGAAAGTCTGTGCTGCATTTCTGACTAAGAGACCTCCCCAGATATCCACATTTATGAATTAGTAATTCATAAATTAGCAGCTGCAGGTTGGCAGTCTCTTAAGGGGGCTATGCCAGATTATATTTTGCTCACTCAAATGAGAGGCTGATCCATAAAGGCTGTGCCCGTTGTCCTGGGAGTTGAGAAACCCTGCCCCCTGAAGAGACAACATGTTGTTGGAGGCCATCGTGCCTTGTCTCCAGGCGAGGCACTTCAAACCCTGTGGGAGCCAGGAGCTGCTGCCCCTCGCAGATCCTTTGGCCCCAAGCCCCTGATCTCACTGTATGCCATTCACACCCTGCTGGCACCCCTGCTGCTGACTTCTGACCTAGCTGGCTGGGGAGGACAATGGGAAGGAGAGAGCGGTAACATATGCGCCTGTATACACACTTACTCTTGGCTTTCTTGCCTATATCTGCTGGCAAGCATGTGGTAGGAAGCAGCTGCTAACACTACTAGTTGCATTACACTCTTCATTTGGGCCCTATGCTTTCCAGCAGGAGCCATGGAGCAGGGATTGGAAGCGAACCATGACAGCCTTGTGCAGAAAGAGGGAGCGAGCACGTGAAGAGCAAGGCACGGCAGGCAGGCGTGCGGGACAGCACGTCACATATTCTGACATACCTGTAACCGTGAGGGGTTGCCACATGTAACCTCCGTGGGGAATGAGTAAGATTCATTCAGCCATCTTCAAAAAGCCACCAGTCATGCAGCGCGTAGGAACCACTCATGCTAACAACTTTGATACTGGTACGAAAGACTGGTACCTTGAAGATTAGTGTGCGAACATGAGGGACCTTTGTGAGTAGGGTTTTGATCATTAGAAAAGAACAAGCTGAGATGTTCAGTCAACAATGTAAAGCTGATCACAGAAGGAAGCCACTGTACAATAAGCTGATAGAAAAGAAGGCTTTTTAAAATTTCCATTAATTAGGATGTATTTGATCTCTTGGCTTCATCTTAACTTAAAGAGAAATATGGAATCACCTTCCAATTTCTGCTTCATATAAGAAGCTCGTGTAACCATTCAACTCCTGGCATTTTCCAACTACAGTATAAATTATGAAAGAAAAAGTTGCAGTTGATGTAGAAACGCAATCTATGTCTACAAATTCTTCTGTCTTAAAATTCCAATTTTACCTCCAGAAGGTGTGACAGTTCAGGTTATAAGCTTTTTTTTTTTTTAATATATATAAATTTGCATTGTTAAACACTTCTCTGGAGGAAAAAAACAAACAAACAACAACAAAAAAAAAAAACCACACACACAAAAGCCCTAGAATGAGGAGGAAACCTTGCCATGTTTTTCTTTTTTCTTTCTTTCTTTTTTTTTATTTTTATTTTTTAAAAAGCTACATCACAATTCCTATCCTTTCTCTGGATAAGTGCGTTATTCACAAAAATATAGATATAACATCTAACGTTACTACTACTCAGAACTTCATAATTCATTATTTCATGCTTAAAAGCAGCTTCTTACTCTGTTGCAGACTGAAAAAAAGCCTATTAAAAAAAGATCAGCTCTCAAACAGCAAGGACAGAATTTGGATGTTTATCTTCTCTAAAACATACCAGATGTTCATCTCCTCAAATACGAAAATTAGGTGTTTGCCTTTTTTTTTAATAAATATTTTGCTACCAAATGTTACTTATCAGAAATGGCCGTTGCAGTTTCTTTTCATATGATCTATGAAACAATTCCCTTCAGAAAACTGTTATTTTCTATTGCGTTAATAGCCAAACTGTCGAGCTTCAACTGTCAAACTAAGAGTTTCGTTTTTTTTTCTCACTCTTCTGGAGCTTATTATTTAAAAAAAAATAAATCCCAAAATATAATTCTGCTTAACTCTTGTGCTGCGGAGACTTAAGCCTTCCCCTGTTTGCTCTCAAGCTTCCAAGTTCCATTTTGAATGTTCCCAGCTTTTGGCAACTTGCAAGTCTGACAACGCCACAGAGAGAAGAAAAGGCAAAACAGAGAAGAAGGAGCCAAGCCTGCGATCTTCATCCCAATGCGAGACCAAGGCCTCACGCCATCATCTCTCCCAGGAGGCAGGTGCTCAGGGAACCTCTGGCTGTTCCTCGTTCCTGGGCCGTGTTTGAGGACTGAATGCTGGCTATTCGCTGTGCCTTTTGTCTTGCTAGTAGATGCCTAAAAGTTTTATCATTCACTCTTATTCCAAGCGCTAGGAGGGGAATACTATTATTTCATCTGTTGCTAACTCCCTGAGCAGCTTTAAGAGTTGTTCTCCGTCCCCCCTGTATTTCCCCTGAGGCTTCAGAAAGAGAAGTCTCTGCTACTTTTGTAGCAGCCCCTCCTCAGCCTCTTCAGTCCTCCTGCCTTTCCAGGCTCCTCCTCTTACATTTCTCAGCAGTTCCTTATGGCTTTTCCAAAGAGCAGCAGTCTATAATTGGCATGGTTCTTGCCTTTTTCATTAGCGCCATTGTTAAACTCATCATGGAGCAGTTAAACTGCCTGCACTTATTAATTTTATTCTGCTGTTCTTGGTTGTAAGGAGCAAGAGACTATTGCTGACTGTCTTCGAGCTCAGGAAGAGGGCACTGAGATGCATCAGTCTCCAACTTACCTGCAGAAACTGCTTTTAGCAGAACCTCTCATTTGCCAACGTTGATTATTTAGGTTTTCCATTTGCCCAGGATAAGATTATTTTTCAACCTCCTTATATGTTTATAATCATAGACATCCATTTTAAAAAATCAAATCACCGAGCAGGGAAGCGGAGGAGCCTGCACTTACTCAGCACGCCGTGTGGACTGACGGTTGCAACGTGACATGAGAAGCCAGCCTAAACATTTGCAGCGCTCCCTCTCCAGCTTTTTTCCCAGTTTGGCTACTTCACAGCACTTGCTGCTTTTCTGCTCACCAAGAAGAAGGGTGGGGAAGCATTTGTGGCTTGACAGAATTGTATTTCAGGAAGAATTTCACTTGTGAGAAAGGTAGAAGATTTTTATTTTTGCAGGCAAAAATAAGAGGAAGAAATGAAGCTTCAGACACAGGCAAGAGCAGATACTTAAAAGCACTGTGGTTTGAATCGATGCAGTGTGTGTTGGATTTGTGCACACACAGTAAGAAAAGCCAGCAGAAGTCTTCATAGGATTTTACTGAGAAGTTAATGCAAATGCCAAACCCATTTATCATATCTTTGGTTATGTGCCACTATCCCTTATGACCTTCTCCAACCTCAGAGCAATGAACACTTTCCCTCCCATTACATATGCTTGTTTTATTTTTAACCACTTCCTCACCAATCCACTACTCATGTTTTGTGGCACCAGTAGTTTTTCCTCTTACAAGGGGCTGGGTGCATTGTTTTAAGAATTGCATATAGTTGTAGAGGGAACAGAATTGACCTGGAAACAGCTTTGAAGGATTTGTGGGACTTTTGAGGGGGAGGTTGTTTATGACTGAATTTATACAGGACTGCTCAGGATCTACCCCCTTTAATTAAAAACTTTTTTTTTTTCCCCACTCTATTCTTCCCCACCAACCTCTCACATTAGAAAGCATGGTTTCTATAACCTTTTGAGGTCCAACCAGTCTAACAGTGGTATCAGGTATAAATTCTTCCACAGCCCTGAGGAAGGTGCTGTGCCTTAGTTACTCCATCTGAAAGCACAGGCAATTCATAGCTTTCCTGTGCTTCAGTTCAAAGTTTCTGCAGTCATTCCCTTCCATTTCTGCTTGAAGATACAATACAAAGTGTATTACCAGCACTCTTTGGTGCATGGTCAGGTAGCCTCCTGTGAGCATGGAGCAGGACACATACTTTGGTTTTTACCATTCTCATCCTCCTGAGCCACAGGTGTTGACATCAAGAGCTGTTGGGCAGATCACAGCTCCTGCTCCCACCACAGCCCTGTCAGCTGTTCCCATGGTCAGAATTAGCAGGGATTGCTTAAACAGTTTAAATAGGCCTTCACAGACCTGGCTGATTTTGACAGAAGTGGGCTAGGGAGCACTATCCAAAGGGCTCTGCTGGCAGCTTTAAGAGGTTGTAACCTCCACAGGGTCCTGAGAAGCACTGGGCTGAGGGCAGTTGCTTCTTCAACTGGTGTAGCTGTAGCTGGAAAATGGTGTCCGGTTACAGGTTGTGACTAATCCCTGTAACCTGCACCATGACAAATCATTTCTCTTAGGTTGAGCTTACAAAGAAGTTGTGTAGGAATGTGGTAAGTCAAAGAAGTGTGTGCTTCAAACCTAGAGCTGTCGTAATGTGCACTCTTAGCACTGTTGTGTGGCCATGGGATCCAATAGGATTTGTCATAGCTGGTTGCCAGAGGTTTCTCTCAGAGCATCGTGAACAGACTATTTTACAGAAGGTCATCACTGAGTTCACCTCAGTTTAGACCTCAGGGGGTGGAACGCAGCAAGCATGCGGTTAGGCCTGATGACAGATCTTAGTGCTATGGGAAGTTAATTCACACAATGTTCAGCTGATGCTTTCTGGAGAACTTCAAGATACAACAAATGCAGTTATCAACAGATAATTTAGTCAGGGTAGTGGTAGAAAAGGTTCTGTTGGTCTTCTCACACCTTGTGATGCTCTTCCAGCATGGTACAGGCTTGTATGAATGTCAACTTGAAGGAAGAGGTGCTTTGCGAAGCATTGTCAACTGGAAGGTCACTTAAGTGGTGCTACTGTAGGAAGAGGAGTTAGACCTTCTGTGTCATTCCTCAGCCAAACCAGACAGAGAATTTCTAGCTTCTGTGGTTTCTCCTCTGTTCCCACTGAAGTTCACCACCACCTCAAGCAGTGGGACAAAATTTTTGGCTTGCATCTGTATGTATTTGTGTGTGAAACAAACACATACGGATACGTATCCTTCCTTTGTTCTCTGTTAATGTTTTTTACAGAACGGATCCTGTCTCTTTTTGCTTCACTTTTTGGCAGCCTTCTTCTGAGTTGGGCTTGCCCCCCATCCTGGTTTGGTAACGATGCTGTGGCAGCAGAGCTGAGGGTGGGTGAGGACACAGCCTGGTGTAAGCACAGAAGGACTACGTTGTGAATCCTTGGCCTCATTTGTGTTTGTCGATCTGTCTGTGTGCTTTAAACCATGCCTGGGAAATGCTTCAAAAAGTACTTGAGCTGAAGGAGTGGTAACCTCTAGCAGAGGGTGTGAAGGGTGTAGGAAGTATAAGGGGAAAGGCTGGAAGCTCTTCCAGCCACCTTTATCTCCAGGGGATCCATCACATGGAGTAACACCCTAAAGCACCATTGCTGGTCCTCTCAGTGCCATAATGTAAGAGATAACCACAGTCTCTTCCAAAGTGAACTGATAAAATCTGCTTCCTTTGCACAAACCTGCATTGCTCCCTTTGTGAGGAAGAAGTTGAGTTTCCCTGTGGGCCCTAGCTGTAATTTGCCTCTGTTGCTTTCAAAGGTGCCTGCCTATTCTGGACAAAACTTAATTTAAGTCTTCATTTTCCTTGGAGCCTGCCTTCAGACTCAACAACAACAAAAACACTGAGCAAGTGAAACTACAGACTTGTTCTTTTCTTGTTTTGTATTGTTGTTTTCCAAGAAGGACTGGCTTTGACTGACAGTCTCTCTTACAGAAGAAAAATGGATCCACATTGACATATACTCTTTTCTCAATTAGCTTAATGGGAAAATGAGCTCCCTATGTCTTTTCTTTCTCTCCCAGGTAAATTCGTAATTAATTCAGTTTGGGTACATTCTTCTGACCAAATGCTTTCATTCTCTAATCTGCTTAATCTCCTTCGCTGTGGTCAGGCTAATAAATTCCTTAATTCTGGAGACATAATTCTGAAGGCTGAATTTTGGTGTTTTCTCTGGACCTGGATTCTCCGCCAAATTAACGAACAGCCTTTGAAGTTACCATCAGCATAGGTTTGGCCTTTGAAAAAAAACTTCTTGAAATGAGAACTTTTGTCATCCAATGACTTGCTTTTGGCCTGAATTTTAGTTAATGTTATTAATATAGTTCAGTCTGATGTGAACTTAATAATCTCCATGGCATTCCAATATTTGAAATTATTATTATTATAAGTCTGCCTAATTTGGGTTGAGAAAACAGAGTGGGAATTGGCCTTGTCTGTCTCATCTTGCCATCCCATATTGACTAGCGATACCATCAATTTTTCTAGTGCAAGCTTGGATACCAGTATAGTGAAATTAAGCCTCCCAGAAACAAGCTTGCTTTTCTTAGGAACTCCTTAAACTGGGACCTGCAGATAGCACAGTGGATGGTTTCCAGCAGTACAGCACAGCTGTTCCGGGTGCATTGCTTGCACAGCTGTTTTACAAGGTTCCCTTTGCAGGGTCTGCACTAGTTAGTACCAGGTAACTGCTGAGGCAGCACATGGTTGTGTGTTTTGGATCTGGTTCATGCCTTGTTCTCCAGAGGCAAGCCACTCCAGTTTGTGAAGAGACCTCAATATAGAGGCAGTTGCTGTCCAATGAACATGTTATTTGGCTTAACATATAAAAACATTAGCGAGGGTTTTCTTATGCCTGTTGGCAAAAAGGTGTTCTTCTAAAGAAATGCCAATAATAACAAGAGCTACTTCAAGTAAGGTCTGAGTTTCTTGACTATGAGTGGGAAATTATGTAGATTACCAACCCTGAGAACCCTCTGATACTCAATGTCATGATTAGAGGGTGTAAAAGTCTATTTGAGGGCCTGGCTAATTTAAACTACTTGAGCTCCACAGCAAAATTATTTCAGGTAATGCTTGACAGCTGTGTTTTCCAGCAGTAAGGACTCAATGTGTTTTAGAAGACATAGTTTGTTTGCTGTTTGTGACCTTCTCTAATTTTCAAGCAATGCTTGTGCTAATGACTGTTTTTGAGGGCTTGGGGAGGGGATAGTTTTGCTAATTGTGTTCCAAGAAGAAGTTACATGATTGAACAGATGTTTACTTTTTGCTTTGTGACTGTCCTGGTTTCAGTTAGGACAGAGTTAATTTTCCTCCTAGTAGCTGGCAGGGTGCTATGTTTTGGATTAGAATGAGAAGAGCACTGATAACATGCTGATGTTTTAATTGTTGTAGAGCAGTGCTTACACCAAGCCAAGGACTTTTCAGCCTCTCTCTGTCCTGCTAGCGAGCAGGCTAGGGATGCAGCAGGAGCTGGGAGGGGACAGACCCAGGACAGCTGACCCAACCTGGCCAAAGGGGTATTCCATACCATCTGACATCATGCTGAACAATATATAGGGGTGGCTAGCCGGGGTGGAGGGGGGGGGGGCGGCTGCTCGGGGATAGGCTGGGCATTGGTCAACGGGTGGTGAGCAATTGCATTGTGCATCACTTGTTTCGTACACGTTATTACTATTAATACTATTATTATTATTGTTGTTGTTATTCTTTTCCCTGTCTTAATAAACTGTCTTTATCTCAACTCACAGACTTCACTTTCCCGTTTCTCTCCCCCATCCCGGAGAGGGAGGGGGGAGGGTGAGCGAATGGCTGTGTGGTGTTTGACTGCCAGCCGGGCTAAACCACAACAGTGACATAGTCTGATTTGTTGGCTTTGGAAGAAATAATTGGAAGATAAGATGGCAGATATTTTAAAAGGAAATTGTTTGTTTTCTATACTCTGTATAAGAGTCTCTTGCTCACTGCATGTGTGCCTGTGCATATGACTTAAACCACATTTCTGGAACAGACCTGGAATGTATTTGAAGGTGAGAGATGTATAACGTGTATGTGAACTGCAGTGTTATGATTTTAACTATGTGTATGTATACTTTTTATATATACATATATATTGCTGGCTTCTAATTCATTTTATTAAGGCTTACCACAAGATCCTTACCAATCACTGCTGCTAGGAGAGTGTCACCCCTGCTGCCCCCCTCCAGAAATCTGCTATAAATGCATCCTGCTACCTTTCCCTTCCTTCTTTAGAGAGGCTAAAATCTCCTATGAGAACTAGAGTCGACAGTCTGGAGACTTCCTCGAGTTATTTACAGAATATCACTTACTCACCATGACTGGAGGTCTGCAACAAACTCCCACCACAACGCCACCCTTATTGTCCTCTTCTGACAACAACCTGCAAGCTCTCACCTAGTCTATCATCTCTCCCATAAATGAACTCCATGCACTTGAGCTGCTCTTTCATGTAAAGAGCAACCTCTCTCTGTTATCACATTTTGTCAGCTGGCTCCCTCTCATAGCCTTCATTGCTCAAGAAGTCCCCTGGTCATAAAGCCAAGGTGCTAGCCATGCAATGCAGCAAGCCAGTTATTTGCAGGAAGTATATGCTCCTACTTGAGCTTTTGCCTTTAGGACCAGGGGTAATATCACCTGGACTCCTACTTTTGCCCTTAGAGCTCTCTGGTGGTTCTTGATGTGCTCTAGGTCTCATTTGGCAGTGGCATTGGTTCCAACATAGATGAGCAAGAAGGTGTGATAATTGGAAGGCCGGATGAGCATTCCCCCATGGAGGCCATGGAGGAGACCAGGGTTGCTCCAGTCCCCAGCAGAGGTGCTGGGCAACCCTATAGCCTGAGCCCAGGGCGATGGTGACCTCCTCCCTCTGGGGCTGTGTCCACCAGTTTTCTAGGGGGCTTTCTCCAGCAAGGGCTCCTGATCCAGAACCTGCTAATTCCGTTGGGAAAAGTAAAGCAGAATGGCCCTAGGTTTCCTATAGGGGAAAGGAAGCAAACACGTTGCTGTGGATTCCCTATGGCAGAAAATTTTATTGAAGTCTGAGTCTCACCGGGACAGGAAGATGGCGGCATAGCTCCCTGGCGGAGGGGTGTGAGGGATGTGTGCTGGGTTAGAGTGGTCATGAGAGGAGAAACTCCACCAAGTAGTCAAGCTTGACTTTTCATAATTAGTGTTTAAAAAGGCTAGTCCTGACAATGCTGAGAAAATTTTTCCTGCTTTGCTGTCTCCAGGCATCCTATTAACAGTTTTGCTGTGGTCAAGTAATCAGATACAACAGTATAAAAAAGTGTAGGATTGGTGTATTGTTTTCTTCCTTTTTTTTTTCCAAAGGGTGTAGCAATGTCTTTTCTGTACCTTTTTCTTTTTTTTTCTCTCCTTGGTGCCAAACTGAAACAGGTCTCTATTTTTGTTAATTCAGTGCTGCCATTTATAACCACATTTATGATAACTTCCTAAACCACTTGAGAGTTCCCCCATGAAAGTCAATAGTATTTCATGTTGTTGGTGGTGGTTTCTTTTTTCAATCATGGAGTGCCTCTTCTTCATTCAAATACAGACCTCAGCCTCATCAAAATATTAATAAGTAGGTTTTTATGCATAAGTATTTATTTCCAGACCCAATTTGCAGCTGTTATGGTTTGTTGGATCAGCAATTTCATTTTTTAATGAAAATTCTAAGGAGGTTTTGATTATGAAATGCAGTGTCTTGCAAAGAGCTATTAAGTTTTAATGTGTCAATATCTGCTTTTTTTTAAAATTAGTTTTAAAACTTTATACCTGTTTAAAATTAGATGAACTGTGGATAAAGTAAAGGTCTGTGTGACAGCGGGCTTACGTTTGTGTAACAATTAAAAAGAAAAAGAAATTAAAGAAATTACTTTTGAGTCAAATTCAGACTCACAGAAGCAAGAGATTTTAGGGATCAGTGCTTTAGACTACCATGCAAGATGGTTCCCTAGGCCTTTTCTGTGTTCACAAAAGCCCTTTGAGGAGGTTTTGGGGGCATTTTGAAGACCATGCACTAAGTTTAGTCTTATGGTTTTCCAGTGAAGCTGGCTGATGGGACCCTTTTAGTGCAGGGGAGGAATTTCAGCAGAAGGACAGAGTTAACCAAAATCACATAGTGTGACTGCCAACTGGAAATTAACTGTACAGCTCTTACCCTGTGGTTTCATGTTTTAGACAATGCTCCCACATCAGCTCCTGTGAAGCTGTGGGGAGAAGAGGGAAGGTGGGGGGGCGGGGAGTGAATCTGTTGCTTATTTGGGCCTGTGCAAGTTAAAGTGAACTGTACGATGTCAGGGAGGAAGGCACAGGAACAGCATGGCTTTTGGAGAGAATGCACGCCTGCAAAGGTGGCGAGACAGCGGTTTACAGTTCACTGACAAATTGCTTGGGTCGGATCCAGC
This sequence comes from Cygnus olor, assembly GCF_009769625.2. NCBI lineage: Eukaryota > Metazoa > Chordata > Aves > Anseriformes > Anatidae > Cygnus > Cygnus olor. The sequence continues at coordinate 22,020,853 of NC_049169.1, read as the reverse complement.
TTCAGCTAACAACAAAAATTGCAAGCTGTGAGTGCACTGGATCCTGCGGTCCCCTACAGCTGTTCACCAGATCTCAGCTTTTATGGGGACGGCCCCCCACTGGCTACTCCCAGAGCAAGGCCTGGCAAGCACTTTGTCCCAAGACAGATTATTCAGCAGAATCCACCAGAAAACTTGCTTCAGATTTGCCAGGGATTTGTTGGCCCTGAGACTGGCCTGTCTGAAAGGAAAACTTTGCTGGAGGATGTCTGAAGAGCCCCTGTCCCTGAGCTTGCCTGTTTGTTTGTTAGCATTGGCAGAGGGAGGGAGAGCTTGGGGATCCATTTTGGGCTGCGCAGAGCAGTCTTCCAGTCTGTGTTCAGATACCCTGAGAAAGAGAGGAGAGAAATGACAGGAGAATGATCAGCCTCAGTTGAGCCGCTGAGGTTTTCCTGATGTGGGTGTCAGGGTTAAAAATGACATTCTATTTGTGCCTCAGGTGCTCACATACGTGTTTTATTAGGTTTTTTGTTTTCCTTTTGGTCAGGAAAGCAGGTTGGGGGCATCTCCCTGTTACTTCTGCTACCTTCTCCTTCATCAGCTTTGACTGAAACACCTAAAAATTTTAGGCCCTACCAAGCTGTTAAAGAACAGGAGGCAGGAGGAGGGGAGAGCCTGTGAGTGTGCCCCATCAAGGGTGTTTGTGTTTTTTTTTCTGGGAGCTCAGACCTTTCTGCACATCAGGGGATTCACGTGAGGGGGCTGCTTCTGATCGCCAAGAGAAGCTGAAGTCCATGCCAGAGAGGGGCTGACTCAGAAGTCAGACAGAGTGCCTGAGGCAAGCGCAATGACTCCCAATGCCAGAAGAGGTGGTCCTGCCCTGTCTTCCCTCCGTGGCCTTTGGAGCTTGTCTGTCTGCGCAGCCAGCCGGCTCAGCTGTCTCCTGCGGCAGAAAGCTCGCCAAGGCAAAGAAAATGAGTTTTTTGCTAGATTAGCGAGTCGAATCAGTTTGTTCCTAAGGGCCAGCTGAAGGGAGGTGCTGGGCCTGTGTGGTTTGGGCTCAGGAAGGGAGAAGGCCATGTGCAGGCAGAAGATCACCCTGCTTGGTGGTGCGGATTATCTGGGTTGGCTGTTGCAGAGCCATGCCCGAAGCATTTGTTCTTAGGTACCCACCAAGATGCAAACTCAGTGAAGCTTATACTGTAGAGAGACAATGTTAATCTCTGTCTGCCTCTCTCCTCTGCTTTTTGATGTGGGTTCTCTCTCCAATATTTGTTTGGGGGATATTCTTTATTTTCACGAAATTCTGTTGAAACAGCCAGTCAGCCACAAGAGGACAAATATGTTTAAAAAAAAAAATTTCATTCATTCCATTGCTCATAAAATCATTTGTGCTATAACCTATAAAAAAGACTGGATGTCAGAGAAGCTATTTCAGTTTCCTGGTCATACCAAGTATAGCCGCTGTCAGCACTGGTGATCCCTCACCCTAAAATATTAAAGCCATGGCTATGGCAAATATTATTCTTCAGCTCAGTAATTCTGTATCTTACAGCAACAGCTTCCATGAGTCAGTGACGATTGTAAATGCCTCTGTCTTGCAGAATTTTCTAAAAAAATGATTTTACTTCATTTTTTCTGTTAATTAAAGTCAACAAAATTTGGAAAAAATACTCCAGGGAAGAAAAATGTAAGTCTACTATATCTCTACAGGAGAAGGAAAAATGAAAGTGTATCAATTTGGAGATATGATAGTTTGGGCAGAACTTCCAGTGCTGAAAAGTATTTCAAAGAGACAGTGCTTCAGACATTTCTTGGGTTGCATATTTTTCAAACATTGCACAGCAACTCAGTCTGAAGTCCTGAAAACCTTTCTGGATATTTCATAGAGAAGATGCAAAATTCTGAAGACTTCTAGTCTTTCACTGGGCAATGACAAACAGGCTTGAGCTGTGCGTATTTGCAGAGTGTTTTGTTAATCATCCTTCTTTTCTAGCAAAGATTAAAGAGCCAGACCCTTGCAAACTGCAGGAAGCATTTATGAACTAACCATAGCAGAAGCTGATTAATACTTTGTCTCCTGCAGACACTGCTGTATAAAGAGATAACAAGAATGAACACCAAGCATGCTACCTTGCCCATCTACTTACACTAATGCAGCCAGCTAGTGATTAAAGCCATCTAGTTTCTGAGGGCACCAACAGAAACGCTTGGGAATTTCATGCTGAATTGATTTAGGAGGTTACTGCTCTGGCTGTCAGCTATGTTTCTTAAGCAGGGATGGTTGAAGGAAATGCAAGTTGACTTCCTGCTCATCACTGTTCACAACCTGGTACGCTAACTTACACTGAAATATGCTGGCCATCCTTTTCCAGAGATGGCAGGCTTGACAGTTCGGGGTGGCATCTGTCACCAGATATGAACTGCTTGGGCTCATATGCCCACGCTGTGTTATCTTAGGGTCAGGAGCCTGCTCTGCATGGTATCTCACCAAGAACTTTCACAAAATGATACACCCTATACATTTGCATCAACAGAGAGCATGCAGGTTAATGGGAATTACATCCTATAGCAGATGCAGTTGCCTCTTGCTTGAAGGAGGCAAACTCATGCGGTTTTGCTGGTACATGTGGCCAGCCATGCTGCCAAGGGGTCCCCTCCTGCTTTTAGGAAGGGACAGGGCATGTTCTAGGCTCACTTGTCGAAAGAGCTCTCCCTTTCTTTTCATTTTGAAAGAACCCATCTGCGTTTTTTTCTTTCCTTTTATTTCAGTAGCTGTGTTTCCTGTTTCAGGGAGTTCAAAATTAGGCTCTGATGATGTTAACCTTTCTCTACATGTACGGCAGGCCTGAAAATATTTGTTACTGAAGGCATTTTTGAGAAGCTTTTTCTACTTATTCACAGAAATGAGAGGAAGGGAAGGCTCTTCTGTCATAAAATAAACTCAAGTCAGACAGGTTTTAAAGCTTCTAGATATCTAGAGGTACATGTTTCTGTTAAAAGACTAGTTTCACTGGTGCTCTGAGTGCACTGCTGTCATTCATTAAGGTTTTTGCCTTCATCCTGCAACTCTGCTGTTTTCAGGACCTGGTCCCTGGGAATAAACCATGGTAATTTTGCAGGCTAGCCTGTGCGTTTTGAAGAGGTGTAAGCATATCACTTTCATGAACCAGAGTACTGTTGTGTTTAACAGAAATTGTGCAAAATGTAAGAGAAGAATTTACAAATAAAAATTAAATGAACGGCTAGTTTTCAAGATTTCCTGATTTCAAGATTTCATTCTCTGTAAAGCTAGCTAAGCATGACTGATGGCCTGTTCTCCTATATTTCCTGTTCTGTTGTGATTTTCTCATTTATCTGCCGTTTGCCAGAGCTCTGGCAAAGGCATATCCTCATGTCCAGCAAATTCCTCTAACCCATTTCAGGTATCTTTGGTTTGTGTCTTGATGACTGACAATGCAGTCGAAATTAGGGAGATGAAAATTGGCTGCCAAAACTCCTTTCTAGCTTTATGATTTGTCTGTTTACTGTGAAGTTACCTCTGTATTGTTTTGCTTTTCTGGTAGCTTCTTAGTATTTTCTACTAATGTGAAAAATCTAGGTTATGCGTTCATTGAAAATGTCAATATAGCTACTATATCATTAACTTAATAACCTGGGTCAAATGCAGTACTCGTGAACCGCTACGGATCAGTCCCACCTTCTTCAGAGCCCTGTCAGAGTGCATGGCCTTCAGCCTGAGAAAATGCTGGGCAATCGAAATGACTTTATTTCCATGCAATTTCCCTCTCTGAAATGTCTCTTGCTTTCTGCACCGCTGCCCATCACATACAGCTAAATGGACAAACATGAAACTGTTGTGCGTATCAGTATGATGCGCATGCCAGAATGTGTCATGCATAATCTGAAATTACCAGCAGACATTTATCTGCCCTTTTTCTGTTTATTGTTGAGTTTTCTGTGTGTGTATTTGGGCTATATGTATGTCATATTTTCTCTAAATAAATATAATATAATAGATTCCTTCTGTTCTAAGTGGCTTCTGCTCCCTACATTACATAGGCTTGTCCTAATAACTAAGTCACAAATTTTATAGCAAGTCTAATAAGTGTTGTTAAAGTCCTCACTTGAGGAAGCAGTCTCAGCAGGTGCTGTGTTTTCCTTTAAATCTGTAGGTTGCCAGCACGAAGTACCAATAACAAAGCAAAAGTATGCATTTTTGAAAGAGAATGTGGTACAGAAAATAATACTTCAAGAGGAATTTTGTTTTAATGACCTTCCTGCACAGAAGAGTTGTCTCCCATGGTTCTTTGCCATTGCCGTGTTATTGTTGTTGTGTTTTATTAAAGCAGACATGCATGGAGACCTTGCCAGTCCTTGCCTCACGTTTACCAGTTAAAAATAACAGCAGTTGGTCCTAACTTATAATAGGGTAAGGAAGAAAGGACTTGGTCCCACAACTATTAAACTGCACAAAAATTCTCTGAAGAAGGATGAATGTTTTTACATTCTTTTTCTTCAGTTCTTGGCAGAAAGCATGACAGTGGTTTGCATGCCTTTTTCCTCCCCATTTCTGCTGATGATGATCATTAACACTGTTACTTCCAGTATCATGTTTGAATTAGTGCGTCTCTCCAAGTGAAGTATTAATAGGCTTCTTCACATTAGCAGTACATTTAAATTTGCTTCTGGTCAAGGCAGGACTGTATTTCTTCCATTCTTCCAACTTTTGGATACAGCATTTGGATTAGGCTAAATACTCTGTTGGAGGTCTTCTGAATCTAGTAAATAACCTGGCTATCTGGGCAGCAACCTAAAAGCAGTCTTCTGCGAGAAGAGCTTTTATGAACATGTTGCTCTCAAGTAGGAGAAGTCACTTTGAAACTCTTTCTTATCCTGAGGTGGTTTTAAAAAAAAAATTTCCACGAAAGGACAAATGTATGGACTCCCTGGCATCCTTTCTCTTTACAGTGAACTATGGAAATCTGACCACTGCTTTTGGAAGAACATTTAAGTCTTTAAAGATTGGACTATAAGCAAATGTTTTGGATATGTGACATTGTGCTACACATCATGATTCCCTGAGTGTCTGTGCATTTTGTGGACAGTCTCTCTGCTTTACTAACCTTAACTACTTGAGGTCAGATAGTTAATTCTTGTTCTTGTTAGGGCTGATGTTTGTGCTTGCTTTCCAAGGAGAATGGAGAACTACCTAAACGTCTTTGGTGTTTAAGAATTGTTTGTAAATATGTAAAAAGGTTATTACTGTGCAGATTTGGTATCCAATGTCTTCCATTTTGCTTAGTTTCTTGGGCTCTCTGAAGACTGTAGCTATATTTAAAGTGCTGCAAACCGTGGTGGAAACCTAGCGGCTTGCTTTTAACCCAAGATTTTGGCTATATTGTTCACATCTGTGTGAAGGCAGCAACACTGTGTAATGGTGTCATCTCGTTAGATAATCAGTTGACCAGATACTCCATTGCTTACAAATCAGTTGTGGAGAAAATGTAATATGAAACTTAAAATCAAGCATGTGTATATATATTTCGATGACTGACTTCTGAATGCAGGCCAGACAGAAGCAATTTGCACATTGAAAAATGACAAGCTCACAGTGTAGAATTTTAATTAATGAGACATTTTAGCTCATCTACATATATTATTTATGCTTGAAGACTAATATCGGAATGAAATATGGCAAACTTGATCTTCCCAAAGGAGAATTTGGAGAGAGTATATAAAGACTCAGTGTGATGAGGTTAGACACGGCGAGAAGCACTCTGCCCCATTACACTGTTAATCAAACCGGTTGTTTACATCAAAAAGTACATTTGCTTCTGTCTTTGATTTAGTAGAAACCTTCCAAAATATTGGCACTCTTCCAGTTCCTAGTGTTAGAATTGAATTCCAGAGGTAACACTACTGGTGGGCTAGCAGTGCTTTGCTTTATGGCAAACAATTCCTTTGCTGCTCTAATCTGTGAGGTTAACTGACTGTTGTGTGAAGGAGTTGTTGCACTGTGCTTCACCATGTTCCTGGTGTCAGAGAACCTTGCTTGCAGCCATCACCTTTCACAGGCCTCAGATCAAAATATCACAGATCACCTCACAGTACCGTGTACCTTATAGAAATGTCCAAAGGAGTATGCACTTTGCGACTGTAGAACATGGTTGTCTTCTTAAAAGTACCACGATGGCATCCTTTGACCATCCTATTGTATATAGGTGTCATCACCTTATTGTATATAGATGCCTGTACTTTCAGTATGTTATGTGAAACGTATAGTTCATGTTTTCTAAACTTAATCAACAAATATGAGTTAAAATATCATATAATAAAAAAGAATTCTTATATCCTAAAAAGAAATCTGCGTTCATAAAACGAACATTGAGATCACTGGAAACTTCAAAGATGAATTTGAGAGGCAGAGAATGATTGACTTGTATTAATAGGGGGGAAAACTTTATTCCCAGCTGGAGAGGAAACAGCACTGGCAGAATATCTTTGAAGCATTTGTTCATAACAGAACAATCTAGTCTTTGGGGTTCTGTTAAATGAATTAAAATCAGCTTCCTTTCTCTTAACATACTGAATTAACAATAAGAGATTAACAGCACTAAGATAGAATTCTAAGAGTTCTGACTCGGTTAGCTCTTTGTAAATGGGTAAACTTTATTTTGGCCAGTGTTGAACAAATAACTCATTACAAATAAGTAATTCAAAACGAAGAAGGAATTTTTGCTCGTAAGTTCAACTGCATTATTTAAATGCATTCCATGCATTTTTCTCTCCAGCAAGTGGGGAAGGAAGTGGTACCGTAGCTGTTCTCTCTTTTCAAGTGTGTTTAGAAATCTCTGAAATATCATTATAAATCCAGAAAAGGGGCAGAAGGATGAGGTTCTTTTAAATTTCCAAATGTTCTACCTGAGAACTCAGACTACTTCAGGCAGCCTTCAAAGAAAAGCAAGTTATAAATACCGAAGCTGCAAAAGCTGTGTATGTGGTTTGGCATAGTAAGTAGAAAAACTTGCTGGTCGTGCTTTTATTTATTACAGTGAATAATTGATAATTATCAATAAATCACATATGCTGATGGTTAGCTTGTACATTCTTCAGCGTTACGGCTTCAAAGCCGGAGTGTACCTGAAGGCCAGTGTGTGTGTATGTCTGCATGTGTGGGAAACTGCAGATGGATGGAGCTGCATCAGTGGGTCAGCTGATGCTGTCTCTTATTCAGATCATAGCCTGCAAAACTGGTATCATGCCCCACGAAAGAAATTATCATAATTGTCACAATAAAATAATATCATAGATCACTTTCTTTTTGTAATCAGCAGTTCTTAATGATTGGGTGTGCTGTTTTATAAGTTTAGCTCAAATGGGCATACACATTTGAAATGTAAGCAGGATTTTTTAGGGACTCATAACTCTGTGTGCATTCAGATCATTTTTTAAACTGCATTAATACTTTATGTAGTTCTTCACATAATGCTCCTTCGGGATTTAGAAAGACAGTAATTACATGGTAAACATATACTCATTATTGGAACCACTTGTTGCAGCTTAAGAGTGTCCATGCAGATTTGTCACTTCAGTCTCTGAGGGATTATGTGAATTTAATTTTCAGGTTCTCAGTCTGCCACCCTTCACAATTGCTAAGCTCTACTGTGGAAACAAAGGGTAGTTTGAGTAATCGGTAGCGGGTAAACTGTCTGTATTAAATATGACAGGTGCTAGGGAGATATTGATGATGTTGTCCTAAGAGTTTGTCAGGGAGTTTTCGTAGATTATTTAAGACTTCTTTTCCCTTCTGTATTCTTAAAATAAGCCTTCTACAAATCTGACTTCAGATGATTCTGTTGGGTACCCTGTGATTTTTAATATCGTGAGGTATGGTGGAAATCATGTGCTATTCACTTTCCCTAGGCTACTTACAGTTTGTTTGACCTTGGTTATATCCTCTGCATCTCTTTTGCAGGTTTGACTGCTAGGCCATGTAGTCTCATGTCTAAAGGTTTGTTGATGCAAATCTTGCTGCCCTTGTTGCCCATGTACATTTTTTTAATTCTATGGCTCTTGTCAGTACATGGAGCATGCTTTGGGTAGTCAAATCTACCTCAAAATTTTGAGGAGTGAGGTAATTATTTAGTCTCCAGTTAGGTTGGTGTTTGTTTGTTTTCTTCCGTAGTAAATCCCGAGGCCTTTCTCAAACTCTGCCTTTGTCTTCTGCAAATTTGCATTGGCCAAATTGTTTTGGTGTAAATCCATGTGAGGAAGCATTCCCTTTCATTTCATCCTAATCCTGTTTCTAGCTGATTGCTAAGTTAAGATGCAAGAAATGCTCTTTCCAGGGCACCTTAAAGAGACAACTCTAAGAGGGGAACTCAAAGGTTTAAATGGTGTAACTGTGCAGACTGCCGATTTTTTTTCCTTCTTTTTCTCCCATCTGATTAATCTGGGACTTTGGGAACAGTAATCAAGGCTTGAAAGAAGTTTGGGGCAGTTGTACAAGTGCAAGACAGGCACATACTTTATTAGTCTGTATGCCAAAATTCAGATTTTGAAAATCGGTTGTCCCACGTTTGGAAAGTCTGTGTCATACTGGCTCATTGTGTATGTACATACATCAATGTATGTACATTTCTGGGAATACAAGATGCTTCTTAGTATATTGTGAAATGATAGGAATAATGCAAAATAATATTTGTAATTAAGGTTCTGTGATCCTTTCATTTGATTAATGAATTTTCCAAATTAGGAAAGTATCTATAGATATTCCTAAGGTAATTTTGATATCTTTCTGACTTGAAAGATGGATTTAAATTTAAAACTGTGGTTCACATCTGCCCGCGGATTTATCTTGACTAGCATAAAGACAAAGGTAGAGTGCTCTGTGTGTGTTTTAAGATTGTTGCTGTTAACAAGCTGATAAAAAAAAAAAAAAAGATACAGTTTGGGAGGTTGTATTAAGGAATACTTTATTATTATTGTCATTAAGGCTGTCCGTAGTTGAAGTCTGGTTGGTCCTTTGCAGTTCTTGTAGAGTTATCAGCAGTAGCTCTTCTAAAATTTCACCTTTGCTTGGTAACAAAGCAGACTGAAAAAAACCCTATTGTCAGGCAACTCAGGACTATGAAAATCTCAGTCTGAGAAGTGATATTTAATTACTTACTGCCTAGATAAGCTTGTAAAACAAATTTAATTACATGCAACAGACAAGCTGCTGACCTCCACTTAAAATCCTGTGTACACAAACTGACCTGTGGGTCTGACCTGAGATTGCATGAAAAAAAATGGCCCGAGTTCCCTCTTGTATGCCACCAAAGAGCAGCTGCACTTTTTACTCTCCCTGGGGAAACAAATGCATTTGCTGCCTGCCCCACAGTCATGACAGAGAAGCCAAAAGAGAAATTTAACCAAGGTAGAGGTTGAGATGAGTCAAATTGCTTCTAACCACAGGAATACCGAATTCAAGGCATCGGTTGAACAAGTAACGCTGTGCTTGATCTGCCAGTTCTTATATTCAGCTATCTCCCCAAATGTTAATTACTAGTGACTTTATTTTTGTACCGTAGTGTAACAAGAAGCCTTGTGTTGATTTATGGTGATGAAGACGGATAGTTTCACTGCTGAAGTTCTCTCATGACAAGGAACTGAATTTAGGTCTTTAAGTGTCTTTGCAGGAGGGAGCAGGTTGGTCATTTGTTTTCCTCAGTGCTACAGCACTGCCTTGCAATTCAAAACTAAATAAACTCGCTTTCCCATGAGGAGCATCTCTGAGGCACAAGCACAGTCCACTCGCTCAGAGCTTGCTGTGGAATTGGGCTGTAAATGAGGGGAAGGTTGTTTGCAACTTGCAAAGTAGATATGCAGTATCTTTTTAGGGAGTTAAGAAAGCAAATGCTTCCTAGGAAGTGCTTTGTGTACAGAAGTGGAACGAAAACCTTGCAATGAATGCCAGAGAACAGAAAAGCCCTTACAGTAGTAGCCTGGGAGCAGATCATGCTGTTGCAGAGACACAAGGATCGCAGCAGCCAGTTGCAGACATGCTCCTGTGCTTTTTGCCATTGTTTTTCTCTCAAGTTCTGACTCGAGCCAATTACATAAGGCTTGGACTGCCCAACTCAAGCAGATGCAGCTGGGCAAAGTGCCACATTTACCCCTCCCAGGCAGCCTCTTTGCCCCTCTGCTGGAAACTACAGCCCCCTAAAAAGGGCTGCCCAGATGACACCTCTGCTCCTGGGCTGCTTCATGGTACAGCCCGGTGTGGAAATGCAAACAGCCACCAACTGCAGTTTATGTTACGGTGGGGTACTATCGTAAATGCCGGCCAAGCTCAATTTATTTTGAATTAATATATAGACCTTACTATTACATTTTGGCAGGAAATTACCCAGCAATATATGCCTGGCCTGAAAGATGAGCAGCTGTGTGCTAGTGTCTTAGATGTTTGCCTGTCCTTGTAACTAATTGAATTCCAGGAATATGTATACAGTGAAAAAGAGATACAACCCTGTAGAGTTACCATCGCTGCTGCTAGCGTATCTATAATGCACATGTGCATAAACAAAGGAAAAATGTGTCTTCTAAAGAAATACATATAAATATGGGAAACTGCAGCTTTTTCTCATAATTGTATAGTGTGTATCTGTGTCCTTATATGTATGTTTTGCCTGTAAAACACAATTTTATTTTCCCCAATATTAAAATGTTTGATCAAAGCTCCGTGTACATCACTGCTGAAGACTGAGATACGTGTTATTGAGAAACCAAATTGAACAATAAAATACTATTCCTCCCAGGAAAGTTGGGAAACTTTATAGATCATCCTCTGCAGAGATTGCTCATTTTTACAAGGAGACAAGAATAATTGAGGTGTTACTTACTGGGAGAAAATAACAAATCTTCTTTTTACAGAAATGAACTTAGATGGATTTCCAGGGGGAAATAGGGCAGCAGGAATATACTGACCATTTTTGAAAGTCATCCGTGGCAGTCCAACATTACATCTGAAAGTTGTTGCTCTGAATGTCCATAATTTTAGCATACCTTTTGTTCTTCTCTCTTTTTAGTGGTTCTACTTTAAATAAGCTCTGCTGAAAATTTTGCTGTCAATTCTGGGAAAGAATATGCAACACCTTAATTTTCCAAATTACAAAACATTCTCAAATGCTTGCAGAGGGATCCCAATTCCTGCACAGAGTCAGCTGAAGTAATTAGGGCATGACGCAATTGTTTTTTTATGGGCCTGAAGCCTTCCCAAGAAACACAAGGACTTGCTTATTGTTAAAAGTTGCTTAAACTGTTGGTCAGGTGGCTGTAATGTTGTGGCCAAATGGTTTGAGCTTCATGACAACTAGGGTCGCCAGACCCCAAGTTACTGTGCTCACAGGACTGCAGCTCAACATGTCCTTGTCTGAATTTTTAGGAATCACAGAACCACAGAACAGCTTGGGTTGAAAGGGATCTTAAAGATCATCCAGTTCCAAGCCCCCTGCCTTGGGCAGGGATGCCACCCACTAGATTGGGCTGCCCAAGGCTTTGCCCAGCCTGGCCTTGAACACCTCCAGGGATGGGGCATCCACAGCTTTTCTGGGCAACCTGTGCCAGTGACTCACCACCCTCTGAGGGAAGAATTTCCTCCTATCATCAAATCTAAATCTTTTCTAGTTTAAAGCCACCCCCCCTTGTCCTGTCATTGTCCACCTGAGCAAAAAGTTGCTCTCCATCTTTTCTATAAGCCCCCTTTAAGTACTGAAAACCTGCAGTGAGGTCACCCCAGAGCGTTCTTCAGGCTGAACAGCCCCAGCTCTCTCAGCCTGTCTTTAAAGGAGAGGAAAAACAAACCCTGTACAAGGAATATGAAATATTTATTTATTTTGCTACAGAAGGATATATATACCATTAATAGTCTTCTACTTGATGAATCAGAATCTGAAACTATTTGTTTTGGCCAGCCTATGTGTTGTCATCCTCTCACTTCCTTCTGGAAAATTTTGGCCTTTACAGGAGTTCAGTTATAGGAGGAGCAGCCTTTCTGACTGCTGGGAAGAGCAGTAAAAATCTGCAAAGCTGTCTTCATTCAGATTGGAGAAAGTAGGCTTTGAAGTTGGGGATTTGTGCTATGTGCTTCTTGTTGTTAGGATGACAACAATTTTGCTTTTTTAAAGGAATATAGTGAACCCAGCGTTCACAGACACTAAATGGTGATGTGCTGCTTCATTTGCTTGCCCTCACTGTGGTAGTATGAACTGATGCTGGTCTTTTAACTAAGACAACTATGGAAAAATATTTTCAAAATTGAAGAGTGCTTTGGATGGGTTGTTTTCTCTTTCTTGGTTTTGGTTTTCTTTCAGAAAAAAAGAGGCCAAGGAGGTTTTTGCAGGTTGTCCATATAGAAAATGTGCATGCACATTTCATATCTTTTCTCAGAAGCTTGCAATGATTATTTTAGGCTTTTCTTTCTTCCCTGAATAAGTTTCAGTTAAACACCAAGGGTTTACTCTCTTTGCAGTTACTTTCACCCCTTTGACTATTGAGGTATAGAAGGGACATGTTACAGCAGTCTGAACGCCGATGCAGTATGAACCTGTTTTGTCAACATTTCCTTTGTCTTCTTTATAGGTATTTACAGTGAATCTTCCATGTATGGGGTGGGAAAGTGTTATCACTTCTACTGAGTAAATAGAACTGCCATGTTTTTTATTTCACTTCAAAATGCACAGGGGACTTGTTGGCTGCGCCTTCCAAAAATACTCATGGCCAGTTCTTTAAAAATCACTTTGTGACAGCAAAGATGTGGGCATTTCTGTGCCACCTCTGCACACGTCAACAGCTCAGGTAAAAACCTGACCTGAATAGGTATGTGCCAGAACTGTGACACCAAAGATTGGAGCTAAATAGTAGGAACAGATGAAGGCTTTCATTATCTGCTTTCTTTCTGTGTTCATCTAATAAATCTTAATTTACACTGACGGTCTTCATTACCTCTAGGCTAGCCAAAAGCCTCATTAAGTGCATCATCACTTGCAAAAAGTGGGAATTGTATAGAGGTATAAATAAATAAATACATATAAATTAAAGCAGCTGAAGGTCTGTACCAACTTCTCATATAGGATATTACAGCATGACATTTCTGTGTAGTCACATTTCATCCCTTTTTTACATCGTGCTCAAAGCAGATTCTCCAGCAGCAAGCCTGTATTTGTTATTGATTTTGTTTAATTTTCAACTTTGGACCCAAGCTGTTTAAACAGATTACTCCATGCTTTCATCTGAGTCAACTTCCTCATGCTTTCATCAAAGCAAAAGAGATTATTTGACTTTGTCTGCTAACACAGCATTACAAGAAAGTCATATGTTAAATGGCAGTGATGTGTTCTGTAGCAGGGAATGGCCACTCTGTCTGCGTGCAAGTCCCCTGTAATTGTTCCTTGGCAGAGACAAAAACATCTCATTCATATTTATTTGGAGGATATTTATTAATTTTCATTACAATAATATTTACTCTCTAACTGAAGCTAATACATTTCGGCACTAAGATTAGGTGAGCTGTGTTTGAATGAGCCTAATACTGTGCAGTCAGGATGTGCTTGTATCCTGGCACTAACACTTTGACTTAAGCAACAGTTTTTCTCTTTGATGCACATGCAGTATTTGTGAACTGCTTAATGCCTGGCAAGAGGGATACACCTTCTCTTCAGACTTCGCAGTGCAGTTGTGAGAATCTGATCGTAACCAGCACCAACACAAAGCTCCAGCTACACAGGAGGTTTTCTGGCAAGAGCAAAATCTTCTATAATCCTTGGCGTTTTATTTATAAGAAAGTTAAGATTGAAGTAGTAGGCCAACCAATTTCTCAATCAGTTGAATCTATGGAAAATACTTGGAAGACTCTGCTGGGAACACACAGAAATCCACCTGAATTTGTTTTAGTTCTGCAGAAACAGGTTACAGGTGTAGGATGTGGGCTCCCTCAGTCAGGGTAACGGGTAAAATCAATAGGGACAGTATCAGATGCTTTGGAGTCACAGCATCATCAGTGACTAAAGTGTTGGCAGATTGCACGTGTATCCATTTCCCTGGACTTCCTTGGGCTTTGTGCTCCTGGCTGAGGAGGTGGAGCACCAGGTTCTGGGGACACTTCTTCCTAGAGAGGAACCGCAGATATTTGCTGCCCTCATTTAAGATGTGGAAGGAGTTAGGACTTCGAGCTGTAGCTAATGACAGCTCCCAGGCACAGTCTCAATTCACAGTTGAGCAGGCAGAGAAACCCTTCCAGGCTTTTCCTGCAGAAGGCACGTGACACCTTGAGAGCAATGCAGATGCATTAACTGCTTGTTATGTTCAGACTTCTCTTTGCATTGTTTCTGTTCTGAACAAACAGTACTTTGTATTGAAGCCTCAGTCATCACGGGCTTTGTCATTAACCTGGAGGGAGCAGAGGTGCAGGTGATCTCAGCTTGCTGCAGTAAGCCACAGAAACCTACCACGAAGTCCTCCTTTGAATGCGGGTCAGGGATACCTCCCAGGGAGGGTGACCTGGACAGGGCCCAAGTGACAGAGGAAAGTGCACAGAAACAGGAGCTGCAGTGAACTCGGGAATGGCATGGGAATAAAGCATTCTTGCCTGTTTAAATTTTTCGTGTAGTTAGCTGCTTAAAAAGAGCTGCTGGAAATGATCACAGCACTTGCAACTATTGAAGGAGTGTTTCTGGTACAATTCAAACTTGAATACTAATTGATTGCGTTTCTGTAGGAGAATCAGTGCAAGGCTGAAACTGCTATACTTCTAAAAGATTACATGTCTAGGCAGTTGCTGAGATGAGTAGAGTCTAACCTCTGGATACATTGCAATCTTGTTTGCAACCTAAAGTAGCTCTAAAAATATTTCTTTACTGGAAAAATTCAATTGCATCATTTATGTAGTTATTGGCACCTATGGATTTGTAATCACAAGTTATTTTTTGAACATGATGCATTTCAAAATCAAGATATGGATTAAAAAGTGTTAAACCTGAAATTATAATGGCAGTCCTGGTGTGGATGCTGAATTCACAAAATCACAGAATGGCTGAGGCTGGAGAGGCCTTCTGCGAGGACATCTGGTCCAACCCACCCTGCTCAAGCAGGGCCACATCCAGCGGCTTGCCCAGGACCATGTCCAGCCAAGTTTTGAAGATCTCCAAGAACGGAGATCCTGCAGCCTTTCTGGGCAACCTGTGGTTGCTTCATCACCCATAAAGTGCTTCCTGATGTTCAGATGGAGCCTCCTGTGTTCCAGTTTGTGCCTATTGCCTAGTCCTGTCCCTGGGCACCACTGAAGAGAGGGCAGCTCCATCTTCTTCACACCCTTCCTGCAGGCATTTATACACATTGATAAGATCCTCCTGAGCCTCCTCTTCTCCAGGCTGAACAGCCCCAGCTCTCTCAGCCTTTCCTTATAGGAGGGGTGCCACAGGCCCTTCATCATCTTCTGGCCCTTCATTGGACTCTTTCCAGTATGCTCATTTTTCCCTTGTATTGGGGGGCCCAGAACTGGACACAGTACCGCAGGCGTGGCCTCACCAGAGCTGAGCAGGGAGCAAGCATCCCCCCCTCAACATACTGCTGATACTTTGCCTAATGGAGCCCAGAGTGCTGTTAGCCTTCTCTGTGGTAAAGGCACTTTGCTGGCCCGTGTTCAAACTTGGTGTCCACCAGGACTCCCACCCAGGTCCTTTTCTGCAGAGCTGCTTTCCAGCTGGGTGGCCCCCAGCATGTCCTGGTGCCTGGGGTTGTTCCTCCCCAGGTGCAGGGCTTTGCGCTTCTGCTTGCTGAACTTTGTGAGGATAAATTGTTGTTACTTCTCTGTTAGTAATAAATAAACAAGCTTGCAAATAGCCAAGCTTTTTGCTGGCCAAATTAGAATTGGGTCAGTTAATTACACGTTACCTGTTTTTACCCTCCCTCGCACATCTGTTTACTGAGAGCTTTGTGTATATGCTGAGAATGGAGGAAAAAAAAAGACCTGCAAGGCCTTTTATGTTTGTACTGCGGATTTATATATTTTTGAGGTTTTTATGACACTATGTAACAGTACGATCACAAATGGTGATTATAATTATCAAGATATAGCAACCTGCCTTTATTTTTTTGGAAAAGTATATCCCTAAGTCTAAGCCTTTCTCTAGCATGAGTACCTAGAATGTTATTAAAATCTGACCTCATTTAAGTACACCATCAGTATTAAAGTAGTGTACCCTACATCTCAATCATTTAGAAATTATCTGTGCCTGAAAAGATGAAATGAGAAACTCACCAATTAGTAATGAAAGTCTTAGAGGAGCAGAAAGTGACTTCAAAGAACTTGGTTATATATTTGGGTGGTGGGTTTTTTTTGATATATATCTTTTTTTTCTTTCTTTCTGAAGTACTTCCAATTTGTAGAAAACTTTTAACACTTTTTTAGCATAATATTGGAACATTTGAAGTTTCTTTATCGTTTGTGTGTAAACCAAAAGTAAAAAGAACATGTAAAATTATTTTAAAGCAAAACAATCTGTTTAGTTTTTAAAGATGAAAGGACTGAAAATGCAAAGTCTTAGTCTGCCTGCACTCTTCTGATGAGCTATTGTTTTCTTTTTTATGCGCTGTGGGCTGGTGTATGATCCGGCATTTCACCATGTTACCTAACTCTTCTTGTATGGCAAGGCTTTTCATAGTGCTTTGTGTCTGTGTCAGATCTTCTCTACTTACCTTTGTGAGATGTTTGGGCTCATCTTCTGATCAGATGGTATCAACCAGCTCTAGAGAGCCCAGTAAACCTCCAATTCCCAACCTCCATCAAGTTCAAAAGAAATTGAAGCCTCAACTCCTGTGCAGAAGGCTCCCACCTTCACATGAAGAGCATCCCACTCTTGGGCTGGTTTAGTCCTTTGGTTATACCTAGGTGTAGATGGCATTTTCAGCTTCAGTTCCTCCAAATTTGTGTTGCGCTACATCTTGCTACCAAAAACGTTTTAATAAAATAGCATTCAAATAGAGAGTCACATGCCATATAATGACTAGCATTGAAAGAAAGCAAGCATTGTATCCTCTTGTGTGCAACGTCCCGGTGCTGCCTTCTAGTTTTCCTTGTAACAGACGCAGCCTGTTTTTTAAATTTGGGGGGTTTTGCTTATTTTTTTAACAATGTTTCCTAGTTTCTGCAGAAATTTAAGCAACACTGAGGCTTGCTTTGGCCATTCTGCAAGGGATACTGAATGAGTAATTCAGACTTAAACCTTTTGACTATGCCACTGTATAATGGTGATGTCAGTAGGATTTCTTATCACTGCTCAATATCCTTTGTGCTTCCTACTGGAGTGGGAGGTAAGGAAAGAGCAGCACATCAAAGCAAATGGTGTATTTTTGTAACACCACGTGTATAAATATTGGTACAGTGGTGCAGTGGTGGTAGTTTCCAGGGTAAGTGCCAGCAAAAAAGTTTATTAAAAAAACACCTCAAAGCTGTAGGTCCAAAATTGCATAGTAAGGCACAAGAATGAATAAACCATTTAAATGGTGAGGGTATAAGTGGGAAACAGACTGGGGAGCATACCTACAGTCTTGAGCTCTGCTGTGGGAGGAGGAGGAAGCCCAGATGTATTTTTTTAAAAAGGGAGAAAAATAACTCTTTTCCATCTCGCACTGTATCAAATTCCACACCCCTTAGCTTTTTTAAGCCTCCACAATTTTTAGAAATTATTGTTTAAGGAAGAATGTAAATGTAATTATACGTAATGGGTATTATCATAAACATACACGTAATTATGTAGTTTGCAAAGATAGGATAAAAGCCATTACTGAAATAAGAAAACACTTTTCTATCAACTCTAATAATGTTTTTCCTCATCCCTCCGTTTCAAAATGGAAGCGAGTTAGATCAGCATGAGGAAGCTGTTCCTGCTGCTCCCCAGCTGTGGATGTGTCAGAGGAGATAAATTTCATGTGTGAGAATATTACCCCTTTCCTGAGGACCAATTCGCACACACCTTAAATTTCACTTTGCCAAAAACAAAGCTTTCCAAGGTGTTCATCTGTTCCCTCAGCTAGCTTTCGAGATGTTGCAAAGTGTTTGTACAATGAGATTAAAGGCCCGTATGACTAAATAAAAACAACCCCAGCTGTTGTAAATGACTGCTTTCCTCTGCCTTCCGTTTGGAGGAGCAGAGGTCAGGAATATACATTTATTTTCATCGTTGTCATAGCTTTTTCTGTGCCCTTCCAGGCCAGGTTTTGTCTGCTGTCCAGCTGGGTCATTGGCCAAAGAGCAGAATTTATTGCTGGCCAGGCTGGCCAGCGCACCTCAGCTGGGCCTCCTGGGACTGGAAGACAAGCAAGAGACTCTCCTTGGGTCATTCTTTTTTACAGTCTGTACTAAGATCAGCAATCTGAGTAGTTTTTTGATTCAGTACGTAGTCTTGGGGCATATTAAATGTCATTTCTATCAGATTTATTTATCCCTCAGCCCAGAAAATCTAGAAGAGTGGCCTGCCTCTTTCCTCAAACCATCATTGTTCAAGGTTTTATGCTGAGTTTAACTGAAATGAGTTTAACTGAAATGTTTTAAAATGAGTTTAACTGAAATGTTTTAATATATATATATATATATGTTTTTTTTTAATGTATATTATATATGTTTTTCTAGAGGGGGAACAAAGATAAGTTTTTTGGGTTTTGTTTTTAAATTCATGTCTGTTTTTGCTCACAAACTGCTCTTGCTTACAAAGGTTCACTTGTACAGATGCTTAAGAGAGGGTCTTGGTGCCTTCCAAAGGGTAGGACCCTGCGCACTTTTCTGTGCTGGACGTTACCTTGTGGCAGTTAGCCCAGGGTTATTGTAAAACCAGTTTTCAGTTAAGTAACTGAATATGAGAAGGCTTAAATAAAATGCTTTTGGAAATAGTAAATGACAAACTTCTCTGAACGTGGTTTACAAGAGCCTTGCAGCCTAATCTCCTAAAAGAAGCAGCCACAATCTGGTTTTATAGCTGATACACAACTAGTTGGCAGACAAAAGCCT
Source organism: Cygnus olor (assembly GCF_009769625.2). Classification (NCBI taxonomy): domain Eukaryota; kingdom Metazoa; phylum Chordata; class Aves; order Anseriformes; family Anatidae; genus Cygnus; species Cygnus olor. The sequence goes on along the minus strand of NC_049169.1, from coordinate 22,001,829 downwards.
TGGTAGGATTTCAATTTACAGCCTATGATACATAGGGTTCTCTCTTCCTTGTAATGCTTTAAACCGAAATTGAATTTTAAATTAACTTGACACTGTGCTGTTTTGAAGCCAGATAAATAACCACGTTCCTTTTCCCTCTTTTCATAATATATTTGATATCTTACTATGAATGTATTTCCTGAATTGATATTAATATTATACATTTGCCTGTCCTTACTTTCCTTAGAAAAAAAGTGAAACATATCTATCTTTGCTGTATTGTTTGCACTTTGACAATGATATGGTTTTGTAGTTTAAGAATTTTCCAGTTTTATTTCTGTTGCTCACTGTAAAAACTTATGTTTTATTCCATGTTTTTTCACATAACATTGATCAAACACCGGCCTTCAGAGTTATGTTCTTTGAGCATGCATGTTTGTGATTTCCATTTGTTTTAATCCATCAGAGGGCCGTATTCTCCACTTCACTACCTTGATTGCAGCATGAATCAATGTCTCAATTCCTCCGGTTTGGGAGTGGATTTTTTTTCCTGATATTTCCTGGTGTTTTAAGCTGTTAGACCCACAATGTACAGTAGCGAGTAGCTTGTATAACATACCAGGTAGTCATAAACATGGTCAGTGGTTAATCTGAAACCTGATAGCATAATTCTCTTTAACATTTGATAGATCGTACAGCTAGGAAGAATATTGCAAAAGAGCTGTTTTATAAAAGGGAAGGGGGGGGGGGGGGGGGGGAGATTTTTTCTGAGTATTTTAAAAGAAAAGCAAATAAATACCCACATTTCTGAATGTACATGTGTAGTAGAAAGGAAGACTGGTACAGTAGAATTGTTTTGTGTTTTCCCCTAATTCTCATGACTGTACATGAACAAAACATTCTTATAAAACTGTTTCTGGATCTTATACTGAAAGACGTACAGTGGCATAATTCACAATGCTGGCATGTTAGGCAAAATTTATTTTTTCTGTTCCTGGTAGAAAATGTGGCTAACATCGCCCGTCAGGGTGTGTAACTTGAAATAAAAGTATCCGAGTGCATCCTCCCTCTCTTCTCCCCCAGGAAGATGTTCTCCAAACAGCTCCTTTTCATACTGTTTGGCTTCTCGCGAGGCATTAGCATTCCAGAAAGAATTTCTGAGCCCCGAGGCTTTAGTAGTGGTCAGGACAGGCAGAAGGAAAAATTACCAGGCACATCCCCTGGTAGGCTGAGGGGTGGAATTTTAACCAGGGGCTTTCGGGAGCATATTAAAGACCATTGTTTTTCTTGCTCCCTCTTTCGTTATTCCTTTGCTAGCCAATACCAGTAAGACTTGAGAGCCTGACTTGACGCTGTTTTCATTAACGAGCATAATGAAGAAATATTTGGAGTATTTTGTCTCTATGTGTATCTTAATGAGGGAGAAAAAGAAACTCTACCTTAAATAGGACAAGAAGTTATGCAGACCTGCCTGATTTGGCCAGAAATTCTCTTAGGCACAGGAATGCCACACGAAATTGGAAACTTCTAAGTCGAATAACAGTCAAACAACAGAGCCTGAGCTCGGCTGCTTTTCAACATCTTGTGCTCCTGTCATCTCCTCTCCCCTCTCCCTTTCCCCTGCCACTCCCCCGAGGTATTCAGATGGAAAGGATTGCTTTCCAAGGTATTTACACAAAGGAGGCATCCGGCAGCACATGAGACTTCTTCGAATCCAAGGCATTTCAGCATGCTCTGATCTTTCCCCAGAACTTAGCTAAACATGCAGGAAAAGGACTCTTGCTTACTACTGTGCAGTTACTGGTCGTCTTGGTGGACATTGGCATTGTACATCCCGGGGGCATGCACGTGTGTATATTTAGGGATATTTGTTGGAGTCTTAGCCAAGACAAGTGCCAAAGAGATTACACTTCATCTTTCATCCTGGGCAGAAGAGAGCCTAAATGGGTTTATCGTGGGGTTTTCATTCACTCTGTCATTTCTCCCTTCTTTATCTTTCATTGCTAGACTTCTAATTTTTCCAGACAGCAGCGCACACCCCTGCAGCTGGTCCTGCATAATGATTCCCTCCTCCTCGACTGACACGAGGGTGGATGCATAAATCTCGTGCCGTCAGGGTGCCTCCTTCAGCAGACACTGTCCCCTCTCCCCCCTCGAACAATATCTGTCCCCTCTGCAACGTTCTCATTTACCACCTACCAGCCTTGCCTGCTGAGCCAAGATGCTGCCTGTGACCATTATCCAGCCTATGCTAAACATCGGGAAACGGTTCTTTTCTGACAAAAATGCAACCATTTTTTTTCTTCTCCTAATGACAATTATTAGTGTAAATTGGAGCGCCTTTAGCAATTGTGTTTGACACAAACATTATACCATAAAGCAGCCAGCTCCTGTGAAAAGCAAGAGCTGAGTGATGCTTTTGCATTAGGAGCTGCAATATGAGAAGGACTCTCAGGAGGAAGAATTTTGTCTGAAACAGTGGTCTTTAGGAGGTCTTAAGTTGGAGGTACCCTTGTTCTCTCAGGCCCTGCATTAATTCAAAATGATTGCTTTGAACCATTGAGCAAGGGCAGAGCTGTCAAATCTAGGGCTTCCCAGCTGCTGAACCCATCCAACATTTTGGCAGTTTATAAATCAAAGGGGACTTGCAGACTGTTTACGAAGTATTGTTTTAAAATCTCTCCTCCTTCGTCCTCCATCCTCACTTGTCATGGTGGAATATAACATCTGGCTAAAAATCAAGAGTAGTTTAAAGGGCAGCAATCCCTGTTCCTGTCCTCGAGATGAAAGTAGGCACAGGATGGATGTGCGGTGTACAGGAAGAGCTTCGTCATACTTTACTAGCACCAAAGGGCTACGTAAAGGTCAGCGTCTCTTCCAAGAGCAGCCACACAAAGTCCGAGATTTCTCCCGTAGGTGTTCAGGGCTGGCTTGTCTGATATTCATAGTCAGTTGCTTTGAGAATTCAGTGTTTTCCTCCAACTGCGAGGATTTGACTGTTTCTCTGCTGCTGTCCTTACGATGATTCATGTTGCAGTTATTTAAAAGAGGCGGATAAACTGCAATTGTTTATATACAAACAGAATATGGCATTGGATGCCAGAAACCAATCTCACTAATATTTGGCTTACTAGGTTGCATCGTTGTCGCATGTTTTGGCTATCAGAGAGAGCAAGCTTAAGATTAATTGAAAAGAGTTTTTTTCTTTCCAAGTGTTCTCAGTGCTAGCGATATTTGCTCCTCTGTAAATGCTGGCAATTGATTATAAAATGTCAGAGGTGTTAGCCGTGTCACTGACCTTCATCTAGCCAGCTGGAATACTAGGCAGGACTTGCATTAGACAGGCTGCAACCATCGGCAGGTTTTGTCGCATCTTTATATCATTAACAAAAAAAGACTGGATGGTGAGAGTGGATTGTAGATGCAACAGTGCATATTTGCCTGAATTTATTTGAAATATGGCAGTGGCTGTAAAAAAATAATCATGTTGTACTCTTCTGGGTGAGCCTGGAGGGATGTGAGCAACCTGGTCTGTCCTCTTCCCAGAGGGTTGAACAAAGCTTCCTCTCTGCTGCTGGGGGCCAGCTTGTGAGCTGGTTTCTTTCCCATGCGTTGTCATTTACTCCGTGTTAGTGGGAACCCAGTAATCTGCAGAACCGTGTCCTTGCAGCAGACGTGCATGCCAGCTGTGCGTCCTGTGCAGCTGTTCTCAGCTGGCAGGGATTTAAGAATTCTTAAATTTGACTTCTCATCTCAACCACCCCTACTTAATATAATGAGCTTCTAAGCGAACGATGGGGAGGATGTTGAGGAAAAAGCTCTTCATTTCTAACAACAGTTCTCTTCAGCTTCTGTTTGAGGCTAAGGCTCAGGTGATGGTGTTAATTTATTTTAAATCATTTTATTAAAATAAAATTGCAAATGTGCTGTATTGTGCCTGTGATTCCTGAAAAAATGAAGAAAGGATGTGTATCCCCTTCCTGGGCAGTCCCATGCTAGTGGTGTGCTGAGGGAATTAGCCTTTTCTTCCCGTGGTGATCCCTAGCAGCAGTAGCAGTGAGAGAACTGGATGGCCAACATGCCCAATGCTATGATTAGGAAAGTATCTGGAGCTCTTGGAGAGGAGGATAGAGATAACAGGAGTGTTAAGCTTTGAAAAGCAGTACAAATTAGGCTTTGTTGTTGGACTTGAGGAGAACTTTCTAATCCCATGGCATTCCTTCACCATAATGGTAGAAAAAGCATGTTTGTTTTTTATTTGAATGTTTTGTCTTTATGATGTCTTAGGACTGGAATTTTTGCACTTTACTCCCCTGGATATTCCTCTATTAAATTACGTCTTTATTCTTCTCTAATGAGAGCAGGTACATGGGGAAGTGGAACTTTTTGCATTACATTTCTTGAGTCTACTACTAATCAAAATACATCCATATAACAAAGAATATGGAAAAAAAAAATCATGAGCAAGTTTGCCTTGTGCAGGTCTCTTTGAAAAGTCATCTTTTAACTGCTCAGGAAGCTGCCAACCAGTTAAGTGGTTCGGCTCGTGCACATGGTGGAGCCGGCCAGAGGTGCGAGAGATGCAGGCTGTGCGTGCCCCGGTGCCGTGGCAGAGGGAGGAGGCGTTACAGGAGAACCGTGCTGGCAGGGAGAGAGGGGTGTGCAGCCTGCTAGGGATCCCGCTGCTCTGCTGCAAACGGCAGTGACAGCTGCAGATCACACCGGGGCTCAGTCTGATTTTAAAAACAGCCTCCTGACTTCTGAATCACAGATAGAAAACGTATTACTGTGAACTTGGCAGTTCTTCTTCTACAGTCAATACTACCACTTTTTCCCCTCAAGCTCTTCCTCATTATTGCCTAAGTGAGAACACAGAATATGTTCTTAGTTTTCTTACTATGCTAATTTTCCTTAAATGTGTTAAATCATTTGAGTTTATGGCACGTGAGAAGATACTTCTGCTAATTTAAGATTCAAAAAATACTTTCTTAAGAGTTTTCACATGTAAAATTCTCATAGAGTTGGACTATTGAAAGACTCCCATGTCAGAGAAGATGCATATAGTTAAAAAAAAAAAAAAAAGGCAGTAACTATAAAAAAAAAAAAAAAAAAAGGTTTGCTTGAATTTCTGAGAGGTACAAACTGGTCTTTGTTCCCTTTGGAAAAAATCACAGGATAACTTAGGTCGGAAAGGAACACTGGAGGTCATCTAGTCCAACACCCTGCTCAGAGCAGGGCCAGGGAGGTCAGGTTGCTCAGAACATATAAAGTATTTAACAGTCTGCTCTAGATAGCTCAAAACTTGAGTAGATGGTGGTGAGTTTCTTGGAATTTCTGATAGGGAAAAAATTGAATTGTAATATGTCTCTTTTGTCATCACCTTTCAGAAGAAAATAAAGGAGGAAGGCTGGGGAAAAAATTCTTTACTATCCATTTCGTTTTATTTTTAGATGGAAATAAAAATTTCATCAGGCTAAATCTTACTTTCCATACTCAATTATTCCCCAGAAAGTTGAAATAAGTACAGGTGTAGTCTTTTCAAAAATATGCTCCTAGAAGTTAATTTCTGAAGTGAAGGGAAACTGCAAGGTGACATTGCTTTTGAAAACTGGGCCTTAATAAAGGGCTTCATTTAGGCATCCATCCTTAAAAATGGGTGGTGAACTATCTAAGGGTTGGAAGGGAAAAGGGAAGAAGGGGGCTGCAAAAGAATGAGAGCAGATGAAAGTATAATGTAATTTAAGTCTTTGGTTAATGTCTCTATTTGAAAGTAGCACTGGTTTATTTGGTCAGCCAAGCATTGGCAGCTCATAGTCAAATTCTTATCATGAAATGTTCTTGCCACAGATGAGGCTTGAGTAAGTTTCTTATGGGCCTGTCATTATCTTCTACAAAGTGACCCTTCGAAGGCAGAGTAAGGATGCTTTGTAAACAGCTTCCTAGGGGTTTGCATTGCCCCAAGATGTCTTAAGTTGAGGGGGCACCTGCACTTGAGAAAGGCAAAGAGCCATGCTTGTTGACAACAGCAGCTTTAATGGGTTTCCCCTTTCATAAGGCTGTACTCAATATCTAGCAGCCAACATGAACACCCATCGCTGTGTCTTGAAGCCAAAACATTGCCTCGCTACGGTGCTGAGGTTGCTGACGACATGTTCTGTTGTTCCAGGTGAGAAGACAGAGGGGGACAGCCCAGGGCACAACTTTGCGGCTTACCTGGTGCCCTCTGGAGCGCAGCTGAACAAGATTAAACCCTGACACCACCTCATCTCCTCCTGAAGTTCCAGCAGAAGTCAGCTCTTCTCTCCCAAGCCGTGGTGTACACACAGTATTCTCATGTGATATTTTTGTTTTCAGGTAAGCTTGCTTTTTCTTTCTTTCTTTCTTTCTTTCTTTCTTTCTTTTTTTTTGATCTATTTGTATTTTAAAATGGGATATTATCATTCTATTTTCTCAATAAATTTGTTGCTATTCATCAAAACTTTCAAATGTTGCTGGAGCATGTAATAAATGTTTATTACTTCTAATGGAGGTAAAACTTCTAGGAGCCAATCTTGCAAGAGGCATTAAAATTAGCAAAGAAAAAAAAAAAAAAAGGAAAGAAAGAGCAGCTTGGCAGAGGTTCTGTATTCATAAACCTATTTATAGCTGGTATGCCTATTAGGAGAGCAGGTTTGTGCCTCTGCCAGCAAGATGCTCCAGCTGACTGCCGTGCTAGTGCTTGCCCTAATTTTGCACTTAGGTTCTGAGACTCCCACTGGGATGCTGAGCAGATGTGTGATTGAACTGAATGTCGAAGGTGTTGAGGTCTGACTGCATCTCTGAGGACAATCAGAGAGATTCGATCCAGATCTTTTCCAGGACCTGTTCACCTTGATTAGCACGTGTTGTCTTGACAGGATTCTCAGAAATTGGCTTGTAAAACCCCTTCCTCCAGCTAAGAATTTTCATTAAATTGAGCATCCAAAGAGACCTGAAGTTAAGATTGACAGAGGGGTTGCTCAACCATGGCTCTTGGTCTGTTCTTTAGCTGTAAATCAGTTTAAAACAATTTAGACATCTTGCTTGGTGCTGGCGACGTTCCTGGAAGTGCCACTGTCTGGAGTGCTCTTCCAGTCTGGTGTGAGTTTGGAGGGAAATGCGAAGAATTTTTCTGGAATTACCTCTGCAGCTTAAATCTCAGCCTTTTGCTACTGGTAATAATTATCCATAGACTGTGCTTTTTGGAAGATAGCACTTAGCCTTTCCAGAAAGAGAAACGCGTGTCTCCTGGATGACACTGAAGAGAAATGAAACAATGGGAGAGGGAAAAAAATTTACAAAGAACCAAGTTAAGAAAACCAAGTGTATAATAGCATTTAGCTAGTAACTGGCTGCATGCCAGTTTGGGAGGTTTTTCTTTGTTGCTGTTTTTTACACTTAGCTTCTGTGTATAAAGTTTTTACTTCCCCTTGAAAACTACTGGGAGGGGGAGGGATCAAAATATAGTTTTACGTGCATGTGAGCGGCAGAATGAATAACAATGAAGACAGCTGTTTTAAAACAAAAAAGTACATTCCCTCCTATGCACATTCATTTAGATACCTAAGACCATGATTTTTCAAAATGCAGAAAAAAGCACGAAAACAGCTACTATATTTAAGCTTATTTAGAAATATGCACAGGGGAAGATGAGTATCACGAAGGAATGTCCTGCGGAGGATGCGAACATAAGGGTAGACTCACTGAAAGGGAGTAATAGCACAGTAGTTTTTGTAATTTTGCTATGGAATTTTAAATCAATTACATGAATAACACAGGATATCTTCCGAGACTAGCCAGAAGCGCTTTTTTGCGGGTGTAGCTAGCATGGTTGCAGAAAGCCTCCATGCCAGGCTGGGATTAGCGCTCCCACAACTGAGACACCACAAGTGCTCGCGTGTTTGGCTATGCGTCGTCTCCCTGCAGTCAGCCTTCAGTGATCCGCCTCTCTCGGACGGTAAATTCTTCAAAAAATGCACCGAGGTGTGTCTGATAATACATGGTGTTTGTACGTCGGCCTGGGAAGTTTGATGTTCAAAATGGGTTTGGTCTTGGATTTTGCGTTGATTAAACGTTTTGATAACTTGCGTTATTAAAACTTTCAAAGTCTACATTAGACTTTTACAGAAATTGCTGCAAGTTGCTCAAAACTGCACTGATTAAAGGTAGTATTTCCTTTTCAAGAAGGCTTCACTGATCTAGTTGTTTCTTGAGGTCTGTTCCTTTGAAAGGAAGATTAGCATCCTCGTGCTTTTTAACAAAATGAGCAGAGTACTAAAAATACACGGTCAGCAGTTTGGTTAGAACACCAGAGTATGTGGCTCATTGCTCTACAGAACATGTAGGATATTAAATGTGGACATTAATTTTGTTCATTCCTCCATCACAAAGAAAATAGAAAATGCTTACATAAGGGGGCAAAATAGTTTATGGAATTCTTCAGCATTGCCTTTCATGGTATGCAATTATAAACTTTGATGCATGGGGGATATGAAGTGCTTCCTGGAATTATCTTGTGTAAATAAGTATAAATCAGGTTGGTTGCTGGTTTACAACCCTTTAAGCAACTACATGGTAGTGCTTAAAGAGAGAAACAAAAACTGTGAGCTTTTTTCCTAAATTTTCTCTCTCTCTTTTTTTTTTCTTTCTCTCCAGAAGCTTTCCTCAAACTTCATTAATCTTCCAAGTTTTCCCTTTAAATCGACGGCTAGCGTAAGCGTTTTTGCAGACTCATTTCATGTGAAGATTTTGTCTCTCAAGTTGTTAAAGCCAGCATAGCTGCAGCTCTGCTTCACTTGTGTGGCAATGAACTTCACATGTAAATGGGGCCTCTAATAAGTCCGCTTTGTGCTGGAAGGTGCTAATGGCTGCCATCAATCAGAGGGCTGGTAAAAGTTGTTCGCCCCCTCCCCCTGGACTAAATGAGACAGCAATTAAATGCCCTTTTGTTGAGTGATAGCTGAGACAATAGAAATCAATGTCCAAAGCACAAACCGGAATGGCAAGTCTTAAGTATAAGCTAAGCCATGTGTCCCAAGGGATTGGCATGTTGATTTGCTTACAGCTGAGGGTGGATATGAAAGGAATAACTGGACGTGCAGACAGCAGGAGAAGCTGTAATGCTCCTTGGAGTGCAGCCAGCTCGCAATATTTGCTGGGAAGACTTCTCGATGAGGACTGCTTCCATGGGCATGTGCAGCCCAGCATCAGCCAGCAGCACAAATGGGATCCGGAGCAGGCCCTGGCACCAGGTTGTGATCAAGAGATGTGATACCAGCAGTGTCGGTGGTATGTTTTTGTGTTGGCTGCTCAAGAACAGGCAATATCTGATCTGGTAGGAAGCCTGCTGATACAAGTTTAGCCTTTCAGCTTTCCTAAAAGTACTTCGAGTGGCAGGATGAGTTTATACTCAACCTGTGCCATTATTACAGAGTTTGAGATTCTTAGAGCAGGAGTTGCAGTGCTGTCATGGTACATCCTCAGAATGAGCCCTCACTGCCCCCAGATGCCATCAGTTTGCTCCCCAGTGCTTACAGGTGCAAGACCTACTCTTGTGGTTCTCAGTTGTGCTGTTTGTAAACAAAAGCCAAACAAACAAACAAACTACAACAAAAAACACTTTGCTCATCAATTTCTTGAAAATGAAAATCTTTTGATACCCTTAGTATTGGTTAACAATTGTCTCCAAAGGATGTGCAGTCATTTAGGCTGCTGAACGTGTTCTGCCTGTCTTACTGACTCCAAACCTTCTCCAAAGCTCATTGATGTCAGTGGGACACTTCCTTTTGACTCTAGCATGCTACTCACAGTTCTGCTTTAGCTTTATTGCCTCGCTGAAAGGGCCTTAAGTTACTTGTGTGCACAGGGCGGCATTGTCTCTAGTCTGTGTGGGTTTTTGTTTTTGTTGCAGTTTTTTTTTCCCCTACTTTTGTGCAAAACTGTAAATGCATCAAGAACAATAAGCTATTGCATTTGCTAATGACAAGGCATGCTGCTGTCTTGCAGTTTATATGCTGCTGGCAGGGACTGGCTATATGATGCTTTACAGCAGCTCAGCTAAAATGAGAAAGTCTTTAAGTTTGTCTCCAAATAAATGTTACAGGAAGAAGTTATTTTATTTTGTGCCTGAAAAGTATGGCACACAAATGATCAGAGTCATCTGAAATAATAACTGAATTTGTTTAAAAGAAAATGTATCTATTTAGAATATCGAATTTGTTCTGTGGAGTGCCGTATCCATCACAGCTCTTTTGGGGGCTTAAACAAAAAAAAATAAAAAAATAAAAAAAGCTACCTGTATTAAGAGGTCCATAGAAATCAGCTGGCATTGGGAATGGACTCATAAGGACTTTATAATATTGACAATTACTTCAAATGACACACTTCACAAACCCATTGTTTTCATGTAAGTTCATGTATTTGTCTCTGACGTTAAATCTGCTTCTAGCCTTGACTTGCACCTTGCTTTTGCATCAGGTTCTCTACTCAAATAAAAAGCAGAGGGCTGAGGAACCATAGGCACAGCAATACATTCCCATGTTACCAGCATAACTCTTTAATCCTTTCAATAAAGACCTTTATTTATTAATGTTTTTCACTGTTACCAATACTAATACCTTTTTTATATATATTAAAGCATTCTAATCAATAAATATATGATAATAAATTCTACAACGTGGCCAAGCTATCTTGAGATGAAGGTAGGCATAGAGAGTACAAAAGCTATTTGTAATGTTTTATATTTACTTATTCAGCATGTAATTTTGAATAATCATAGATTAGCTTTTTTTAAGCATCTGCTTCTGTATGGCAAACAGCAGTCCAATAAAGCAGAGCTGTTCACTGAGATTTGATGTGTCCATTACCTCCTGCAAATGCCTTGGAATACAATGGGGGTAGCATGCAGACTTCAGAGCTGTCATGACAGGTATTAAGAATGTGTCAAATCCCAGTGATGACTGATAACATATCTGTCATTTGTGATGGGATTATTAGGAAGAGGAAAGCCACTAGGAGAAAGATACTCTAGGAAAAAAAAGGGGGAGGGAAAGGCAGGAGGAGAGAGGATTTACTGTTCTTCAGAGCTGCCTCATTTAATTAAGCTTTGTCTAGTCCATAAACAAATCTATTAGCTTCCTGACTGCTTTGGCAGTGTAGGCACTTTAACACTGCAGTGGTAATTCCAGAAAATTAGGTTTCTCTTTGGTGGATAGCTGCACTATAGGTATTGTAGCTCTGATGAAGGTTCTTGAGGAGTACCTGGAAACAGATAGTGTAATATTACTATTCTCTTTATTTTATTTTCAAAGTAAGAATTTAACAGAATACTGTAGAAGAAAGAATTCAGTAGGCACCTAAGACATTTGCTGCATGGAAACTTAATAGAACTGAGGGAAGAGTATAGCTTGCCAGTGCCATTTGATTTGCTTCTTTGGTTAGCATAAAGCACATGAACTATTGCTTTTTATTATTATTATTCTGAATATATATCTTGTGTGGGTATGGAAGGGCGGATTTGTTTTGTGTCACTTGTAAAATTAGGTTGTGCTTAGCAGGTCTAGTGCACGTAGTGCACAGACTGATTCCTGTCAGGTGTCTTGGGCTCAGCCATAAACACATCAAAGGTCTAAAAGCAGTTAAATATTAAGAGAGAAGAAGCATCTCTTTCTCTTTTTACTGTTGTCTGGCACTTAAGCAATGTCAGGACAGAGGAGGTGACCTGCGTGCTTCTTGCTGTCAGTATCTTTGGTGTAGGAGCATCTCCACAAGAGGCAGAACCAGTGTACCTATCCCATAAGGCACCCACGTACAGAATTCAATTTTGGGGGCATATTAGGTGTCAGGAAAGGGGAGACTTGAAGCACAGTGGGCTCAAACAGCTGTTCTTAGCTGTCATATGCTCCCATAAATCCACTTACAGCAGGATTCAGCAGGATAGCCTTTGAACGGAGACTCATAAAGCTGTCTAGATGATCTTTCTGCCAGTCTTTCCATTGGCTTTTTATGGAAAAGGACGTGGTCTTTACCTCTGTCCCTTCTACATGCTCAGCCAAGGTGCTTATCAGTTCTCTCAGGTCCCCTAGCCCATCAGTAGAGGTTAGCCCTGTGCCCAAGTGGGCACTTGGGTACCACTGAACGGTTCTTGGCAGGCAGCTACCTTGTTGGACGTGTTCAAACTGGGTAGTAGCCAGCTTGGATGATCCAGCTGGTGGTCATCAACGTTGGTTGATGGCTCACTGAGGAGCAGCTGATGGTCTCAGATTTGGGAAGCAGAGGCAGAGGTGTGGGCCGCAGTTCAGACCAAACTGCAGCTGCTGTGGCATGAAGTGAACAAGGTTTGGCAGGTATGTGAGCAATGGACCCTGTTCCTGACAGCCACCGAGAGCAAATCAGCTCCCACATGCTGTCCATGCCTGGGCAGCTGGCCTCTCGTCCTGCAGAAGGGCCTGCCAGGGCAAGGCGCAATGCTGCAGCCCGCTCGTTAGCTGGCGAGGCCCGGTCTGTGTCTGTGTTTTGGGTGTAAGCACAGGCTCCGAGCTGTCGGGGTGGGTGAAGGCAGGAGTCGAGGTGCAGCAGCTGGCCGATGGTACCCGCCATCCTGGTCAGATACCTTGTGTTTACCATAGGGGAAGAGCACACACGAGGGCAGTTGCAGCTTGCCCCTGGCTCTGGAGCGAGTTCACACCCTTGCTTACCTCATGGAAACTCACTCGCCTTCCCTCAGGAAAGACTTTTTCTTTTTTTTTTTCCCCCTTCCTTCTATAAATGTATACTTACCCCACCCACAGATGCTGGCTGAGCAAAGACTGTAGAGCAATCTGCAGCAAGGACTCTGGGGTTTTACTTCTTAATATGTGATGTATTGTGGCTTAATTCATTTCCCAAGGTGGTTCTCCAGAGGGCCTCGTGGCAACCATCCCAGAACAGTCAGTGATTTGGGTACCTCAACCCAAAGCTGGTTTAGCTTAAGAGTTGTTAAAGGAGACTGATTTATTTATTTATTTATTTCCTCCAGAAGCTGAACTCAGCATTCCTTCAGAGTAACTGAAACTGTGCACACAGAGATCATTAATCATACTTTAAAATCTGGACTTCAACTTCTCCTTTTATACGTAGATTACCATATGGGATATTAATGTTGCGTCTTGCCGGCTGGCAATGCCTTATTTCATACCAATTAAATATGGTTTTGGAAAGAGGGATGACTGTGGAGAATGGCTCCGAACCAAAGAGCCCTTCCCCATTGATCGCAGGTTTGGTTTTGGCCCGGAGTGGATGTGGCAGCCATGTTCGTGTATACCAACCACGGGTAGCCCACAGTCTGTGACCACCCCTTTGGTGTGCCCACCTTGGGAGGAGACACCACTGCACACAGGGACTGCTGGCAGCAGTCACAACCTATTTTTTTTCCCAGTGCTCTCATCAGCTCCCATATTTAATGGATTTAGGTAGTGAATGGGTTTTCTGTCCTGGGGGAGCACTACAGTGCAGTGAACTTGAGTTTGGCATACTTCTCTGAGGGAAGCTGTTTCTTCCCTGTACTCTCTATCCCTTCCCCCATTTCTTTAGACTTTGCCAGTTTAAAAAAAGGAACAGCAGCTCTTATCTGGAAGGTATTGCAGAAGTGGACTTGAGAGACTCAGCTATTTCTTTTTTTCATTTTGTTGTATGTAGGGTGTCCTGAGATAACACAGAAAATCATGGGGTTGGGGGAGTCGCCTTTGAAAATCACTGAACATTTAATAAAATTCCTTCTAGGGTCCAAGATCAACGCAATACTGCACAGGCTCTGTCCTGCTGTACATGTGCTCACACTTAGCTGCAGTCCAGTTCTTGATTTATTTTTTTATGTGGTGATAAGATTAGAATCATCTTTTGAAAACAAAACAAAACCACCACTACCACCCAATTTAGATGCACATGGATATCTTAAAACAAAACAGCACTTTAAATCTAACTCCTGAGTTTGTCACATACTTGGATGAAAACTGATTTCCGTGCTTGTCTGGAGAAGTAAAATATTTCCAAAAATTGAAGAAATTAGCAATGGTAGTGATTGCTGTTTGGGGGGAGAGGAGTTGGAAACAAAATATTGCAAAACTACTTCTCGCTGATAACAAACAAAGCTCAATGGGAGATTTTGTTTTGAAAATATTTAACTGTTGACATGAGGATGTTTGTTAGAATATTTTTAGTGCCGATAAAGAAAAGCAGCATTCGTTGGAATTTTGGTAATCTTGAATGAAAACACATGTTAAGCTCTTTGTTAAGCTCCGTGCCTCTGCCCTGGATGGTATGTTGCATTATGTAGGAAAGGTTTTTTTGCAGCTGAGACTTTCCTCTATTGTTTCCACCTCTAATCTTTTTGTATTGTATTTGGAGGAGAGGGAACGAGAGAGAGGGAAAGAGAGGTTTGGTCATAAACAGAATAGTGTGCTGCAGAAATGTCTCTGATAAGACTTTTAAGGTGGCATTTGCAAGTTGCAAGGTTGCAGCTAAGCCTGTGGTAAAGCTGAAAATTTTGTGCTTGTTTAATTGTGGTGTAAAACATCATTATTATCATATGAAAAGCACCAGTGATGCCTTGACTTGCTTGATAAAATAAGAATCTGTTCATGGTAATGACCATTAACTCAGTGACAGGATGATAAAGAGATTACAGGGTTCAGCTTCCCACTTATAAAGAATTGGTTGGTGCACGTGCTATTCTGCTAGTCCAATCTCCGGGTGTGTTGTGGAACAGTCATGGAAAACATTTTTAATATTTTTAATGTGCTACCTGACAGCATGATCTCCATAGTATACAATTTTCAGTTCCTCTGACCCCTTACCCACCAATTGTATTGGCAAAACACTAATTAAACGGGAACAATGTATTTATTGTGACTAGAAGTTGCTTTTGTCGTTGTTCCTATTGTTCAGGTTCCAGAACAGGAATGAAAGAGCCTGCTTAAAGATGCTCTCAGAGCTCCTCTGTTTAAAGATGGCTCTTTGTTCAGAACTGCCAAAAAGTAGCAGCAAGCTATAAAAGGAAAACTTTCCCTCTATGCGATTTCAGTCCCTTGAGTCTTGCTGCAAAATGGTTTATATTAAAATTAAACGCAGCTAAGTCTGGAAGTGAATTAGTCTCAGTCACGGGCCATCAGTGTGTTTTGCTCTTCTTTAAACGGACTGTATGCCACTTGGTGGCACTTTGTAAGAAGGTAAATTTTTGAGTAATACAAAGAAAGGTGGGACCTCATGGAAATCCAATGGAAGTCTTGCTTATCCTCTAACCTGTGGTGGCCTCTGTCAAAAGAATTACCGACTTTCCAAGGTGCTGTATATTGGAAGAGAATGCGTGAGCACCCTGAATAGAAAACAGTGCCTGTAGAAGTTATAGTAACAGCACTGGCAGTGACCATCATCTAAAGATCTTTATGGAGAGCAAATACCTGGAGGACCATGGATAAGATTTTTGAGTTCAGGATCCACCAAAGTCACACCCCTCAGGAAAGGTTTGGAGCTCTGTGGCTTCTTATGGCCCCTAATGATGTAATTTGGATAGACAAAGCTGATTTTATCACTTTGTAAGCCTTGCTTCTCTTATGGCGTACTACATGATATGGCATGTAGCATCTTCAAATGGAAGACAACTGAAATCTCTTTTCTGTCCTAAATACAAAAAAAATAGTTTTCATTTGTGGCTGTTAGCCAGCATAGCTTCTAGAAAGTTGCACTTAGTCATGCTATACCCAGCAGAAATGTTTACTGTTTTGAAGTGCCCAAATAAATTCTTGTTCATCTTATTCTTACCTCGTTACCATTTCTGCTTTTCTGTTATAAAGCACCGTCCTTCCGTGTGTCGAACCGACCAATTACATATCATGCAAAAAAGCAGTTTGCTTTTCTTAACTCTCTTGTCCAGCTGTAGCCAGTTCCTTTGTCACCCTTCTAAATATTCTCCTCCCATTTTTGAGTGTTGCCACGGCATTTGTGTTATTCTTAGTGATGTGCGAACTTCTCTCTTCCTCACCAGCCTCTGGCTACATGCATTCATATGAAGTAGAAATGTTGCCATAAGATATGGCACAGAGAATTACAACAAAAGAAAGGCTGAGAACAGCACCTCAAGCCTGTTAGGCCGTAAAGAAGTTCAATGTGTGCGTTCACAAGGGGTGCACAGGTCAATCTGAGGAGCTGGATGCTGCCCACTGCTTTGAAAAATTAGGGGACCCTGTTCAAATCCCAGTAGTGCCAGAAAAAAAGTGGGTACTCTGAAACACAGGGATGGAGTAAGTAAGCTCTCACATTGGTATGTGCCTGGGAGCGTTTGCTGCTGCTCTGCTGTAGTTTCTCAGTTGCTTGTATTCAACTGAGCTTTAACCTCAGCAGCTTGGAGATGGTGTTCACCAGCGTTGCAGTCATATCCTGATAGCAGTTCTGTTGTGGTCTCAGAATTACAGCTCTTACTTCAGTCCTACAGGCTTTAAAGAACGTTAAACCTAGGATAGTCGGCAGAGTTTATGTGCCAGGGTTCTTTATCCCCATCCTTTTCTGCCAGAATATGTATGAATAAGTAGATTTGATTTTACAATGTTTTTGTATGTAAAGAGCTTATCCTACCTGATTCTCTTGCTGATGTCTCCGTTCCCTTGTTGCGAGCCTACTTCTTTCTGGTGAGAGGCATGCATGCTGAAATTTGGCATTACGATATGCCAATATTACACAGTCAGGGAGAAAATTAATTGAATTTTTTGTCTGTGGAGTACAGAATGCAGAAATAGAAGCATGTAAATTACTTAAAAGGCATTGTATGGTTCACAACTGCTATGCTACCCTACTGTTATCTGGAAGGTCTGCTCTAGAGCCAGCCATCTGTGTAGTTACTTATATTAGTGCATGCTTCATATCTGGCACTCAGAAAATGATGTTTATTCTTTTCTTCCTGATGTGAAAGCCATTCTCAGTCAATAAACTGTCAAGCTACTCTTTTTGTCATCGTTGCTGCCTATTTGTGCTTTTTCATATTGAGTTTCCTCAATCTTGCCAGTCTAATGTGTTCTTTTACAAGAATGTTCCAGTTTCTTGATCACTGAGAGATTTGCTTATCTTTTTCTTTTTTTTTTTTTTTTTTTTTTTTTTTTATCCCTCTCCATCAATGAAATGCTTCTTGGTGAAAATACAAATGCAGTAGAAACTGAAAAATTCAGACTTCCTTCACAGTCAATAGAGAAAAATGGGCACTTGTGGAGTGTGATCTAGTACACTGCTTTAGCTCTCCACCCAGGAGAAGATTAATTGCATTCTACAAGTGCCTGTTTTTCTCAGCTGATAAAGAGACGTTAGTTGGGTCACTGAGATAGCTATTTCCACACTGTTGCTACGTAATTTTAGGAAAGATGCTCTCCAGCATTTCAGTTTCGTCAACAAATAGCACAGCTAAGCAAGGACCTGCATCTCTTCTACTGTGTTTCTATTTAAAAACAAACAGGATGTTTGCTTGTGTTCCAGGTTCACATCACAAAGCTGGTCTGTGAGATCATCTCTTTCTCTCTCCTATTTATTCATTTTTTTCTGGTTTGTTTTTTTAACATGGAACCAAACTTGGCCACAAACAGGCTGCTTTTAAGTTTGAATATTCAGACTGAAGCTGAATCTGGCGAAGTGCTGCAGAACCAGACTGTTTGTAATCCTCTCCTTAAAAGTACTGCATGCAAGTGCTGCGGAAGCTTTACCAAATACATGTAGTAAGCAAATTATTCTTCTCTGACATTAGCCTTTTCCCTGCTATGCTTGGGGAACTCTGTGCAATTGACTTTTTGAGACTATGTTATATTTCACATTTTTGTACTCATGATAAAGCAGAGAATGGGATACACTATTTAAGGTGAAAATAATCTTGACTTCTGCCTTCCTTGAATTTGTATTGAGGGCTGCAGGTCTGCAGCAGCTAAGTTGTCCGATGTGTGTGATGAAGACAGTCCAAAAGATGGTCTCAGGCTTTGGACAGAAGGCAAAATTGGAAAATGTATAGGACAGCAACAATTTCTATATCTGCAATACTTACAAAGGAATTTTCCCTCCATATCAGTGCAGTTTTCCACCTATGTTTAGTCACACAGAGTACTGTATTTTTTTGCTTATATAAAAAGACGTGATATTCTGCAGTACGCAGCAGGGAATGGTGTGCTCATGAGGCAAAAGCCCCGTGACCTCCCCATAAGGAGCCTTGCTGCTGGAGGACGTCAGTGTGGCCAGGCAGAGCTGGCAGAGCAGGATGTCAGAGCCGTCCTCGTCCCTTCAGTGCCAGGTCTGCTGCCACAAAGAGTGGTTTGAGCTGACCTGGATGATTCTCATCAACCACAGTGCTTAAGAAGAATTGCAGTAGAAGATCATTTATTTGACAGACAAAGGAATAACCTCGTGGGGAAACGGGCTTCTGAATGTCCCCCACCCCTGTTATGTTGGGTGAGGGTAGCAAGTGTTGTGGGAAGTGGTGATGTGCTACCACTCCAGCTACTGCTTGAAGAAAGAGCTTGTCCAAAGCCTCAGAGATGTGCAAGTTCCAATCCTCTAACTGGGTTTGTGCTTGGTTCAATTCCTGCTATTACAGTATAGGATTTTCTTCTAGCCACTAAATGTCCTGTCTCTGTCTGAGTTGTGCTGATATGCTGGCCTTGGTGACAGGGTCAGTCACTTATGCACTGTGCTTTATTTTCAGAATGTGTTTTCTTTGATTAGTTTGCATATTTTTACAAACCAAGTCAATGTGCTTGCTCTGCATTGTTTGTGATTTAATTTTATTCATTTTCTTTCTTAAATAAGTATCCTTAGCCTTTTCAATTTTGATTCATATGGAAGCCTTCCAGAGCTGCATTGCATGTGTTTGATTATAATTAATTATGCACTGACTAGTGATATGCATATATATATATATGAAGCTAATATCTTTAGTCATTTAGCACGGAAATGTGCTTTTCCAAAACTATAGGCCTATACTTTAAGGGCTCTGACTCATGATTGCAGGCAGATTTATTTCCTAGAGTCATAGAAAGGTTTGGGCTGGAAGAGACCTCTAAAGACCTCTAAAGGGGTGGTGAAGGAGAAAGGGAGAGTGAACAGGTAGGAAAAAATATCTTCCCCTGTCCCCTCCACAGATTGGCTCCCTGATGAAAAAAGGCAATAGGTGTAATTGCTAATAGTTTCTGAGATATGGTTTCCAACGTATAGAGTCGACGACAGTGCTGAGTACAAATACCAGGTTAGAGTCATGACCAGAAATCTCATCATTTCATAAGCCATCGTTACACCGCACAGTATCATAACGATCTTAAACCAGGGCTTGGAAAGGATAAACAGCACGACAGGGAGCACATACAGAAAGTAACTTGCTATAAAACTCAATTTGGAAAACAGGCACAGCAGACTTGAGATTAAGGCAATCGACATTGTGACTAGCAACTATTAAGCAGGTCCAATACTTATACCAATTTTAGTTTAACACACTCTGGTCAAATCTGTCGTTATCTCAACCCTTCGTGCCCCACGTTGGGCGCCAAAAGGACTGTTGTGGTTTAACCCCGCCGGCAGCCAAACACCACACAGCCGTTTGCTCATCCTCCCCCCTCCCTCTCTGGGATGGGGGAGAGAAACGGGAAAGTGAAGCCTGTGAGTTGAGATAAAGACAGTTTATTAAGACAGGGAAAAGAATAACAACAACAATAATAATAATAGTATTAATAGTAATAATGTGTACGAAATAAGTGATGCACAATGCAATTGCTCACCACCCGTTGACCGATGCCCAGCCTATCCCCGAGCAGCCGCCCCCCCCCCCCCCCCCCCCCCCCCCCCCCAGGCTAGCCACCCCTATGTATTGTTCAGCATGACGGCAGAGGGTATGGAATACCCCTTTGGCCAGTTTGGGTCAGCTGTCCTGGGTCTGTCCCCTCCCAGCTCCTGCTGCACCCCTAGCCTGCCCACTGACAGGACAGAGCAAGAAGCTGAAAAGTCCTTGGCTTGGTGTAAGCACTGCTCTACAACAATTAAAACATCAGCATGTTATCAGCGCTCTTCTCATTCTAATCCAAAACATAGCACCCTGCCAGCTACTAGGAGGAAAATTAACTCTGTCCTAACTGAAACCAGGACACCATCTAATTCCAACCCCCCTGCCATGGGCAGGGACACCTCCCACCAGACCAGGTTGCCCAAAGCCCCATCCAGCCTGGCCCAGAACACCTCCAGGGATGGGACATCCACAGCTTCTCTGGGCAGTCCGTGCCAGTGCCTCACCACCCTCTGAGTTTCTTCTGAATACCTTCTGAATTTCTTCTGAATATCTAATCTAAATCTACCCTGTTTAGCGAAAACCACTCCCCCTTGTCCTATTAGCACACACCCTGACAAAGAGTCCCTCCCCAGCTTCCCTGCTTTGACCTGTTGTTTTTGAAAGGAAACTGTTTCCTGGATCATCTGCATCCCGTCCTCCTCTCAGGCTCTCACTGGTTAAGGTGTGGAGTTTTGGTTCCTCTGTCACGCAGGGTATAATGCCCCAAAGCAGGATCTCTGAAAACAGGAACTTAGTGGGGTGTCAGCCCCCGGGGCTCTGCTACAGATAGCCCAGAAGGTCTGATGTGGTCGGCACCTCTGAAGTTTCCCTTTAAGTCTCATTTGAGCTGGCTGAAGTGAGTCCTTCCAAAGCCTGCCACTAATTCACTGGCCAAAGTGTGCAAAATTATCTTTTGCACTTAAACTGGACAAAAAGGGAGCTTGGCACACATCTCCCTTACCAAAGATCCTCTCCTGCTATTTCAGACCAATCTGGCTTGCTCAAGGCCTTTTTATCAGGCAATGTAGCTGGTGCCCTTTTGCTGCCCTGGTGCTCCCGGCCCTCCAGCTGTCTCTGCAAGAGGCGCTTGGCAACATTTCTGAGCTCCCTGAGAGCTCCCCTCTCTTCAAGCACCGGTGTCCTTTGATCTTCCTTCCCCAGGTTTGGCAAACAGCCCTGCCAGCGGGATTGGCTTGAGGAGACCTTCGAAACTATAAACGTGGCTAATTTGTTGGAGGGCAGGCTTCTGAGCACTGGCCATTGTTTTACCTTTCCTGCTGAGGTACCTAACTCGCTTTTTATGGCTTCCGTCTGGTTTTTAATGGTGCGTTTGGGCAGGCAATGAAACAACAGAACAAGAAGAAAGATGCAATGGTTGTTTGAAAAGAAAAAAGAAAGAGTAAAAGCTTCCTTAGTTCAGTCCAAGCCAATGTTTTCTTCCCTCCCCAAGCCTAACTCCATTCATACAGCAGGAAGATACCGCTTGGCTTTAATTTAATGCCCTGCCCTGCCCTACCTCAAAGTCCAAATCCATTTGTCACTCCACCAAGTTACCTTTCGCCCATAGTTTCCAAACACCGCCCAGGCATTTAAAAACAGAAATGATCAGAGTACAGGAACAACAAAGGCTCTTTCTTAATTCATGTTTGTGTGTGCCGGTGTGTGTTATCTACGGGGAGGCATCTCCGAATGCGTGGCGTTGCAGTTACTTGTCAAGGCGGTGCTATTTTAGTCTCCTCCTGCAAGAGGGAAGTCCCATGACCGTAGCCAGCCGAAGTTCTCCCTTCTTCACGCATGGATTTTCTCCAGTTTAAACCACCTCTAAGTGATGTCTAGCTCCCTTTGAAGTTGCTAAAAAGGATTTTTGCTCTGTAAACACTCTGTATATAGCCTAAACACATGCTGCTCTGGTTCACAGAATGGCTAGGATTCCTGAAAGTTTTTGAGACTCAGATCCATTTTTGTTATAACGAAGTGGCTAGTCCCAGCATTTCAAATATGTCTTCACTGGACCCCCAAACCATACAGGATCATTTCTTCTGATGTTAACATCTGGATTCCAACATGACTCAAGTGCTTCCAGATTTTTTGTTTCCCTT
This sequence comes from Cygnus olor, assembly GCF_009769625.2. NCBI lineage: Eukaryota > Metazoa > Chordata > Aves > Anseriformes > Anatidae > Cygnus > Cygnus olor. The sequence continues at coordinate 21,979,920 of NC_049169.1, read as the reverse complement.
GCATTTCTCAGCATGAAAATACCACAGTGGAGAAAAGCTATGTTCCTGTTAAACCAATAATGGATGTAAGAAAAGTATGTAAATAGTGTATTGCTTCCAAATTGTTAGCTGAGTAGGTTCGCTCCCTCCCCCCCAATCACTTCTATTAATAACAGAATTTCACTGCTTTCTTCTCTACCACTAATCCCGTGGAAAAAAAAAATCAGCTCAGCCTTTTGGAAGGTAAGAATATCTTACAGGAGTCTCCTGACTAGCTAACAAGAGGTTAACTTCTAAATGAAACAAACAAAAAAAGGCTAAGTGCTGAGATTTTACTCTAGCAAAATCCTATTGACTTTACAGGCCATTGGTTTGAATTAAAAATAGTAAAAACACTAGGTCTTCATGATGTGGGACAGCACAGAGATGGCTGCCGACTGATTCCTATGTTGCTAGTTTTGTACACTGTCACGTATTCTTTGCTTTATCTGCCAAAGACAGTAGTTTGTAATTCAGACCGCCAAGAGACAGCTTCTTTGAGTGTAGCAGTATTAAAAATATTGCTTCTTCTTTGGCAAACCAGCAACATTCTTGTGTGTGTATAAGAAAGATGGACTGGATATTTTTGGATGCTCACTAACTCAATTCAGCTGTCCTTGTTGTTGTTTTGTTTGCTTGGTTTGGGAAAATGAGAGCAAAGGAGACTATATAGAATTACATGAAAAACAATTCTTTATGGAGCTCTGGACCGCCTTGTTCATATCTTCTTTATATATCAAAAAAAAAATCGATCATTTGCTGTCTATTTTTATCAAAACATGTATCCTTGTAATGGGCAGACCAGTTTGGTTTTATCAAAGTATTCATCTGAGGGTAATATCTCCTGCACTGCCTGGTATACCAGGTCACGTACCTGCAGTGTCTGTTTATCTTTGTGTTTAAGAATTTACTTACACAGCAAAAGGTAAGAAAGCTTATGGGCAGGAAAACATTTCTTTTTAAAATGGTAGCAAGGCTTGTGGAAAACATTGCTGCAAAACCTCCTTTGAGGGATGGTACCCCAAACCCTGAAGCAACTGCATGCTTTGAAAGCAAAACCACATTATCGCAGGATGATTGATGGGTTTTTGTGCACAGGAAAAGAAAATGGGTATGGTCGGAGGACAAGCTGGGACTACTTTTCATCTAAACCCATAGGCAGCTGCTCTGTTTGCCATGTGGCTTCATTCAGCAAGAAGAGCAGGCTGGAGCAGACAGGATGCCAGCTTTGTGCACTGTTATAAAAGGGTGAAATATAGTGCGGGATGGGAAGGAAAATGAAAGTTGGGGAAGAAAAATCTCCTTGAGATACTGTGATGCCCAAGAAAATCTTTAGACCTTTGAAGATAAGTGGCTGTTATTTGTTCTTGGGTTTTGTTTTTCTTTCTGGGGGTGCTTGGTGTTTCACATCGTGTGTCCTTTGTTAGAAGTGAGTGAGAGGGGGTTTCTCCATATTGAGAGGTCTCTTTCTTTCCCAGCCGGAGAAGGTGATTACTCAGGAGAACATTCTTAAAACCCCACTGAATCTTGAGATCCCAACAGATAGTCCCAATATATTTAACATTTTAAGCTTTGTGTTTGAATGGCCTATTCCTATTGCTCCCTTACCACTAGCAGGAGATACACTTTTCTGTGTTGCGTCTGTTAGCAGTCAATAGCTTGGCCCATGGCAATTGAGAACTTGTACCAAAACCGTGGGTTTAGCGTGCTCACGAGCACTTGGAGGTTCTTGACAGGACTGGATTATTTTAATTGACATAATGAAGTCAATGCACTGTACAAACAAGAGAGAGACTGTTTTCAGGTTGAGGCACATTAGTTTGCCAGTAGTAAAACCTAAATTGCAGTATATTATACATCCATTCCTAGAAGATGCGAGTTGATAAAGTTGTGTAAGAAGTTCATGCTCCAACTGCTGCACTCTGGTTTTGTACCTCCTCAAACCTCCAGCTTCCCTCGGAGCAACACAAGTCTGGAAAGTGAAGGCACAAACCAGGGACTTTTCTGTGTACAGTTTACATTTATTAAGAAATGTACAAAGGGATCTGGGCTAAATGTAATGCTGGTTGTACACTGCGTTCAGAATGCTTAGGCGGAGAGGGAAGTGACGATCAAAACACCTGCTACAAAAATTGAAGCCTGTGCTGACTTTTGAAGCTTTTGAATAAGTACCTTCCTGCATGATTAGTTTATGCTGTGGCATCATCGTTGTGGATGATACATACAACTGGCAAAACCTGCTGGTTATGCTCCTGGGATGTTGCCTTTTTTCATATTTTTTGTCTCTCAATGGGCAGCATGTGGGTTAAGCTTCCTATGGGTGACTGCAGCTTTGAGCACTTGCTTCATAGCTAAAATTGGAGCACAGCTGAGAGGCAGGAGGGCTGTTAGGCGTCTGTGGGATCCTGCCTGCTTTTAAAATGTATTTCCAAGGTTTCTAATTGACATAAATCACCTAGCCCTTCAGGGACAGCTGGGTTTGTTTTAAACTTGCTAGGTAGGATTTAATATTGGAGTAAACAGTTGGTCCATAGCAAGAAAGTTGAGAGGAATCTCAGGACTGTGACGGAACAGTCCTTATGAGGCGGATACAACATTACTTCAGCACCAAATTAATGTATTTTGGGTCAACCACGTAGGCATAGAAACCATGGGGGCATCACTGGGCATGCTGGGGTGGTCCTGCAGCTCGGACTGGGCTCCCTGCTTCCCTGGGCTGCTCAGCTCTTCTTCACATCTCATCACCTCCACTCCTTTCTGCATCCCCCCTGCTTTCCTTCAGCTCTTCTCTTCATTTTTCTCCTCTCTAGTTGGCCAAACTCTCCCCATCACCTGCAGTTAGCGAGTTTGCTGCATTTGCTTTCCTCGAGCCTTCATCCCTTGCCCTTTGCAACGCCTGTTATGGGCTCCTGGGAGCAGGCACTGTCTACCAGCTGGCTCACGGTGCCGTCCTGTTCAATAGTCAGGCCTGTGATGGATATAAATGCAGCCTTACATTATTTCTTATATAAAGATACCAGCCTAGCGCTGAGGGTAATTCGTCACTGCCCTCACTAGCCTCAGAATGGCGTGGCTGAAAGCAGGAGGTTGGGCACGTCATCTTTGGTTTTTTAACCTGGTTATGCTTAAACTTAGATGAAAGGGTAACAAGTGGTTAAAAACAATGTCAGGTGGCTGGCTCACAGGGACTTAAATAGCATAAATACCCGGGAATAATTTGAAAGGCGTCTCAGGTGATATGAAGATGTATATATCTGCTAACTGCCTGGGCAAATTAGAGAATTAATTGAAAGGGAATGTTAGCTTGTTAGCTGAGCAAGCTAATGTCAAGAAAACCTGCAGCTTGCTTTTGAGTCTTAGTGATTTTTTCCAGAATAACCTATTATGAAATGATACTTTGGAAAGCAGCCTCTGAACAGAGGCGAGGGTTTGGATAAATTAGCAGCTTCCTTATGTATTTTAATTGCATTCTTATTCCAAGAAGTGATGTTCCTTCTTCCTTCCTGCCTCCTCTACACTAGAGATTAAACAACACGCTTAAAACTCATTTTTGACTGGGGAAAAACTCATATGCAAAACATTGTGAGCAATCCTCTCATTTGTGCAAGTATTTGTATATCTTTGTAAATCATATTAAATTGCTAAGATTTGTCCAGTAAAGTCCAGATGCCCGTTGTCAAAAGGAGTACTCAAAAGTGCTCAAAACGGGAAGGGAACCTTTGAATATATGCTCCTGTAGAGGAAAGGTGGGCATCTTTTCACATTTTGGTCATGCAGCTGTTGCAATGTGTGAGAGGGAGGAGAGATGGGACCGCTGTAAGCATTTATAAGACTGAGCACTGAGTAATAATACAGAACCACCCTGCTGGAAAGAAACCACCCTGGATCAGCGTTACTTTTATTCGTTTCTGTTTTGGGAACCCTGGGGATCACTTACCACTCCTTAAAACTACTGAATTCCCCAAGTAGAGAGGAGGAGGGCTTCCAAAGCGAGGAGGAACGCTTGTTGTCCCATGATCCCTTTGCTCCTAGAGGTGGGGATTTGTGAGCCACTCGTGGAGGCCAGGAGAGCAGAGAGGGCAGTACGGCAGGGCTGTCAGCTGCTGCGTGGGTGTTGTGCTGTGTGTGCCCAGTAGGTCGCTGCGTGGCTGTCACTACAAAATCAGTAGTGCCACCCTAATCTTGTAGGGAGGGGACGGGAAGGCACAAATACATGACATAGCGCAGGGAAGGATGTATAGTTCCTATTTCTCTCTTTCAAAGTGGATTTGGATTTCAAACAGCAGTCTGAATTCATGTGCAGATCAAATTGAATGCATACAGTGAAAGTTAGCACTTTTTTTGTTTTGCCAGAAAACAGAATACTTTCAAAGAGCATTCTGCAATTCAGTGGCCTAAGCTTCCTCTCAGGTATCCTAATTCTGAGTTACAGTTCGTCTTCCAAGGGCTGATAGCAACCTAGTACAATGGCTGATGTGAAAAGTAAGAACAGATTATCACTAACCATACTTGAAAGAGAAATGCATAATGGCAGACTTCAAAGGCAGCCTCACGATCACGGGTGTGTGATTAAGGTGGAACACTTTCTTTTTTTTTTGTGGGTTATGAAATGTTATCCGTGAGTATTTCTGCAAGTGGAAGTAGGATTAAATATGTATCAGAATTAGCATATTATGGTTTGATCATAGAATGGGTTTGGATTGGAAGGGATCATTGCAGGTCAGCTATAAGCGTGCAACTTTCTTCCGTAGAATGAGTTGCAAACCACAGGCTGCATAAGTGTTTTTGAATAAAATATTTATGCGTTTAGTGTTCGCCACTGTTACTGATTTAGCCTAGTCATTGGAATACAATGTTCTATTTATTGTGTATTGTTACAGCGTAAGTGCTGCCAGTTGATTTATAAACACCAATAAAAATTGGTATTTTTAATTCCTTCTTATTTTTAAAGAAATATGCCAAAATACATGCCAGTCTCTTCTAGTATCTGCAGCCCTCTGTGCAGGTGCATTTTGATTGAAGTGAAGATTGCTCTGAAATTAAACTTCGAACCCTTAAGTGGGTAATTGGGAAAGGAAGCCATAAATTGTTTCTTCGTTAGGCAACTTGCAAGACTGAGAAATCAATTACAGGGGCAGGGAGGGGAGGGAGGGATGGTTTTTCGTTTTGTTTTGGTTTTATTTTTTTCTTAACAGTGCATTTTGAAAGTAAAGATTTGGGAAAGAGAAAATAAAAAATAATAATAACATTTTGTCCAAGTTTGGTAAGCTAATTTTATCTTGGCAAACTATGTATTTAAGCAGTACCTGCATTTTGCATGTTTATTAAATGAAATACACAATATCGTTATTAGGGCACCCCTAAGGGGAGGACACCTTTTTGCTTTTCAAAAATATTATGATTTTATGCAGCATCTCAATGCATTACTTATTCCATTTCAGTCTCTTATTAGTGCCTTTGGGGAGCAAGGGGCTTTTTCCCTAAAACTCGCTAACTGTAAGCTCTCGGTATCAATCTCGTCTATTTTTGCACAGCTGCCTCGCGTCTCAGTGCTACCAGGGGATTTCCAGGTAGTTTTTTCCTGTGCAAAAGCATTATTTTCTTCTCTGCTCTTCTCCTAACAAGAATACTGAACAGTTGGGAGAATATTTTCCTGTCAACTCCTTTGCTGATCAGTAAGGGAGAGGCCGTGTTTCTTACAAGGGAGAAGATACAAAAGCTGATGAATCCTCTGTAAAGAGAATCTAATTTAACGTCTGAAAGTTGCTTGACCAGATATTATTGGCTTGATGGATGACAGTCCCTCAGGAGCATATACAGATAAGCTGCCTTCATTATTTATGGGCATTCATTAAAGTAAGCAGCAAAAACCTTATTGATCTTCCAGATTCACCTCTGAGGAATTAGAGAAGTCTATTGTCCTAGGTGAGAATCCAGAAAGATGTTTTTTAAGAGGATATAATATCAACATACTGTAAGATTGTATGCTACAGTACCCTTGCCTAGATGAATGACCTTTTTCAAAGTATGCTTTTCCCATCAAAGTATGAACTTTTAATTTTATGGAAGATGAGAAAAAATGTAGCTATCCAGGGATCTAAGTTACTCAAGAGTAAACATTTCACTTAAGTAATTTTATGCCTGCAATCCACACTATATCACTTCAGGACGTTAAACTGTGCTGGGGAGGTGTGAAGTGCTTTATCCAGGCTAGAGCTATCCCTGCCAGTTTATGGAGCAACTGAAAGATTGCTTGCTGAGGCACCTCATTTGTGGAGCAGTCGGTCCCTGAAAGTTTAGGGGTGGAAAAGAAGCAAAAAGCATTTTGTCTGCAGCCTTTCTGTCAGCGTATGGTGTGCCACGGAGAACAGGGAAGTCGTTTCCCTGCAAGAGAAAGGAGCCTCATTTAGTTGGAGTGATGTCTACGAGACGCCAGCTAGCTCTGTGGAAGGACCATTTCCTATAAAACATACTGGGGGGCTGCCAGAAGGCTCGAGCAAATTTTGGAGTGTGCCAAGCCACATGTCTCCCAGCCTGTTCCCTTCCCTTGCATCTCTTCATTAGATCCCTTATGTTTTTGTGGAAGCTGGGGAATATGCTAGTAAGCAAACAATGTTCTAAGTAGATTATTTTGTTCCATTTGCATCTAAAAAAGCAGATACAGCATAGCCAGGCTGACTGGGAAAGGGGCGGGGGGGGGGGGGGCGGGGAGGGAAGGGAAGAAGTATAGACGTTAAAATAATTGATTAAACAAGTTACATTTGTCCTTTCTGACTTAAAGTATCTTTTCATATGTTTTTTCATTCCTGTACGTACATTGTTTTGTTTGTTTGTTTAGTTGATGCTCGTACGCTCCTTGTCTTTGCACTACTGACATATCTCTCGTTCTAGATCTTCTTTTCTATCTGTATACTCCTTTCTTTCCAGCCACATACCGTGCCGGATAACATATTGTTAAGAACCAGCCACGCACTCCTCATTCCTTTCAGAAAGGCAGTGCTGCAATGCTTCAGACAGGGACGCCCATTTATTTTCTCTCGCAGGACAAACACAACTCCTACGCATGCAGGTTGACTCACCGGCGAGAACATAGAGGATAGAGGCACCAGCTCAAAACGGCAGCGCCAGGGCTGCTCCTCAGAGCTGGGTGCCCTTGGGTGACCTGGGACGAGCTTCATCGATCCCCTGCTTTGGTTGACAGTGGGCTTTGCTGCAGCATGACCATACTTTCTCAGTTAACATAGCATTATTAATTACTAATGCTAAAATGGGTACGCTCCGAGTCAAGTTAAGTACCTGTAATGCTTAATACTGAACGTCGTGAAATGCCTCACCAGCAAAAACGCGCCGGTCTTTTTTTGTCGTTAAAAGGCAGCGTGGCTCTCCTGAATTGTGCTGAACATGCTATCACATAAATAATATAGGTGATTAAATGGCGAGATGCGGGAGGCCGCGCAGGACCCTGGCCAGCTTTGGGTTGAGTTCTGGGATTTCTGGGATGGAGAACCCCTGGGGCAAGGAGGGGAGGGTGGAAGTTCACCCCGCTAGCATGCAGCAGCACACTGCCCAGCTTTTTAATTCAGATTGCTAGGCATCACCACAGCAAAAATATCACACAGATATGCAGAAACCATGTCATACTGTATCGCGAGTTTGGAATTTTAGGTGCTGCATTCGCTTGTCCCATGTCTTAGAAGCCTCTGTCTCAATTTGTGTACATTGTACAAGGGTTGCCTTAAACACAAATCTTATCTGTTCTCCTAATTTTGTAGTTACCAAAAATTCCTTCCCATTTCTACACCTGGCTTTGGGTGAGTGCACAGCTAGCTGCATTCATCCCCCTTGACGTGCTCTTGCTGCGCGCTGCTGTCCCTTTCACCCTGAACGTGCAAGGTCTGCAGCCTAGAGAGCAATTCGGTCGTTTCTCAGGCTTAGAGTCAGCAGGCAGTGGAAAACCTTAAGAGAAGTGTTTCTGTCCTTTAGCGAGAGGATCCCAGCTCCCTGCCCTCCCGTAACCAGCTCTGGCACAACGTCTTCCCAGGGGGTGTGGTGGATGGGAGCCCCTGGAGCACCAAACCGCACTGACCATGGAATCATAATTGCACGGTGCCAGAGCAAGTAGGATACCGTTCACCTGTATATTGAGAAGCAAAATATACCATAAATAAGCTACATCTTGTTTCAGTCAATTTAACAGTCTTTTTTTTTTAAAAAAAAAAAAAAAGCATTAAGTCTTCATGGCTTTATGTGCACGAAAGCTTGCAGTCACTCATCTTAAATGGTTTTGCCTTCCTCGCGTTTTTGCCTTCTTTGTAGGTATTAGCTTTTCTGCGTGGAAAGCAAGAGTTTCTCAGCAGAAAGGTGATGCATTGAAGTTCTCTAGCTGTAAGCTTATGTTCTACTTGTCAGTTCCATTATCGCATTTAAATAGTCAATGGTTTTATGATTAATTTCCAATGACATTAATCATTTACTGGCTCTAGAATGCAAGCTGATCTGTATTTTTATTGAGAGCTTGTGTAGCTACTGAAAACTTGTTTCCCAGATACTTTTGAAGCAGAAAAGGCTGTAGCACAGTGCCTGCATCTCATAGAGGGCTAGTTTGACTTGAGGATAAAGCAGAGTTAAAAAAATGTATATATTTTTTAAAGGTAGAGTGAAGCAAGTATGTCTTCTGATAAATGTGCCTCCACCCTTACATTAAATGACATTGGGCATATTCTTACTGCTTGTGGCTTTTTTATTTTTATATTTTTTCTAATGGGAGCAACATATCCTTCTACAAATCCACAGTCAAACAGATCTCGTGCCACACTGCTATGGAGAATAGGTAGCATGGAGTAAGGAGCTACCCTCTAATCAGAGCAGCTACGCAATATGTGGGTGGGCCAGCCCCATCTCCTCCGCAGTGCGGGGAAAGGCTGCGGTCCGGTGGGAATTCTCAGCTACCCGTGAAATCACAAAACCTCTGGCTGCACCCCACATTTCCTCATTCCTTCTCTTGAATCAACTTGTGACCTTGCCTCTATGGAGCTGCTTCTGGCAGCCCTGCCCCACCGTGCCTACAGCCTTCGAAGTCCCTCTGGGGCAGGGGGGGCTCATTCACGTCCTCCTCAGTGGAGGACATCGAATGGCTCGGGACACTCGCTCTTTATCATGACACGGGTAGCACTCTGCCTCCTCATGTAACAGTCTGGTTACACCCTATTTAGCTTAGCACTGGAAGAACAAAGGGCTGAGAATACTGTACATCACACTCTTCTGTGCTCCATATCTCTTTTTCACCCTGTCAAGTTTTTTTTCTGTCCTTTTTTTTTTTTTAATATTTATTTGTAAACTGTATTCCCTGATGGTCTGATGTAATCTGCAAGAGTTGAGTTTGGACTGTGTACAACAGTTAGAAAAGGAGCCTTATTTCAGGAGAAGTAGATCCTCATGGTTGTATATCTAATCAAGGTTAGAATATTTCTGCTCACAGAGTAACTTTGCAGATTTGATTTATTTTTTTTTCCCACCATGGTGAGAGCCTTTATCAGTGTTGGAACCTGTGTCAAGTACATTTGAACAATACTATTTTGTCTGAATCTGTAAAATACGCTTTTGGTAACTTTCTCAGTTTCTAAGTAAAGCTTTTAATTTTTACTCCTGCCAGGCAATAAAACTTAGCAGAGGAATATAAGGTAATTGCATGGATGGGTTCATTTGGAGCTAGATAATTTCATGGTTTGTTCACTTGGTTAGAGAGTAAGAGAGAGGAGGATGAGAAAAACAGAAGGTGCTTTAAAATGCAGTTTTCAGATTTCTCGCCTAATAACAGCTGGCACTGGTGTTTGAATAGAAACGCATAATTTCAACTTGTATAATTTGACTGTGGTGGTTTTGTAAATGCTTCTATTTTGGAAGATATTTGTGTTCGATGGTTCTTTTCTGACAGTTTTCTGACTTCTCCTTTTTGATGCAGCTTCCTTTGGAAGTTCCTTGTTTTCATTCTGGGCTTTTTTTCCTCCCCTAAAAATATTGTGGCGAGTAATAACCGCAGAAAGCTTCTTTGGATACCCTCCCACTTGAGCTGTTAAGAGCTTGAGTAATCTTGTTTATCAATTTCCACAGAACAAAAGATGGAAATGTTGTTTTTATACAAAGACTGTTGCGGGGCTTTGTTTTTCAGACAGTTTGTTGTGGTCACCATAGATGTGAAAAGCGAAATCTGCCAGCCTTTTCAGCTCGGGTGAGAAAAGTTCAAGTATTATGTGGTCGGACATTGGTAGGTTTGGTTTGTCTGCAGATGGAACTTGCGCTGGGAAAGCTCAGCATTTCCTGTTTAAAAAAGGCTTGGCTTATTAGCTAAAGGTCTTCCAGACGAAGCTGGAAATGTCACGGTGTGGTTGCTGGTTGGGATGGAGGGGGCTAACTGCGACATAAGCCAGCTCCATGGTGCCGCACTGACGTCACTCTGGAGATCTTACAAGTCTTACAAGGAGCGGCTGAGGGAGCTGGGATTGTTCAGCCTGGAGAAGAGGAGGCTCAGGTGTGACCTTATCGCTCTCTACAGGTACCTTACAGAAGGCTGTAGTGAGGTGGGGGTTGGTCTATTCTCCCACATGCCCAGTGTTAGGACGAGGGGGAATGGGCTAAAGTTGTGCCAGGGGAGGTTTAGGTTGGATATTAGGAAGAACTTCTTTACTGAAAGGGTTGTTAGGCATTGGAATGGGCTGCCCAGGGAAGTGGTTGAGTCACCATCCCTGGAGGTCTTTAAGAGCCGTTTAAATGTTGAACTTAGTGATATGGTTTAGTGGAGGACTTGTTAGTGGTAGGTCAGAGGTTGGACTCGGTGATCTTGGAGGTCTCTTCCAACCTAGATGGTTCTGTGATTCTGTGATCTTAACCACTAAGTTGACTTGGAAGGAGCATCTCAGCCCGGACCTTCAGTGTAGCAGACGGTGGGGTGAGTTCATGCAAGCATTTTCCGTGCCAGTGAGCGCTTACACTCGCGTGAGCAGGCTCGCCCCAAGGAGTGAGAGCTACAGACACCCGAGCATAGCAAGGGGCGGCAGCAGCAGTGTGGGAACCTGAAGTCACAGAAAAAAGAGCACATGCGGCTTTTTTTTGGTGTTGTTGCTTTTCAGGCACCAAAATAGACACCTTGTGTGGCACTGAGGTATGCTTGGTGTGCTGGGTGTGTTCGCATGCGTTGCATGGGGGATGCTCGATGGCAGGTTGGTGCCACCGCTGCATTTCATTCATTTTAAGATTCAGCACAGAACTGTGGAGCTTTGTTGAAACCAAAGCTTCCCTGGCTTTCATAGGAAGTTCGCTGAGATTATAGAGCAACGATGGAGTCCCTATTACTAAATCTGAGGAGCTTTGTGTTACCGCTCTGAAACCAGAGCAGCTTCTGGAATTGAGGCTGTTTATAGGTGAATATGGCTTAGGGTATTGTAGAGTTTGATGTTACAAGCATTCCTTCACAGCCCTCCACCTCTTCCAGCTTTTCTGCCAATTCAGGTGAATATATAGCAGGGCAAATTACAAGTTACTGAGGAGAAGTATTTTGAAGGGAGCTTTTTGATCCATGTCAATAGCAGGAAGAATTGGTCCTCCATCATAACAGTTTGTATGTTTTTTAATAGTTCTGCTTGGTCTTAGGGAGTATTATGGAGCAAACCCTTCCCCTGCCTCCTTCCCTCTGTACCCCCGATTATATTAGGAACATTTTAAAAGAATATAAGGATTTTAGAGTTTGTCTGAATGTCTCTGACAATATAATCATTTTATCCAGCCCAAGAGGGAAAGATGCAAATCCGACAGTTTTCTAAACACCCCGAACAAACTCATTTGTCAGACTGAGAAAATGTTGAGTACCCATATGGCAGAGTGAAAAGTCAACATGTTAATTCCTTAAGTTAGACAGGTTTTGTTGTGTTGGTTGCTTTCTTTTTTCATTATACAAGACCTGTGCTGCCTACATTTATCCTCCAGCTATGGGCTGAATTCCTTTATAATGAAGTGAAACTGTTCAGATCCTGTTTTACCTGTTCTTCAGCTTCCTATTTCACTTTTTTTTTGCTCATATTTTTTCCCCTGCATGTTTTACCCTTGTTCAGAACAAGTCATACAATCAGATAAGTCCCCTTAGCCAAAACCTCGGGCACATGGTTTGTAGTTGTTTTTAGCACAGATTTATTGTCCTGAACTTCTGGGGGTGGTTACTTCTGGCGACCACCCAGTTCAAGCTCTATTAAGACCTACAGCTATATGCAAAATGTTGTCATAAGGCACCCCATACCTTACCACAACAGCTAAAATTGGCTGGAAAACTGTGATGACCAGGATAGCCAGATGAGCACCCCGACATGTCACCTTTTTTTGTTAGTTTGTTCCTTCTTTCTGTCAGTCTTCCAGCCCTTCCCCAGCTGGAGCAGTTCAAATCACAGAGATACGCATCTTAGAATGGATATTTTGGAGTGTCTGTCTCTGTCCGTGTGCATTTCAGGTTTTCAGCACTGGGATACTGTAATTGCTTGTATTTCTCTCTGTTTGTCACACTGTTTCTTTAATGCAATCCTTTGGGACTCCTCTTTGCAAACTGGGTAAATGTGCACACCTCCTGCCCTGTACAGAAGCACAAGCCATCAAGGCAGGTTTTAGATTTTGGCATAGCAAGCGAAACCATGTAACCTGTGCTGGGATACAGAGCAGGAGGAAGGGAAATGCAGTATTGGAAAGAAAGCGAGTTTGAATCAAAGCGGAGCTCCACTTCCCCCCACCCCTGGGTTTTGCTGAGTGTACCAGTACAAGTCATTTTCATTTATTATTCATGTTGTTTGAGCCTTTAGTTTTACTTCAAGCCTTGTTGATAAGAAATTTTGACGATGTGCAATTGTAAGTTGGTTAGGAAGTTTGTTATCCTCCCAAATAGCCAGTAGCTAAGAGCTGAAGAAGCCTAGCTGAATTGATCCTTTATGAATAAATTTCCCAGAGCTGACCTCAGAAGTGGGTCTCCCTAATGATTTCATCGTCATCTGCCTGCGGACAGGAATAATAGCAGGCAATCTTCTTTGGCTGCATACAAGCAACTGCAATACGTCTGTCTGAACAGCCCAGTCATCCATAAGCAAGTTCTGAGCTACTCAAAACCTGGGTAATATGCGGAGGACAGCAGGCAGAGAGTTGAATTTCCTGGCACTTCCGTGCACTCCTGCTGCCTGCTGTTTGCTGTGCGGTGGTGAACCAGGACGGGCTCTCTCCACTTGGTTACTGGGAGGAAGCTGGCAGCATCCAGGACCCTTGCGCCTTTCCTCACCCTGCTGCCATCACTGTCATGCGCCCTGAACGGAGGAGGAGCGTGGTTGTCCCAGGAGCAGTGCTCTGGCCACAGGTTCTAACTTATTAAAATAAATCTTCATAAAAATGAGTCTGTGCTGAGCAAAGATTGGCTGCCCTGCGCGCGTGCCAGGGAGCTAGCTCGCCCTTTTAGAAATGCATGAAACATCCCGGTGCGCTTGACAGTGCCAAACACTTCCCTGTCTGTCTCGGTTTTCCCTCCAGATCATCCTTCCAAATAAATAGCTTGCCTGACACAAAAAGGGATGAAGTTAGTTTGAAGCCAGACTTGGAGTCAAAGCATATGTGTCCTTCCATGTCAGGTGCTGGCTGGGCATGCCGGCTGCTCCTTGACCAGCTCCCAAAACTTCCCCCCAGGGGAGCAGAGGCTGTGGCACGAAAGCCCTGACCTGGGCTTGGCACTGCTGTTGCAAGACCTGTAACTTGTCCACCGTGTCCACGTAGCTGCTTTCCTGGCCCGCACCCAGCACTGATTGTGCCAGACTGTTCTCAGCTTCTTGGTGCAGTAATGGGTAAGGAATGTTACAGGCACTTGAGTTTCTCCTCCTGGCAAGCTCTCTTCCCTTAGCTCTTGCCTACCAATTACCCTGCACAACTGTACCTGGCTTTTCTTAAGCTCTGACTGTCACCACATGGGCTGTCCTGCGCTTACAGACCCGCTGCGAACTGACTCAGCCAAGGGATCCCAGCCAGCAGCAAGGCAGCGCTCAAGCGTTTGCTGCTGCCTCCATCGGTGCACAGGAGCCCCATGAACGGGCTCAGGACCTCGTGGGAAATCAAAGGCCTCTCCTAGAAATGTCTTCGGCATCCTGTAGCACTTCAGAGCTTCCCCCTTATGCAAAAAGCAAACAAACAGTGAAGTCGGCCGAGGCAGTAATGCTGAGATGATAGGCACATCAGAGACAAGAAAGTCGAGTTCAGCCTGCAACACCACAGAGCAGCGGTATGCTCTTAGCTTTCGTTGTTGGCGTTACCGTCGTTGTATATTGACATCACACGGCAGCTGGATTTTTTAAAATGCTTGCCTTCACACCAAGGTTGTCATTTGCTAATTGTCTGTTCTCTATGTTTTCGGCCTGAAATGTGTGCAAAGAGGTTTTGGAAGGAGAAATTGCCTGTTAAAGGTGGGTCTGTGTGCTTATTACACCGTCTGGAAGGGAGCTCATTTGGATATCATTTTGAAATTCAAAACCGGTGGGTGCGGGGAGGAGGAAAATTTGTTTCTTCCTCCCTGCTCCCTTCCTCACTCTCTCCTAACATCTATCCACAGCCTGGATTGCCAGCTTTTTTGGTTTTGAGTGCCTTGCTGCTATTTTGTTTTTCTTGAGTTTTTAGTTTGCTTCTGTTTCAGTTTAGAAATAGTTCTTCCTGAACACTTTCTTCCTTCTATGCCACCTAACAAAACTAATTGTGGAATGATCTATGCAGGACCTCCCAAATTTCTGCTACTGTACAGCATTATTCCTGTGCTCTTTCACCACAAAAGACATGGAAAAAAAAGAAAGAGAGAACTAAATAAAAGGGAGGCTTATAGCTGAGAGACAGAAGTCTGAATTTGCAAACTAATGACTAATTTCCCTAAGTACTTGCCTACTCCTAATTACGTCTAGATTAGATTCTTGGATCGCTTGGGGCAGGGATATGTTCTTTAAGTGCCTTGCATGTCTACGTCATAAGAGAATAATTCTGAATTATGTGTAGCCAGTGAAATGCATCCACCAGAATTAAATTCCACTTCTGTGCTCTGATTTTGGGGAGAGAACAACAGCTTGAAGATCATAATCAACCTGAGAATACTCCAGATTTTCCTGGCAAAAATCATCATTTACTTTATCCTACTTGCCCTCGTGGAAAAGCTTCAAGATCTCCGGGACTCTCAGTACTACAAAAATATGTATTTAACACACAGTAATGCTGTGCGCTCGTCACTGGGGCCCTGTTAGAGTACTGAAGAATGAATGATCGTGGTGCTTTAAAGAAAGTCTGCATCACTCCTTCTCCTGGCGAGGTTTTGCTGAGCCTGCTCCTGCCTTTCTTAATTGTTTCTGTGTCTGCGTGGTGAGAGGCAGTCCCTCCTGAGCATTCTCATACCATGAGTGAACACATTTCTCCACCCAAAACTTGTTGTGACACATCTGTTTCATATTGAGACTGCTGGTTTGCTGCTAAACCCTCCAGCACAGAGTAGTCTTTCAGGCATTTATTCTGCATTCCAGCTCAGAGCTATTTGCGAGGGGAAGAGAAAGCAATGCCGTGTCTTTCATTTAAAAAGAAAAGGAAAAAAAAAAGAGAAAATGACTACCTTTTGGAATGCAACTTGCCTTTTGTAGTAACCCACGTGGAGGGGAATGCTGTAAAGAAGACAGAGCCAGTGCTCGGCTTTCCGGATGGAATAACTGAGTTGCTTTGGTCAGCACGATATCTTAATATTTCTCCTCCATCTTCCAAGGTAGCTTGTTTGCTAGCTCATGTTTGCTTCTCTATCTTCTTTTTTTTTCTTTTTTTTTTTTTTTTCTTGTTTTGTGTTGTTGCAAGTCATGTGTTTGGCTGTGGTAGACATCTCATAGATTTCTGGTAGTATCACAAGAGTATACAGTTCATATGTAACTACTGAGGAGGGACCTAATGCATCTTTGTGACTTGCAACCACATTCTTGCAAGGGCAAAATAATTTTCAGGAGTTCATGTTAGGTGATGTGGCCATGGGCACTGCTGTTGGCTTTCCTAATGAAAATTGGTTGTTTCATATGATGGGACAAATTTCAGCTAGGTGTTTCCTTTTTCTTTCATTTACTTATTTTTTTTCCAGAAAATTACATATCACATAAATGCTATTCAAGATTTAAGATATTTATTTTTCTATTAGAGAAACAAGCAAACAAAAAGTACCCATTAAAGCAGTTCCAATGAGAACTAATATTGTTATAGCGTGTTTTGTTCTTAATTATTATGTTCCTGGCTGCAAACACTACAATACTTCCTGTTGAAATTGGTTACTAACTTAATGTTCTCTTTAATATTTAGGAGTGCGATTCTTGGTTGCCTCTGACTTAACTAGGGCTAATTATCCTTCTTGCCAAACATTTTTTAAAATCCTTTCTGTCCTATCTTTAAGTGATATGTCAGAAAAAAAAACACACTAGTAATAGCATTTGAATTAAACTTGCTGAAGGGGAGTAGAATGAGGAAGCAGAATTTTCGTTTAGTTTCATAGGTGTTTTTTTCCTTACAGAGATTCATATTGTTTTGTGCAAAGTAATAAAATCACTAGCTTTTAATTAAATTAAAACAATAGCTTTCCTAAATCGTAACTACATAATTTGTAAGTAGCTATATGCATTAAGATTCCCTTTTAATTATGAATCAACCCAGAATGCTTCCTATAACCTGAAGAACACTGACATCGGTGGCTTCCATAAACACCTACAGCCAATGCAAATGTCCTGTTTCTTGATTCCTGTTGTGTGCACTTCAGTTATGTTTAATTCATTGTGTTCTTCAATTCCTGCTGTCTCTCATACCCCTCTGGCTCATTTGCACGATGTAGCAAACTGTACTTGATCGTTGCTTTTGTACGCTATTGGCAGCCTCGGGGAGGTGGGATGGTGTTCCAGCTGGGGAAGGCCTCCAGAGCCAGGGGTCAGAGCAGTCAAATAAAATGGTCACATTAGATCTCCTAAATTGCGGAGATTTACAAATTACTCAGTGCCTTTTCCTAATCAGTCTTAAATTGTGCTCTCCTCGCTTATCCTAGCTTTGTTCTTCACAGTTTGCCCCAATTCGTTCTACATCAGGTCCACACCAAACATCTCGCGCGGCATTTGCCTTCTGTGCGCGATCACCGTTTCGCACAGATGTCCTTAAGAGTAAGCTTGCGAGTGTGGAGAGAGCTAACCCATGTGGTCTTGGGTCAATATTTTGGGCGATATCTTGGGTGATATTTTCTCCTTCCATCTCCACGAGTGGCATGTATCTGGCCTCTCGGCGC
Organism: Cygnus olor; assembly: GCF_009769625.2. NCBI lineage: Eukaryota > Metazoa > Chordata > Aves > Anseriformes > Anatidae > Cygnus > Cygnus olor. Next base: position 21,962,570 of record NC_049169.1, on the reverse strand, counting down.
GTGATGGCTTGCGAAGCATGTAGGCCGTGGCTGGGCCCCGCTGGCTGGCAGGGCCGACAGAGAGGCGGAGGTGCCAGACGGTGCAGGGGCAAAGCTGGGCAGGAACACCTGCTCCAGGACGGCCGCTGGACTGGCACCCCAAAGACACCCCCCGCCACTAATGAATGAGCTTGTTAAAGCTGTTCCACCGCTAAAGCTTAATGTTCCTGAAAGGTTCAGAGCTCCTTTTTAAGAACATTGTTAGGCTAATCTAAGTAAACTCTGCGGAGTTGCATCTAAATGTCCTTGAGGAAAGTGGTGGGTATCTACAGCGCTCTTTCTTTCAGAGAGAATGCTTTGTCGGCCTTTGTCAAAGAAATTTCCATTAAAAAAAAAAAAAAAAAAAAAGAGTTGAAGGAAGAAGGAAGATCTTTAATCCACCGGTGGTTGTTTACAGATATGAAAATAATATAGGTGACTTAAATCCCAGATCCAAGAGAAAGCACAGCAAATGCTACGAAAAGTTATTTCTTCCACATGAGAGCGAGAACCTAAATCATTCTGTGCTCTTTTAAAAGTTTGGAGATATCTTTTATTTCAATGAGAACCATATAGGCTTTTGTGTGTGCTCAAATGCGCAGAATAAATTGAAACTCGCATTCTGTGCGCTGTCACACATCGCGCCTGGAATGTGGTTGTACTTCTGGCCTGGTGAGATCAGGTTGGTTTTTTTTTGTTCAAACATAAGGGTAATTCATTCTTCATAGTCAATTGAACCCGAGCATTTTCAAGCCAGCTGCCAATTGTGCTACGTGCACTACTTGCTTTGTGGTGTATTCTTTTGTCCCTGCGGTAAGAAAGTAGGAAGGCTAGTCTGGTGACCTTAACCTTTTTGGAGGTAAAACCGAGTCCCTTGTTCGTCCAGACTAAGGTTTTCACTGAAGTTTTCAATTTTTTCTTGCTTTTCTTCTTTTTCTCTTATCTGAGAGTAACGTCCTTCCTGTACATGTATGAATTTTGCAGAGCCTAGGAAAAGCAAAGAAGCGCATCGGTAGGCCTTGGTTCTGGAGCCCAACGTTTCCGTGTTTCCTTCCACCGAGGAAAGGTCACCTTGTCACCCAGTGCAGCGGTGGGCTCAGAGCAGCTTTCAGAGGGGAATCTGAAAGGAAATTCACCCTTACCTGAGCAAAAAAAAAGTCACTATTTGGGACTTTTTTTTCTTTCTTTTAAATTGTGACAGTGAACAAGAGGCTGTGCAATAATATCCTCACCCTAAATGGGTAAGTGTGGGGCTTTCTTCTCTTTTTAAGACTTTTAAATGATCAGAAATTAATATTTTGATATATGGCTTAAATCTGTAGTCTATTGGCACCTGAGGCTATCACCAAGATTGAATCATTTTAAAACCAGTATATGCATACTTTGGGGATAGCTTTAGGGATTTGTAGGGTTCTGAAATGTTTTAGGGGTCTGGTTATCTTCTGCCTGTTTTTGTGTTTTCCTCCTGTTCAGAAATGCTTCTTTTTCAGCTTAGTTTTGTGTTGGAGAAAAGGGTTTGTGTGTGTTGTATTGAAGTGCCATACAGGAATGAAATCCTGGGAACAGCGTAGTTTCTTTCATTGCCAAAACATGTTAAGAGGGAGTCCCAGAGAAAGAGCTGGTGTACCCACTGTTATTTGGCTAGCTTTTGTTTCTTACCAAGTGGACCAAAGCAGTTACTTTAAAATTAGATAAATTATGGATCTGTTGATATATGAGGTATGTTGCTGAAATATTAAAAAGAAAAATGAGGCGGTAGAATCGAGGGTTTTGACTGCTTCTCTCTATCCCTCTGTGGCATGCTAAAGTTGCCCACTTCTATGTGATAAATTTCATTGCAAACCCCAGTAATTTGTACTTATGCTTGAACAAAATGAAATAAATGAGCATTGGCCTGTAGGTGAATGTCACAGGAGACTCCTGCAATACCAGTCAGAATTGCTGACACAGAGTTTGAAGTGTTGATGAAGGCTTAATTTGGAATAGTTTTCTCTTACTGCCTTGTATATATCTTAGAAATGTGGTGTTTCTATTTAATTAGAATTAATTTTTTTCTTGCAGTTAAAGGAGCTAGTGTCATATTCCAGCATTGTGGTTTAGTTATTACTGTTATACCACTGGGCATACCCAAAGACAGGCATTGTGAAACACAGGAGGAGTATTTACAGAGCAGTTTGTCAGCCAGCCTGCCAAAATGGTTTGAGGTATACATCTGGAGTTTAGATTCTATTTTGTTATGTTCTGTTTACAAATATCAAATCTAGGAGGTTATCAATCTACATTATCAATGTTAAGGGAGTATAATTGGTTATGTCCCAAGAATTAAAAGTTGGCAACGCTTACTCTCTAGCCAAAATATTGAGCTTTTTACATGACTATCAAAGATGTTTGTTGATTTCGGATTTTATAACCCTGTATTCCTTCTTCCATGGTATTACATTACAGGCTTTGGGGTGTTTTGACTCTAGAAATTAGACGCCCTTGTACTCTTCAAATAGCTGTTTCTTCCTTTCATATATTGCTTTGGTCACCAGATGAGAATGAAATAGATGCTTTTGTTAGTCTAGCATGAAAAGTTGACATCTGTTGTGCTGTAAAGCAGATTTCCAAGTAAACTGTATAAAATCTGTAATCCTAATAAGAGTCTGAACTTGACATAATCACTACTTTTAATAAAATAATTTTTCCATTTTATTGGAAGATAATTTAGTGGAACATGCAAAAAAAAAAAAAAAGGCGAAGGAAAAAATGTAATGATTACATTAATGAAACAGATGAACGTAGCCAGTTTCGCTATCCCATTTGCTCTTGCAAATCCATAGCGTAAAATCCTGATCTGTGAGTGAAACTGAAGACTGAAATCAGATATGTGAGGGTTTTTTTTCCATATCTCCAGTATTTAGAAGGAATAACAAACCAAACACCACCAGGAATTTAGATGAGCAGCTGGATAAGGAAGCAGTTGGAAGAGAAAAGTGCAGAGAATATGGAAAATACTTGATCACCCTGACAGGAAGGACACCCTTGGCTGGTCTGTGGGCATCACCAGTCCTGTGCACCCAGCACGTGGACTTCCTTTGCAACTGATAGAGAAGAGAGGTGGGTGTATAGGCTTCTCTGGGATACAACAATAAATTGGGGGTTGTAAACTTCCTTTCCTCCCTGTCCTCCTAAACTTGTAGCTTTTTTACTCTATTTTGGGTAGGGTAGAAGGAGATATTACTCAAGTGGAGTGGGAATCATTGGGGAAGAAAAGAAGGCAAGGTAGTCCTGGGGTTTTCGTGCAAGGATGCTGCTAGCTCTTGATATTTGTCCTAGTCAACTATATGTATATTTCTGTATACTGGTAAACCTTCTGCTTAATAGGGAGAAGCTGGAATTTCCAAATCCTTTTTGTACTTTGCAATTTGCCACAGCAAAATGCTAAGAACTAACTAGTATCAATGATAGGCCTGCAAATCTTTAATTTCTAAATAACAGTGTGGGTTTTTTAATTTTCTTCTACTTCACCTGGAGTGAGAGTAGCTCCTTCTGACTACCCAACACCCTTTGAACAAGACCGATTTCTCTCTGGTGTTTATGCACCATTTTCCATGCACAAACGTGGCCCCCCTTTGAAACTACAGAGTTGCAAGATGCTCAGATGAAGATTGTCAGTGGGACCGCAGGCTTCCCACCTCTGATGTGTCCTTTTTTTGCAGTTCCATTTTAAAACGTTCCATTCTTGGGAACTTCATGGTAAGTGTCTGAATGCATCAGCAGTGACTTTCATTTCACCTCCTTGAGACTCTTCTTACAGCAACATCTGGGAAATTCGTTTAATTTACTTCAATGTGAAATTACTTTCAATTTGTCAGACATGAGCTTTTTACTTTTAAGTGTTTAACTCCCAAGTGAAGCACATATCATTAGCTGATATTATTTCAAGAGTTAAAGTTTGGGTAACTAATATTCTAAACCTTAGCCAAATCCAAATATTTTGGTGACCATTCTTTAATAGCTCCTCCAATTACTTTATGATAAACAGAGATAATTAGGTAGTGTATATATAAGCATTCATTTTTACAGCAACAATTCTTCCTCAGTAAAAAGCACTGTTGTAATAAAACTCAGGAAAAAGAAACTAGGCAGATCTGTTTAGTTAGCTCTGCATTTTCAGCTAAGAGTTTCAACTGACAGCAGGATGTAACCTGAACACTTTGGGTGTAGGCAATGCAGACACCCCATATAAAGTCATCCCAGGAAACTATCTGTCTTAATGTTATAGTATGCAATTTGCCGTTCTGCTTCCTCAATTATTCCACCATTTCTTTTTATCCTATTATGCCCATCATCGTGGTGCATGAGTATCTACTGCATAATCTTTTCCCAGCCTGTCCTGGAGGTATGCATGCATAGAGTGGAAATTAATTTGGCATGAAATGCTAACAGTACATAAGAATTCATGTTTAAGCTTACCTCAGCAGTGGAAGATATACACAATATAATGTCATCATCCTAAATGTACGCAACAGTGTCTGATACCCTAGCTATTAGCCAAATAACCGGCCTTGTGTGTTGCTCTTCACCAGCCAGCCGTAGGCTCTGCTGACACCCTGTAATACTGTGATCCTTTCCACAGGGCTTGCCCGTTGCCTTTTAGCAGCTGAGAGACAAAGGGATGACGGTGATGAGACATTGCCTTTCCCTCCCTGCTTGTCCTCTCATGCCTGTCTCCCCCGCCCATGCACAGGGATGCAGAGCGAGGTGCTGGAGCAGAGCAGCCCCATGTAGAAGGATCTGCGAATGGCAGGAAGGCAGCATGCAGGTGGATTATACTCAGTTAAGTGGCCTTGCATCCAAGGATGTCAGTGGAAAAAGTAGAGGATTCAAATGCTCTAGTTTTCACTTTATTACTATAATTTCTATTACACGTATGACAAACTGGACATGGACAGCTCTAAGCCCCATTCACAGACCCCTGAAATAGCACAGACTCCTGTCCAAAACATTTATGTGGTGTCTTGATACTTGTTTACCTGGAAATGATATTGGCAAAGGGCTATCAGTGGTCTTCACCCTTTCAAGGCGTGCTTTTCTCAGGTTTCTGCTTTTTCAAGCAGTTCAGCCAATATATTGGGCTCCGCTTCTGAAGGACCTCTCCTCTCTCCCATCCAAATAAGAGCAATAATAAGCCTCTTTGATGAGACAGTGGATTAAAGCCACTTAAATCCTTACCGGCCTGTCAAAGCAGTGAGGAATTTAGATAAAGATTACCAATATGCATAAAATGGTGCTGTATTGATACATATAGGAGCGTGTGTGTGTGTAACTAAATGAGCAAATGCAATATATAAAAAGTGAATGGGAAGGTGCCATATAACGAGGGTGTCAGTGATTGCTGAATCTCTGTGCTGAAACAGGATCGCATTGAACACGCCGGGAATCCAGAAAGTACATATCCACTCAGGAGAATTAGTTGCATTATTGTGTTTAGATGACTTGCTTAATTCAGAGTTAATTATTGAATTCATGCTGAAAAACAGTCTGCTCATCTGCTGCTACTCAAAAGCTCCAGGAGGCTGAATAGTACAAAACAGTCGTTTTTGAGGAGTGATACTGAAGTGCAAGTAATTTTCTTACCTTTTAGTTCCTTCGTGGCACGCAGCCCTTATACTTCAACCAGGTGGATTGGAAGGTGCTGCCAGTAATCGCTGATGAGTTCTTCGCAGAGGGAAGTGAGGGATGGAAGATGTGGTTGTAACTGCATAACTGTTTAAAAATCTTTCTTCCAATTACACTACGTGCAACAAGGTTTGTAAGCATCCACTGAAGATACAATTTTCTGAGCTGCAGAAATTTATTGATTTTGTTATATTTTTCCCCCCTCCTTCGTGGACTTGGTGGGAAGGATTAACTTTCACTTAGACTCAGCCCTCATTTATCACCCCGGTTCTCCATCCAAACCTGCTGCTGAAATGTGGCAGGTGGTTTTGCCAGTAATTGCGTGCTACTTCATTCCATTTTAAATGAAAATATAGAGTACAGTGGCCTTCTTCTCTCTTCACTGGAATACTTCACAGCTGTATCGACTGAGAAAAGGCAGGAGAGCGGGCTCCCCTTTAAATTGGAGAGATGTGTTAACCTGCTGTATCTTCCCTTAGGAGCTGGTAACTTAATTTCCAGGCAATAAGCTTCTGACTCCAGCATGACTAAAAATAAAAAAAATTAAATGTCCACTTTTTTATTTAATATAAATAAATGAACAAAATCTGTGGTAGGCTTCATACTTTTGAGTATTTAAAATGAGCAGAGGCTTTTCCTGTGGACTGGAGGCAAGTTTCTTGTAGGGTATAAATATGTCTCATCTCATTCTGAGGCCGGTAACCATGCTTTGGTACAAGGTGGCTTTTCTTCGGCCCCAGCTGTGCTAAACGCTATTATAATTAGCACAACGGTTAACTTAATCAGAGCACTTGGCTCGGGAGAGAGGTGTTACAGAGTGCACCGTAATTAGCATTTTTATTCCTTTGATCCTGAGTGTGCTCTTTATTGACAGAAGTATCAAGTACTAGTTCAGTTTTTTTCTTTTAACACTTCAGGAGGCGGAAATGTAGGTGGCTGGTGAGATTACAATTTTATTAAGGAGGACTTTTTATTTATTTATTTAAATACAACCCTCCCAGAGGAAGTAGAAGGGAAAATGATGCGCGTATGTGGATAAAAAAAGGCATCGGGCCTCAGTGCTGTGCACTGCAGCGTGTGGGCAGGCTTACAGCCAGAAAACACCTCCTGGTCCAGCTGCAGCCCTTTGGAGCTGCGTGGGCAATTTGAGCAGCGTCCTAACCATTTTCGGCACGCTGCCATGGACCACATGGCTGTAGTTTGCTTCTGTAGAAAAGCTGCTGTTTCCTTAAGGTGAGGAGGAGGCTTGCGGAGAATGTGATCTGTCTGGCAGAAAAAAAACACACAGGTTTGGATAATACTATGGCAGCGTAGGTCAGACATAGCTGCTGATGTTAGCAACAGCTCTGGGCACCGACACGCAGGCGGCTGCCCTGCCCAGTGTGCCCAACGGAGGCAGGTGGCCAGAGTGTGCAGCAGAGCAGATGAGTAGCTCAGTTCATGAAAAAACATAACATTTATGCTGTCAGACGAAATGCTGAAGACTTCCAAACTTGCATCTGGCAGCTGATTGCAGGGGAGGAGAGATGGGTAGAGGCAAGATGCCCGAGGGGCTCTTCTCGTTCCACGCCACCGAGTGGAGTGGTTACCTGCAGTAGTAGCAAAGCCAAAATGCTGAAGTGGGGGGCACTTTTGGTAGATGAAGCTTTTTGGTACTCTCACCTTTTGGGAGATAGCCTTCATTAGGTTCGATAAACATGCTGGCTTTTCTGCCTGCTCTGCAGCTGGATGCCTGTAGTATTTTCTATCTCCAGTGCAACCATGCTGCACTTGGTTTAATTTGTCCTGGTAAGTTCTGAGTGTTCATTCAGTAATCTGGAAACACAGCTTTATAGACTTTTATATATATATATATTTTTTTTTTCCTCATCTCATTATTTTTTAAGTTTGGGATGATATTAGCTCAGGTATTTGGTTGGCATATCCTCCATATTCAAGTTTCATATCGCCTCAGCAATTTTTACTGTTGGTTTTAAAGAGAAGGTGCAGTAATGTTTATTACAGATAATGGAAGAAATAGGGGAAAAATAGTGAGGTTCTCCTTGTACAAGCACTTTGCAGGTTTTTACAGTTTTTTATGTGCATCTCTTTCCAGTCTCTCACAAAGAGGAAGAGTTTTCACACACCTGTATTCTCGCAGTTCATTTGTATCTGCTTTGCCAGCAGAAAAATCATATGCTAATAGAAGCTGTAGAGAATACAGCCGTCATTAAGGGACTTCCTATGTTATCCTTGACTTCACTAGATTACCTTTATCTCCTCAGGATGGATAAGTAATTTTTAAAACATTTATGTAACTAGGTTTTAGGTCAATAGCAGGTTAAACGGTTTATTTAAATAATCTTTCCTGATGGAAAGTATGTGGAAAGACCCTTTCTCAGTATTTTTTCAAGATTATATTCATATCAGCATTAAAGCAGCAAGCAGCCTCCTTGACAGTAGGCTTGGAAGATACCCATTATTTGAGAGACATGATAAAAACAGTATAATCTTTTCCAATACCCATACAAAGCCAGCAATTGTCTGTTTCTGCCGTTCCAGTTATTTATATAATTATGCTTAATGCCACACAGATTGGAGAAGAAAAAGAAATTGTTACTGCTGCTTCTGATTATTTTTCCGTCCTGAGATCATAAAAATAGTAAATGCCTCTTATGGTGAATAGAAGAAAGGACTACAGATTTGCAAGCAATTCCACAGAGGAGCTGAACTGGATGGGAGAGTGTGCCTTTTCTGAGTCTGTCTCCTGGCCACATACAGGCATGATTCCCTAAGTTCACAGACTGCTAGGAAACACTGCCATCACCTAATATCACTTCTGAGATGTTAATACCTTAAACTAAAGCATGTGGTATTTTTGCAGTTGGTTTCAAGGGTACAGGATTTTCCTAGTTCAAACCTGGCTATATCCAGGCTGTCCTGCTTTGTCCAGTTCTTCAGAGTGGCACTCCTGGTGAAACTCAACCTGTTCAGCAGCCAACAGGTCTTTAAATACCAAAATACCTCCCTGCTGTCCTGCTGAATATAACTAGGGGAGCCAGGGAAAAGGAGCTCTAGCTGGTGAGCCCCTGCTCTCCATCTGATCCCACACACTGAAGTGATCCAAGCGTGCCTGGGAATGCACCTGGAAAGCAACGCGGTGCTTTCAGACTCCTGGATTAGGGGAGCAGTTTGAAACTTTACAGACTTCCTCCTGTCTTGAAATTTGCTGTGTTCGCTTGCACACAGCTTTAGGTATTTGGATTATTTCTTCATGGTGTCTAAAGAGAAGGAAACTGGCTATGTATTATGTTTACAGCATAAGGCTCAAGTTAGGAGTTCAGATTGGGTTCAGCAAAGCTGCTGCAGTCATTTAAAGCAGATACAGGAAAAACTGAATTGTGGAAGCCCACTCAAGAACTAAATATGTTCTTATAACATATATAATGTTATGATCATCTAGGTAGCTCAGCTATAGTATTATACACTTACACAAATTCACTCAGCCTGTAAGTTCTGCTTGAGCTAGATAGTATCATTTTTAAGACATCCAATCTCAATTTTTTAAATACATTAGGTAATGGCAAATTTACTGCATGCAAATGTAAAAGGTTCCAGTGACTTCATTGCTCCCCCTCATTTTTAGCCTGAATTTTGTCTCAAACTTCCATTTTCAGCTTTGTATTTTGTTGTGCCCTTTATTAAATTGCTCTTTTTAATGTAAGTATTTATGGACTGTGATCGAGCCATTTTGAACTTTCTCTTTGTGAAACTGAATAGATTGAATTACTTCTGGCTCTTGCTTTAGAGCATATTTTCCTGACTCCAAATCCTTCGTGCAGCTCTCTCCTGAATGCTTTCCAATTTGTCAATATCTTTTGTGAAGTATGGATGCCAGACGTGGACGTGGATGCTTGTAATCATTTCAGTATTGCAGAATGAAGTGACAGAAGTAGTCCCAGGCTTCTCAGCCATGTAAGAGAAACTGAATCCTGCCACTGCAGGAATGAGGGCAACATGAGCTTGCACAGAAGATCTGGGCTTGCTACCCCAGCAGTGAAGGAGAGAGCGCGGTCGGGGCTGGGAGGAGCTGGTTCCTGCGTCTCCTCCCGTCGCCACTTCTGCCAGCACTCACAGCAGGAAGCTCAGCTCCAGCACAGGCAAAGCAGGCAGCAGGTCCAAGACTACCACTTAAAGACATTGTTTTTCTTGGTACTCTGTTTCCTTGGAAGACCTCAGCTTCCTCTGTTCCTAGTAATGTTCCTCTCAAGTATTACAACAATGTTTTTTTGCTTTGTGTCTTCCCTAGCTCATGTATTGAAAGATCTCATTAATTGTCTTAGCCCCTGCATCACTGTCAGAGTTTTAGTTGTGGGTCCCCGTGGCCCTGAAGTCATTCTTCAAGTCGTTGCTTCCCAAATTAGTTTGCCATCTTACAAGTTTAACCTGTATTTGAAGAAGCACGACCTTGCATTCTGCAACTGTTCAAAGTAATGTGTTCAAAGTGCCCCATATAGCATATTTCTCAGTTCACTCTGTACTGGCTTGCCCTTAGTCTGCCTGCTGTACCATTAGTCACATCACCTTCACCTTGGCTGCCAGAATGCCATTTCCTTCCATGTCACTTAAGACTATAGATTAGAGAAGGACCAAGATCTCTCTGTACACAAATCACCCAGAAGTTTCCTTTGGTCCCACCTTCCTGAAGTCTCTCCTATTTACTTGCAACACTGCTATGCCAGGGGACACGTGCCTCCACTTCACGCTCATCTCTGAGTGAAAGAATTAAGAAGTCATCTCTCGTTGTATGGTTCTTGTGTTGTACGTGCGGTTCCTACTACTGCAATGCAGTTGAAGGTACTGCAGAGGGATATTTAAATTCAAGTCCCCCCCTAAAAAAGCCTAATTAAAGTAAGGAAAAAAATTATGAATGCATTTCTATTTTTAGGATTGATGAAACTTGCCTTAACAGAACCTTTGGGCTTAAATTAGTAGACATTCCATCTTTAATTGGAGCATTTTGCTGCATATGATTGTTTAAAATGAAGGGTGAGTTAATTAGGCATTTATTTAAAAACTAAAACATTCGGGGAAGCCAGTGTGCAGTTTGGGATACGATACAGACTGTGCAGATAAAGGGGCAGGGAAGGGAGACAGATGAGCAACAGACGCTCGCACAGATCGTAGTTAGCTGTGCTTTCTGGGTGCTGTCCTTAAGCAACCAGGGCAAGACAAAGACATATCTCCAAGCACACCAAAACCACATTCCAAATACTATTTTTCCACCCTGCAGAATTGTAAGTTTGTGTCTGTGTCAGGAGTTGCAGAGTATCTCAAGGGTTTTGCTTTGCTTCCACCCCGTTCTGTAGATGTGCTTCAAGGTTGTTGTCTTTGTGCTTTTTGCTGCTACCCACATTATGCGTGCACTAAAATAAAGAGGGATTTGCTGCCCAGGGAGTAATGTCAGCAGAGTTGTGGGGTTTTTTGTGTGTTTTTTTTTTAATTTATTTTATTTGTGGCAGCCAGCAAAAATATTGTGGCCTAATGCAGAAAGGGAAAATCATCACAGGCTCTGTGGCAGCCAGAGGTGGATGGCAGCTCCCAGGGGCAGCGCTGGAAGATCAGGTCTGCTGATGAGCCCAGGTGATGTTAATTGCAGGAAGCTGGTCCTTTTCCCAGTGTGCCGGATCTTAAAGGAGTTATATCTGCATGTTGCTGGTGTTTACCATGCTCGAGGCTGTTTAAAAGAAGAGGAAAGGAGCATTCAAGTCTGCAAGACTTGTTGTGTGTTTTCAAGTCACTGATGCTCAGCAACCGCTTGCTCTTGCTGCCCCTTAGTCATACTGCCCTGAAAACTGCTTAAACAGTAAAAAAAAAAAATCAAATACCAGCAGATTGGGCTTCTATTTTCTGTATGTGACCATATGCTTAGAGAACCAGGCTGCAATTTTTTGGAAAGAGACTGACCGGCCACAGTGCAGTGCTTTGTTCCTGCCCTCGATGTCATCCGTAGCCATCCTCTGCTGCTGCGTGGCTTCCCTCCCAATGCTGGAGCTGTCAGAGAAGCATCGTTGCCTCCCATACGTGCTGGCAGTTTTAAGTACTGTATCAGCCCCAGGATGAACATACAGCTAATCAAATCTGACTGCGAGAAATATAGTGGTATGCACACTAGCAGGAGTATGGGAGAAATATCCCCCGAGTAAGCTTTCCTCTTGCCTGCTTAGAGCCATGCAAAGTTCAGCTCTTCCGAACACTGCACAGCCACTGAAGTCACACTCACCCCTGTTGTGTTCAGGAAGCATCTCTGTTTACCTGAATGACTTCCTTCCAAAGTGCTTTGCTGCAGACTGAATTGCCCTTTCAATTTGGATTGTGGAGTTCAGGGGGAATATCCCATGTTTTTTCTATAGTGAGTCTTTAAAGCTTGCGTCTGTTCGCTGCAGGAATGCAAAGTGATGTTTTTCTTTACCGAGCACAAGCATACGTTTGAATCTGAAAGTTGCAAAAGTTATATATGACAGTTCATGATTACAGTTAGCTCTGAAAGAAATGAAGTATTTTACTGATGTTAAACACTGAAAATTAGCATTAAAGTGGTGAATACCTGGATCACAGCATTGCAGTTTTTATAAGAATGATTGTTTGATCTAGTCTAAGCATCCTAATTTCAGGATTTACTAACTTCCACATCTTCTCAAAAATGGACTGGTTCTACGCCATCCCTGGAGGTCTTTAGAAGACATTTAGATGTAGAGCTTAGTGATATGGTTTAGTGGAGGACTTGTTAGTGTTAGGTCAGAGGTTGGACTCGGTGATCTTGGAGGTCTCTTCCAACCTAGATGATTCTGTGATTCTGTGACAGTTGTCCTTCAGTAGATTACATCTCTCTCCTCAGAGAATGCTCCACTTCTATGACATTTTCAGGCTTTATAAACCATAATTAAAACAGGTTGAATTCATCTGTGAAACATCAACATAGAAGCAGTAATATCACATCAGGAGTCATTTTGTTCCATTGTTCTTAATGGTGGCAACTGAAATTTCAACAGGGAGATCCTGGTGGTGCAATACAGAGAGCAACGAGGAATGGATGTTTTGAGCATAGTGCTCTAATTTTTTAATAAAAACTCCAAGATGTTAATTTTCATAGAGACATACTACAGTGCCACAGCACAAGCTGTGCTGGGTTGAGGGAGCCTCATTTTTAGGAAGGAGACTTCCTTTTCTAGGAAGTCCATAGCTGTCCTTGGTAATTCTCTATTATAAGTGTATTTTGAAAACAAATGGTAATCTCCTCACCCTCTTCCTTCTTTATTTTATTTTTATTGTGAGCTGTTTGATCTTTCGGAGAGATCCTCACAACAACCTTTCCTAACAACTCTGCAAGGAAGAAATCAAACCATGTTTCGTTATTAGCCCTGTGCCATTCAGACAATGAATGAAACATTGTTTTTTAATAATTCCAAGTTAAGAAGTTAAATCTTGGAAAGTTATTAAAATTATTCATGCTTAATAATTAGATAACTTTAAAATGCAAATCAGTATGATAATGCTGAAGCTTAGGTATAAGTTATTCTACAGATAGGCAAAAAAAGAACTTCACATTTCTGAAGAGTTCAAACTGTGTGTTGCGGCTCTCCTTGCAAATGTGAAGTATGTTGTCTCTGTGACATACTTTTATAAAAAATACAGATAGTAACAAATGAGCCAGTGTTTACCATGGGAAGGAGTATGCGGACGTAGCCATTAGACGAGGGAAATTTAGGTTTAGCGTTATCAGTTAGAAATACTGCAGTTGAGTGGAATATTTTATTACATGAAAACATCTGTAACCAATATATCCCTCGGGAAGCTTACATGACCTGTGATCTGTTTGGAAAAAAATGTTTTGGTTTTACGAGACTGTTCAAAAGAAACTATGCACAGCAGGCCACGTCTAAATGAGCAGGGAAAGGCCTCTCTCCTGTTTGCATGCCTCTTGGAAATTTCTGGGAGCTACAGGAATGCGTGTGCTTTCCAGGCTGTAGTTTTTGAAACTTGCTCCCTGGGCCTGTGGCACAGGAAAGGGTCTGGGAAACGTGTACAGCCTTGCGTAGTACCGTTATCGGTGCCATGGTAAGTACAATTAGCCTTGCTGTGAGCTGTCCTAAAGCTAACATAGTCACGGTGGGGTTCGTATCAAGAGGCATGATGCAGGCGTCTGACAGCGTACATATATTCTGTTAGATCAAAGTGTGCTGGTGAAACAGGAACAAATAGCATCTCTACTTTATTTCTCAGGCTTCAATGTGTACCTTTTCATGGCTGCTTTTTTTTTTTTTCTTCTCTCCTTCAATGAAACCAGAATATGTCATCCTAATTTCTATTTGGAATGCAGTCACCGCAGCTTACATTTCAGAGGGCTTTGGCAGGAAAACAAAGTGTGCAGCTGCCGAGGCCGTCAGTCAGGTCCTGGGCACTTCAGGAGCCGGAGAGATGGGCGGATAGACTGCCTGAACCTGACAGCCCATTAGGTACCTGACCTTCTGCTTAAATGACTATTGAATTCTGTAAAATGGGGATTAATGCTTCCATTTGTTCCCTTAGTTCAAAGGTGAAAGAAGCAGATATGCAGGGCAGTTAGAGACAGCTTTGCGGTGAAATGCTGTGTGTCGTGTAGCAAGGCTGTATTATGAGCAGCGTCTTAACGTGGTGTTTCTGCAAAAGGGAACCACTGAGCAAAACTGCAGCTTCTTTGCAGAGGGGGAAAAAAAGTCAGATTCTGCAAGGATCTCATTGCACTATAAAGCTCCATAATTAGAGGCAGAAAATACTTGTTTCTAGTTACTTTGGTTGCTGCCTACACCCAGCGATCAAAAGTGGCCAGTACATGATCTTAGGCTATGCAGGCATGTTCCAGAAGATAATAAGTCTAGCACTTTTTCAGCATAGGCTACAAAACAAATAGGTTTTGTGCCAGGCGGACCACTGCATTGCCTTCCTGGCATCACTTCCAGTTCGCACTTCCTACAAGATGCTCTGCAGCTACTGACATGTGAATGCAGAAGAATAGAGAGCATCCCTTAGTCAAAAAATAATTTTTTTCCTTAAAGTCAAGTGAGCTAGTGCAGCTTTTTTAAAAGTCAGCCTTGTTTTGTGAATATTTACACCACAGTGCTGCCTGTAAGTACTTTATTGCTGTAAAGAAAGAGAAAGCCTTTACAAGCATATGAAGCACTTCTGTAGGCTCTTTTGTCCATGATAATAACACTATGCCTAGGACTCGACACTGAGTGTAATTTGCCCCAAAAAAGACCATCTGATATATATGAAAGATATTAAAAATGTGTGCTAATGGGCTAGTGATGGTGCATGTTCGTGCAAGGCACAGAACTGGTAAGAGTGCAAAAGACTGTTTTGACCCAGCAAGCAGGGATGCTCTAAGGAAGGCAAGTCATTCCCAGCATGAAAAATCCTAGATTTCTAGTACTCTGTGAAACATTTCCCACCCTGCAAAGTGAATTCTGTGAAACGACATCGCTCCCTTTCTGTAAGGTGAGATACGAGTGTGAAAATGCAGGGAGTGAAACCATGTGCATCTCAGGATTTTACCTCTTCTTTCAGAATCGCAGAGTGGCTGAGGTTGGAAGGGACCTCTGCAAGTCATCTGGTTCTGCAGGACCTCCCTGCTCAAGCAGGGCCACCTAGAACAGGTGGCCCATGACCATGTCCAGATGGCTTTTGTCCACACTAGGTATGAACTGGAGCCGTGCTTCTGCAGGGTGGTCCACTCTGGTATGGAGCAGATACTCCAGGTTGGCAGCAATGAACAAACTGCTTCTGTAAGCCACATAACTGCTTTGGTATTAGCTGAGAGGCAGGGCTATTAGCCATAAAACAACGCTGGGTAACTGATAGTCTTCTTCAGGGACCACAGCTAGGATATTTTATGTTTTCAGGATAGTAAGTATTAGAAAGTCACATTAAACACATCACAGATGGGACAGGAGGAAGGTGATGTCTTGCGTCACTCTGGAATGGGCTGTGACTGCTCCGTGCAGACCCACAGTTGCCCTCAGAAACAAAGATGAGTTTCATGGCTACACCTTATGTGTATACAAGGCAGTCGCAGGCAAGAAAGGCTCTGTGTGACACAGTTGGCTGAGCCTTGTTTGCAGAAGGTTGCATCATTTATCACGAAGTCGCATCGTTTGTCATTCCTGACCGGAAAGGGTTTCAATCCTAAGACCACTGCACAGACTGTCTAGAAATGGGACAGCTTGTTTTGTCTAGCTTTTTGAGTCCACTGAAGCCAGGAGGTAGAAAGTTCAAGTCTAACATTACTGGCTTCACATCCTGTTTTAGGCAGATGGGACATAGAGAAGGCTGTAGGGAAAAGCACAGAGGAAAAGGGCAGAGAAAGAAACCTGATGAGGGAAGGAGGTGTGTTGCGTGTTGAGGGGAGGCAGTTCAGCCTCCCATTTGGAGTGGAAATGTGGTGCAAAGTCTGTGTTTTCACAGCGTAAAAATAGCCACACAGTTGCCTTGAGCAAAGGAGTTGGTAACAGCATGTGGGAAACTCTGATAAAACACCTACCTCATTTCTTAACTTTTCTGCTGTAATTTAATGTTAACAGGTGATGAATATTCTCCTGCAATGGCTACTTCTTTAATCGCTGAGTTCTTTTGACAATGAAAAAAAAAAAAACCACAAATCCCACTTTTCCTTTGAAATGGTGGAAAGATTTAGCTGGAGAGAAATGGTTAAGCAGAAAGAAAGCAGAGCAGTATCAGACGGGTGACTTGACAGCAGCTGCTGGCATGCTCATATTTTACCCATGTGATTCCCACCCATTCCAACCCAAATAACTGAGTTAAGAAATGTCGTAAATTAACATAGCTAAGTTTTTTATTATACAGCAAATAATGATTTCTGCTGTTGACATCATCTTATTTCACTGCAGTGGTGTTTAACAAGAGGTGAGTAGTTCTGGTAATCCCCAGGAAATCTGCGTGTTGTTTACCAAAACCCACTATTTTAGAGAAGAAACATGCTTTGCCAAGGGACCTGTGAAATGTCAGACTAGGAAAATGCTCTTGATGTCGGAGAGGAAAAAGCTTGTGTGTGTATGTAAAAGTGTGTGCCTTCACGGTAAGCACACAGAGGCACTTGGCCAAGCCATGGTGCTTTGTTTCCAGGAACAGGAGGCCGGTAGGGCCAGCTGCTTTCATGAGTCTTGCTCACAGGTCTGAAGACAGTGGTTTCTGAGAAGGACCTAGCCTCTTGTATCTGACAACACATCTTGCCTTTTACCTCTAAAACAAGTGTTAAGAGACAGCTCTGCCTTTTTTTCTTTCCTTTCTTCTGTTGTTGTTTCATCCAATTTGACAAAATCGTGGATTTAAATTTGTTCTGAACGTAATATTGTAGGCTTTTTTTTTCTCTTGCAAACTTTCCACTTAGTTTACTGATTATAAATGCTTAAGGATCTATTTGAGCTCTACAATCCACTTGTATTAATGAATTTTCTTTTGTGCTACTTAGCACACAAGGTGAAACGAATGAAAAACTGTATTAATTGTTCATTAGCCAAAGAATTTCTTTCACTGTAACTCAGTTTAGGGTTTGTAGACCTCTTTGCATAAACTAATTGATTTTAATCATAATATTCCAAGTGGGTTTAATTAATAATAATTTAAATGTAATTGTTTTGGGAAGTTCTTTAGCCTTGTTATGGGCAGCTGGTTCTTGAAAACAAAATTTAAGAATTATTTAACTTCAAAAACATGGAGTTATATTTCCGCAGCTGATATAAAATGAAATTAATAAATTAAAGGTGCAGGAATTTCTTTGGATGAAAGGTTAATTAAGTCTAAATCCAATTGTGTTCTAATCTAAAATTAAACATGGGAGAAAAAAAAAAAACAAAAAACACGGAGTAGGGTCAGAGAGTTCCCTAAGCCTTTCACACCTCACTGTGGTTCAGGAAGAAGGAGGGAGAAATTAGTGCCAAAGCAATCAAATCTTTTATCTCAAGCACTATTTTCAGCAAGG